>NC_092333.1:62478333-62815000 GCF_046630445.1 Rutidosis leptorrhynchoides
ATTGGAATTAAGAGTTGAAAACTAATCTATATATATGGACAATAAACCATACCATATATATGAATAACTAATTATAATTGTAGTTTCAATTTTGTCAAAATTTGAAGAACAAAAGCGTAATTTGGCCTTGTTGTGTTGAACAAAAGTATAAAATGTGTGATTGTGCTACCGTGTATTAGAAAACAAAAACAGAAAGAGTTCATTTTTCTTTATATAATTATTATTAGTAGCTCATATTATAAAATTATTAATGAACTAATTTTTAAGAGACTTGTAATATTAATTTTAAACTTAAAAATATATATGGGGTCCTACAATTATATTGGTAAAAAACAAGGCAAAAGCTAGAAGGGTTTATTTCTGTTAAGGCTACCCATAGCGCGAATAATTCGATCTCATACTCTGATAATGTGTAAATTATATTATAATTTTTATAGAAAGTGTATCTGATTGATTTTCCCTAAAATATAACCAATCAAGAAATTTTTATTGGGTATATATGGGTTTCTAACACACTTTGTGAGCCAACTAGTTCCAGTGCAACTATTTACTTTGCTAGCAGCCCAGAGACGTAGGTGAACCCGCATGGCCACATAGAGGATTAATTTTTTTCTACTTTATCAACTTTGAAAGGATATGTCGTACATAATGTATAATATGGATGTACATTGGTGATTCGGGGATTAAAATTCAGTGGGTCTCGAAAATTATTTTTTCCAGTAACAACTATATTTAAGTGTTATTATAGTGGTCGTTTATCATTAAGAAAACTACAAATTCGAATAATATATGTGGTCATAGTAGTTAAATATTGGGGTATCCTATACAAGTTAAAGGAAAAAAATTATAAATTAAAAAAATATACGGGTCATTTAGTTAAATATAGTGGTGTCTTATACAATTAAAAGAGTAATTTCTACATAAAAATTTTAAACTAGTGATGTCCCGTAAATCTACGGGCTGTAAGCTGTATGCGCATGTGTTCGTAATGCATGGTTGTTATAAACTAGTGGTGTCATGTAAACCCATAGACTGTAACTAGTGGCATCAATTATTGAGTTGATAAACGAAAGAAACTTTGAAAACATAATCTAGATATTAACTTTTTTCCTCCGTTGGTCCCTGTATTATACCTCATATTGCTAACAGCATCCCTCGGGGTTTTTTTTTGCCTTTAGAATCCTTTGTTTTTCAAAAATCTTCAATCAGCATCCCCCGTCAGCCCGCTGTTAAGAAATCCGTTAACCCTTGACACGTGCATTGCACGTGAGGGTAAATTCGGCATTTTACTATTTTCTTCACTAAAAACGAAGGACCAACGGTGCAAAAATCTTATAATTTATAAATTTTTAATTTATAAATTTATACAAATACAAATAAGAATCTATAAATATAATTATATTTTCTTTTGTTTGAATACTAATTAAATTGAATACCGAGTAATTAAATACCAAATGATACAAATATACGGAGATATGCCATCATCAATTATACATTTACCACCATCATTATTGACAATCATTAAATTTTCATTATACACCATTACCCATTACTGAGAGTGTTTAACTCTGGGTAAATAAATGACTTGTTTTTATTCTTGGATAGGAGAAGGATGTCTACGTCTCACCTCCTCATACACTACTCATGTGATATTGGGTTTTGTTGTTGTTGTTATTGTACTGAGTAACAATGGTTATCCCCTCCGTACACCCATCTCCACCCTCAACAAACCTGCAACTAAATTCACAAAACGTAGCCTCTTTTTCCGTTTCCAATTCTATTGAAATCCCAGAAAAAACCCTCCAACTTAAGCAACTTGTTTCCGCCACCTTTGCAGAGGTGGTGACAAGGAACAGTCAGACGAGAAACGAATCAGACGGTGGTAACAATGATTCGGATTCAAACCATCAACGCTCGCGTAGAGCTAACAATTCTTCGGATTCATTACGGCAACGGTCTAAGCAATATGCTAAAAAGATTACTGACTATCTTTTTGGGTAACATATACATTAAAACCACACTGAATGTTATGAGCAACACTTTCAGACGATTCGGTTGGATTCAAAATATTGCGTGGAGGAATGGACGCAATTTTGCTTTCATCAAGTTCGAGAAGCCTGAATAAGCGTTAGAAGCTATCAAAATTATGAATGGTAGAGTGCTTTTGGGGAAAATAAATATCGTGGGTCTTGCTAGGTATGATAAAGGACCGAATATTACTAAAAAACATAAGCCTGGGCATTATGGAAAGTCTGCTAACGAAGGGTTTCCAAAGAGTAATGAGAAAAAGGTCAAGAATGATAACATGATGGTGGTTCAACTTCAAGAGGTAGAAGATGTTGGTGATGGTGTGGATAGAATTGCGTTGATCATTGATAAAGTGGAGTTTTCCATGGACAATTTGATAATTAAATAACCACTCATAATGCTCTGGTTGAAAAAATCTCATTGTGGGGTAAATATGGAGCTATGGTAAGATGTGTTGGCAAGGATGACTTTCAAAATTTATGTCATGGGTTGTCAATTAGGGATGGTAATGCAGATTTCTAATCATTTCCTATGAAAGATAGAAGAGGTTCATTCTCAAGGTCGACATGGATTCCGGTTGACTATGGGTCGATTGATAATGTCACAAAGGTTGTTAATTCACTTGGAGATATCTTCTATATTTCCAAAATCACTTATGATTTTACCCAAGCTGCATCTTTATTGGTGTTTATAAAAGTGTCCGATCCTAATCTTATTAATACAGAGATAATGGTTGTCTTAAAAGACAAATCAAAAGTGAAGCTATAGATCCATGAACCAGGATTTGATTTTGATCCAGGAATGCATTGTAATGCTTTCGATAATGCAGACTTAATTGACGAAATCAACGGGAAGTTTGGGAACAAACGAAGTGTTGCTAATGATCAAAGTAAAGATGATGATGCTAACCATCATGAATGAATTATTGATGATGAAGAACGGTTCATTGTGACTCGCTGGAAAATTTAAGTACGCCTGAAAAACAGTCTTCACCGGAAAGAGCTTATCTGTCTTCGATCAGTAATAATGCTAATTCAAAATTTGAACTTATTGAATTCCAGAGAACACCCCTAGAACTAGTGGATAATAGCACACGTCGCAATCATAATCTTGGTGTATATGAGAAGTATAAAAGTACTGTGTTGAACAAAAAAGCTACTGCAAAACAACATGTATGTAGTTCTGTACAAGTCAATTTAGAACACGCTTTCTCTTTATCTGAAAAAGACGACTTCCACTCATCTTCTGTTCCAACTAATGTTACACCAAACAAGTTATGGGGTTGTTCCCCAAATACAGACAAGCCCATTAAGAATGTTATTAATGGGACGGATGACGCAGGTGTTTTGCAGCCCATTGAGGTTGAATTGGCTTGTAAAATCCCTACTTTTGACATGGAGTTACCTGCTGCTCCTGCTTTTGTTCACAAGGCATGCTTTGCACATGAAAAGCAAGATTAACACAAATGTCCCACCCTTGATTGTAGGTCTTCTTGTTCCTTGTAGAAGAAAAATTCTCAAAAACATAAGCTCTAGCAAAGAAAGATTTAATTTCTTCTCCTCATTGAAGTCCATCTAAAGGTCATAAAAGGAAGAAGGTAATAGCTACAAATTTTTCAGAGCAACTTAAAGATCATTCGTTAGAGTTTTCGGATGATGACTTTGATGATGAAGTGCAACAACTGCAAGAAGAAGTATTTGCTCGAAATCCTATTAAAGTAAGTGCAAAAATCTTTAATTCAAAAAATTGTTCAAAAGATAAAGAGGCTTGTGGTAATATTCTTGAGGGCTTGCTCGATTCTGTCGAGCGACCTAACAATTCTAAGCAATGAAAATCGCAACATGGATCACTAGGGGGCTCGGTACTAATGATAAGGGTAGAATAGTGAGAAATTTGATCAACAAATTTCAAATACAATTTATAGCGATTCAAGAGACTATGGTTTAGAATGTGTCCCCTAGTGTCCTTAGAGAAGCATGGAGAGATGTGATTTTTAAAGGTGCACAAGTGTCTTCTAGAGGACGATCGGCAGGTTTAGTTTCTTGTTGGTAGGAAGACATTTTAAGCTTAAAGAAACTAATGATATGCAATCCCAATTAGCTCGTGTTGCGCATCACACTTGCACTATGCGTGCGAAACTCTAGCGCTAAGGCACACCTGGCACAAGTAAACGTGCGCTAGGTACAACTAAAACGCGCAATAAGGAGCCAACGTGTCCTGTACAACCCACGATCCCTGTAACAAAGTGGAAGGTACAGATAACCAGCATAAAAGTAACAAGTATCGTTCCCTCCTCCAAACACTAAGGCGGTACAGACAAGAAAGTAATAAAGAACACGTGGCACTAATAAGCAAAGGATACTATGGCTATAAATAAAGGACTAGAATAACAAGGCAATCATCATGATCCGTTGGGATTCACACCTATACTATTTTTAGTATCAAGGTACGGACAGACCGCACTACCCTTATCAGCGCACCTTATACACGCCACCAGAACTAACGGCGTACTAGATTAACTGGTTACAGGTAACTTTCCATGAACACAAATCCTACAATCCACCTGAGCCATCATAAACCGGGTGACCCGTCGATGGTAGGTCTATGTTTAACCACCCCTGTTGAGATCCGCATCTCACGAGGGGTTATTCACAGTACACCTGACCAGAGAGTTAAACTCAATTGACCCTTAAATCCCCCTTCATCGATGTCAAGCATGGACCGAACCCGACCCATTTATTCCATGCTTGATCATTTGGCGCCATCCGTGAGACATAAAGTTAGAAGGTTTTGATAGATCTTTTCTCTTTATGTCCATTACTCACTTGATTTTTCTTTACAGGTATCTGTTAAAAAAAGAATAAAGTGCGCTCAATGGCTAACTGCCAACAATGAGACGACCCGTCCTAATCCATAAGGACGAATACAATAACATATGATTACATTGCGAGGTATTTGACCTCTAAATGATACATTTTACAAACATTGCATTCGTTTTTAAAAGACAAACTTTCATTTCATCGAAAGTCGACAGGCATGCATACCATTTCATAATATCCAAACTATAAATGACCCAATCTGTCATTTTTAATAATAATCTTTATTGAACTCAACGACTTGAATGCAACGTCTTTTGAAATATGCCATGAATGACTCCAAGTAATATCTTTAAAATGAGCAATTGCAAAGCGGAAGATTTCTTTAATACCTGAGAATAAACATGCTTTCAAGTGTCAACCAAAAGGTTGGTGAGTTCATTAGTTTATCGTAATCAATCATTTCCATAATTTTAATAGACCACAAGATATCATTTATTCAATAATCATACACTCGTGAGTGTTTAAAATTCATTTGTATGGATTGAACACCTGGTAACCGACATTAACAAAATGCATCTAGAATATCCCCAAACATATAAATATCAAAGTACTAAAGCAGTTCAAATTCTCTTACTAGGGCGTGTCAAGGCCCATAGATATATCTTTAGGATTCGCGTCAATTGGTGGCAATTATAATAAACACCAATTGTTAGGCTACCAAGTTCAACAAGAGCGATATCCGGTATAACAATTCAACCATAGAATGTAGTTTCGATTACTTGTGTCTATTTCGTCAAATATTTATAAAAGTAGCGCATGTATTCTCAGTCCCAAAAATATATATTGCAAAAGCATTTAAAAAGGGAGCAAATGAAACTCACACAAAATCAGTTTTAGCATTTGTATCCATTTAGTAAAACAGTTATAAAAGCATTGCATGTATTCTCAGCTCAAAAATTTAAAGAGTAAAAGGGATCAAATGAAACTCACGATACGATATTTTGTAGTAAAAATATGCATACGACTGAACTGAACAATGCAAGTTTGGCCTCGGATTCACGAACCTATATCAATTGTATATCTATTAACACGTATAATCGTAATTGAACAATTTATATACGTATTTATTAGTGATATCATTGTTATTTTAATAAATTATATATTTCATCAATAAGTAATTTAAATATTTCTATTTTATGTACCTTAACTAAATAATTAGTATTTATTATAAAACGTTAATATAGATATGTTATATGTATTAACTATAGTGTTATATAACTTAAATCATTTGATAAAATAATATTAATAATAATAAATAAAAAGTTGTATTAATAATAATATTAGTAAATATTACTTAATAATGATGATAATAATAATTATGATTCTAGACATAATAATACTTATATTGATAATAATATTAGTAGTAATATTGATAATAATAATAATAATAATAATAATGATAGTAAGTATAATATATATATTAGTATAGTAATAATAATAATAAAAATAATAATAATAATAATAATAATAATAATAATAATAATAATAATAATAATAATAATAATAATAATAATAATAATAATAATAATAATAATAATATTTTTACTAAATGACATTTATAAAAATGATATTTTTTTAACAATATAGGTAACAACAATAATATCAATGATGTTAATAATAATAATAATAATAATAATAATAATAATAATAATAATAATAATAATAATAATAATAATAATAATAATAATAATAATAATAATAATAATAATAATAATAATAGAAATGAAAACTACCTTAAAAAGACATTATAAGCTTCCATAAAAAAAATGCCACTGGCCAGGCTCGAACTCACGATCTCCTGCTTAACAAACACCCTTCCATACCACTTTTTCGCTTGTTACTTTCTGGTAATAAACGTTTTTCTAATTATTTAATATGTCCGAAAACCGTTTATCATATTTATCATCATCTTAATTGAATTAAGGTGTGTGACGGGTCTCGGCCCAAATAGCAAAAACAGGAATGCGGGCCAAACATGGCAGCCCAAAGACTCATCTCACAGCCCAAGGAAGTACGAGTGTGTAGCAGCCTATTGGATTTATTCCTGGACACTTAAAGCTAAGGCTAAAAGTGATTTTGATGTTGGTCACCACCATGCCCACGTTTCCACATCTACTGCATCATGTCATGATCATAACCATTTTATCTTCCTCATTCATCATTAACCTCATCATCATGATCTTAATTATTTTATAGAATAGAAACATATAGAGTAGCGTAAACAGTATCATCAATATCATCTAATTATCATCATCGTCTTCACCATAGTAGTAACAGAAATCGAAAAACAAAGTGGGAAACAGAAATATCAATTGTGATTCGAACCAAAACAGAATTTGAAGTTGTCGATGGTTGTTGGTTTTGTTGAACTGCAACAGAAAATAAAGATGCAGTAACAGCTACAGTAGCTACAGCATAATGAAGAAAAAAATGGTGGTTTACGATTGCATCTAATGGTGGTACTTCGGTTGTTTTTGATAGAAGCAGAAAAGAGGAACAAAATCTTAGGCAGCTGCAACAGTAACAACGAAAGTGTGATGATGGTGGAGCTGTGGTGGTGATGGTGATCAAGGGGTGCTCCAGTGGTGGTTTGCTACGGTGATGGTTTATTGTTGAAACCGTAAAAGAAGAAGAAGAAGTAGAGGGAGAGAGATAGAGAGAGAGAGAGAAGAGTGATAGGGTGGCGGTTTGATGATGGTTGTTTATGGTGGTCTCACGGTGGGAGCTGTGGTGGCGTAGGGTGGTGCAGTTGTCGTTGGTCGTGGTTGTTTGGTAATGGAGATGGTTTAATGATGGAGGAAACCCCGATGGTGGTGTTTTGGTGAGGATAGTGGTGATGATCATACTTGTATATATGCATTCTATATATATACATATATATTAGTAACTATGAATTTTAATAATTAATAATTATAATATAATAATAAATATAATACTCTAATAAGTATATAACACATGTTGAACTAGTCATAGCAGCCTTTCATTTAACCATATGTGCCGACACTTTTATTCGGTCTGAGTTTCGTGCTCTGTTGTTAATTAGTGACGGATAAAAAAAATACTCAGAAAAATCCCAAATTTTTATATTAATTATCTTTATTTATTTTAGTCATTATGGTATAAAATTTGGTCATTAACTATTTAAAATTATTAAATAAAAATTAACTCACTGTCCGCGCTCGATCACAGGTAAAATATAAAAGTGTTAAAATTTAATAATTAGATCCTAAAATTACTTTTAATAAGCCTATAATTTATATAACTCATTTTCGGATCACCGTTTATTTTAAAATCACATAGGTTCGAATTAAACTTGCTTAATATTGATCGAATGACAATTGAGTGTTATTATTGTTTCCTAAATGCATTCAAAACTATTTATTATCGAATTACATTATATTTACATAAATATATATTAACTAACAATTTAATCATAATTCAAATCATCAAATCATATAATACTTTATTTAATATCTCTAATTATTATTTATATACCTATATATATGCATATTTATTTATAAATAATTGTTCGTGAATCGTTGGAGATGGTTGAAGGGTAAATGCATATATGAAACAGTTCAAAATTTTTGAGACTCAACCTAACAGACTTTTCTTATCGTGTCAAAAATATAATATCGTATCGAGAGTTTGATTTAAAATTAGTCGAAATTTTTCGGGTTGTCACAGTACCTACCCGTTAAAGAAATTTCGTCCCAAAATTTGATTGGAATCGTCATGGCTGACAATAAATATGTTTTTCTGACAAATATGAGTTGAAAATTAAAATTTCATCATCATTGAGTAATATGGATAAAACAATTTGATTTCATGAAGAGTACGTGTGAATCTATCACAAAAGAGTGAAATGAACAATTGCATGTTCGTCTCAACTGGTGACCTAGTCACGGCTGATTTCCAGAATTCAAGGGATTTAAGAAAATCTTCTAATCAAAAAGAAAATGATTTATTAGTAACTGTTGGAATTACGGAAGAACAGAAATATTAAGGAAATATTTCCTTGATATGCTTAGAGATTGGGTAGAATGAAAGAGTCGTGTAACATGGCACATGATGAGGGTATGATCTGTGAATCATCATGTTTCATTAGAAACTCAGCATGACTTACTGTAATATAATCACGTTGATCAAGTGTCATTATATTATACTAACTCATGCTTCAGTTCCCAACACTACTTCAATAACATTCATATTTTAAGTTCGAATTTTTCAGAATTTAGAAACTAAAACAGTTTCCTTTCTGATGTAACACTGATATCGCGAAGAGATAAATGATTTCAGATAAGAATAGTTAAGAAAATATCTTCAGAAATATCGAGGATATTTATAATGAAATATACGATGATATATTTAGAATTTCTAATATCAAAGGATGATGAAGAAAATTTGTCCGCAAAGGTTTAGAGTCAAGAGCAAGGTATTCGTTAATGACTTCGGCAGATACTGAATCATTTGGATTCTTTGAAGGTAGGTTTAGTCTTTGTGATTTGTCCACAGCCTCCTTCATGGTCTGCTCAATCCGTTTTCCAGTTCCAAACTATCTCTTTTTCTGAGCTTTGCCAACACATTATTCTTTATCATCCAACTTTTGAAAATTACAGTTGTCTGTAGTTTCTGCTGCTTCATTCAACTTTTTCAGAATTCAGTGTATTGATTCGTAGACTGAGTGCTTTCCAGAATTTCAAAATGGAAGATATTAATTCTAAGAGGTAAATGTTATATGTATACATATACCTGTTGATGTAGAAATGCTGCGAGATTCAAAATACTGATTGATGATTAGGGCAATTATTGTTACAAGATGTAAATGGGCAGATGATAGGGTTCCAATGAATATAATGATTTTTTGAAAAGTAAAAGATCAATGAAGTTGCTGTTAAATTTACTGCTAATGCGGTGGGATATAAAAGATTCCCCGGTAACGATGGCGAAATGACAAGGTATATATCGAGGTTATTCTAATGCCCCGTCCTAATCCATCTGGACGAATACATTACATTTGGTTACATCGCGAGGTACTTGACCTCTATATGATACATTTTACAAATATTGCATTTGTTTTTAAAAGACAAACTTTCATTACATCGAAGCTTGACGGTATACATACCATTTTATAATATATCCACCTATAATTGACTTAGTAATAATCTTGATGAACTCGACGACTCGAATGCAACATCTTTTGAAATATGTCATGAATGACTCCAAGTAATATCTCTAAAATGAGCAAATGCACATCGGAAGATTTCTTTAATACCTGAGAATAAACATGCTTTCAAGTATCAACCAAAAGGTTGGTGAGTTCATTAGTTTATCGTAATCAATCATTTCCATATTTTTAATAGACCACAAGATTTTCATTTTTCATAAATAACCTTACACTCGCACGTGTATAAAAATCATTCGTATGATGAACACCTGGTAACCGACATTAACATAATGCATATAGAATATCCCCCGCATACTCTCAAGTATGCCATTAATATTGGCAATCGCAATCACCATTTAAATAGAAGTACTAAAGCATTCCAAATTCCAGAATGGGGTTTGTTAGGCCCATAGATCTATCTTTAGGATTCGCTTCAATTAGGGGCCATTTCCCTAATTTTTAGGTTACCAGACTTGAAAGGGCAATATTCGATATAATAATCCAACCATACAATGTAGTTTCAAATACTTGTGTCTATTTTGTAAAACAGTTATAAAAGCAGCGCATGTATTCTCAGTCCCAAAAATATATATTGCAAAAGTATTTAAAAGGGAAGCAAATGAAACTCACAATACTGTATTTTGTAGTAAAAATACATATGACGACATTGAACAAGTGTAGGGTTGACCTCAGATTCACGAACCTATATCATATATATATATATATATATATATATATATATATATATATATATATATATATATATATATATATATATATATATATATATATATATATATATATATATTAACATATATAATTGTAATCGAACAAATATATATATAATTTGTTATAAATAATATACTGGTTATATTATGTTATTTAGATAAATTTGATATATTTAATTTATATGTTTTATATCATTATAATTCATCATTAATAATAAAACTGTACATTAAAGTTCATATATGATAAAAATATCTATTTATATATATAAATTGATATCGTTTATATATATAGCTTATTTAATATCTAAAAAAAATAGTAATAATAATAATAGTGTTAATAATAATAAAGATAATAACTTTAATAATGATAATAATAATGATATTAATAATAATAATACTCATAATAATAATAATAATAATAATAATAATAATAATAATAATAATAATAATAATAATAATAATAATAATAATAATAATAATAATGATAATAACAGTAGTTTTTAAATAAAACAAAAAGTTTAATAATAATGATAATGAAATTAATATTTTTGACAATAATACTTAATACATAATAATAATAATAATAATAATAATAATAATAATAATAATAATAATAATAATAATAATAATAATAATAATAATAATAATAATAATAATAATAATAATAATAACAATCATTTTACTAATGATAATATTAATAATACTTACTTAGTGATATTACTAGTAAGGATAATAATATTAGTAACAATAATCAAAATAATAATCCTAATTGTATTTATAATACATATACTAATAATAACGATAATGATAATATTCTTAATTTGATTAATGATAATGATACTTCTAGATATTAGGGGTGATAGCAAAATTATCATAATAATCATAATACTAGCTAATAAAAATAAAATAATTGTGTATACCCTTAAAAGCTTCCTTTAAAAGGAATTTGCCCAAGACGGGGATCGAACCCGAGACCTCTCGCTCACGCACAAACACTCCTGACCATCCAGCAAATTTCATTTTTTTGATACTATTCAGATACCAATTGTATATAACTCGTATTTTTCTGGTTTCCCTTTTTCTTCCTCTTTATCAAAACCAAACTTTATCATCATCCTTCCATGATCAAAATCCTAATCGTGATTATCATCACCATTTAACTTACTTATTTCGTACATCATCAAATCATTATCATAACTACTTTGTGATCATAATCTTTGGGAATCATGATCATCATAACCCATCGTCACCATCATCATCATTAATCACGTAAAATCATATCAAATATCTCCTTCATCGTATCGTAATCAAGCAGTCAATCATCATCTAATTCATTATAATCTCTTTGTTACACCATCATCAATTCGAATCTGTCACAGAATCTCGAAGTAAGCAGGCAGCAGAAAAAGAAAAAAAAAATGTTGTAAGCTTGTTTGATCGTGGGTTAATGTTACGTGCCCATTATTAAAGCAGGCCCAACACACTGAAATATGGATTGATAATTGAATTTAGAAGCTCAATAGATTAATTAACTCATTCGGTATAGTGACTAGCGTTTACAAAGATGGCAAGGATTAACTAAGTCGACAGTTCAAAGTGGGTAGGGTCATCGACTAATACTCCCTCATCATGCTACATATCATCATGGTCTACTCTCCTCCACTTCACTTTTTATTACTTTAACAACTCCATATTATCTATAATCGTTACGAGGACCACGTATTTTTATTGCACAATAAGTTGCAGCAGCGATCGACCAAACTAAAAGTTGCGGGTGCATGGTTCGATGTTGTTTAGTGGTTGCAGGTTGGTTGGTTTATAGCAGCAACCGGTACCAGAACAGAAGCAAAGTTATATTAGTGTTCATTTTAAAAGAAATGTTAAGATGGTGAGGTGTCGAATTGCATCAATCGTAGCAGTAACCATTTACAAATGGGTTCCAGTATGAGTTGTGAGTCTTGTAGCAATAAAATGGTTTAGGTTGTGTTGATGTTGTTCATGTATAGAAAAGGGTTTGTCATATGAGACGGGACTCTAGGTAGACTATGAGCGTTGTTGAGTTCATTTATCAGAAACATAAATAGCAATTTAACATGAAGGTGATCAAAGGTGGTTATCGAACAATTTCATGCTTGTGTGATGTTCGAACTCTAAAAGAAGTCGAGTAGCAGTGGTGAATCATAGGGTTGTAGTGGTGGTTTGTTGATGGTAATTGGTTGTGGTTTGGTTCGTAGGTGTACGTACCAATAGAAACAGAAAAGAGCTCGAATGGTGTTGGAGGCTTCGGTGGTGTTGGTGGTGATGGAGTGAGTTGTGGTGGCGTTTAACGATGGGTGGTAGAGACTTGTACTTAAGAAGACAACAACTAAAATGATTTAGTTAGGTATTCATGTTGCAAGTTGAAATGGGAAACAGAAAATATAGTGGATTAGATAGAAGTGGTGAGGTGTATACAAATTTTGATTCTTAACTCAATTTACGGTTATATGTATATATATATATATATATATATATATATATATATATATATATATTATATACCAGTGAAGAATAATCACAATTCAAGCACGGTGAATTCCAACGAATTAATCAGTTAGGCACAGTAATCACATGATACTTCAATTCTCGTGACATATAAGTGAATGTATTCTGCCGACAGTTTTCACGGACTGTGTATCGTGCGAAATCAGTGGCGGATAAAAGTGTTCAGAAAAATTTCATATTTTTAAATTAACTATATTTATTTATTTTGGTCATTATGGTATAAAATTTAATCATTAATTTAATACATAAAAATTACATCAACTGTCCCTCTCATTTATGGGTGAAATATAAAAAGTGTTGAAATTTATTAATTAGCTTCTAAATATATTTTTAATAAACCTAAAATTTATATAGCTCATTTTCGGATCACCTTTTATTTTAAAATTACATAAGTTTGAATTTAACTTGCTTAATATCAATCGAAACATCAAACAAGTATTACAATTATTTAATATTTATTTTTAATATACTTTATTTATATTTAGAGATATATTTTAAATAATAATTATTATAATATCCTATTTTTATTTTATTAATTTTTAATAACAACAACATATAATACTTCAAATTATATTTTCAATTATTATTTATATCTATATATATGTATATACACACACACATATCTATTTACAAATAGTTGTTCGTGAATCGTCGGAAGCGGTCGAAGGTCAATGAATACATGAACACAGTTCAAAGTTTTTGAGACTTCAACATTACAGACTTTGCTTATCGTGTCAGAAACATATAAAGATTAAGTTTAAATTTGGTCGAAAATTTCCGGGTCATCACAGTACCTACCCGTTAAAGAAATTTCGTCCCGAAATATGATCGTGGTCGTCATGGCTAACCATAAAAATGTTTCCATGACAAATATGATTCGATAAATAGAGTTTTATCATAATTGAGTATATGGATAAAACAATTTGATTGCGCGAAAAGTATAAGTGAAGCTATCACAAAATAGTGAAATGAGAAAATGCAGATTTGTCTTAGCCGATGACGTAGTCATGGTGGATTTCCGAAATTCAAGGGATTTAGAGAAAATCTTCGTAATAAGATTTGGTTCTTTAATAATTAAGGAAATTAGGATTTCATTTGATTAAATGCGATAAACTGTTTTGATTGCCCTGTCGGATATTTTACTATATATCCACACTCTTTGTTTCTTTTTATATTTTGGAGTTCCATTCTTTTGTTTTCTCTTCCCAACTTTAAGTCAAGCGAATAATGGTCCAAAATTCGTTGGTATGAAATTCGAAATGAACATGATTAATGTTCTAAGAGAGAAATTGTAATAGCACGATCTTGATGGGTTAAATTATCAGAATTTAAGATAAAAGATAGAACTATCAAGAAATTATGTTCTTGATATGTTTAGAGATTATGTAGAAGGTAAGAGTCGTGTGACATGGCACATGATGACGTTATGGTCTGTGAATCATCACGTTTCATTAGAAACTCAGCATGACTTACTGTAATATAATCACGTTGATCAAGTGTCATTATATTATACTAACTCATGCATCAATTTCCAACACTACTTCAAAACATTCATAATTTAAACTAGAAAGTTTACAGAATATAGAAACTAAACAGTTTCTTATATGATGTAACACTGACAATGCTAAGAGATAAATGACTTCAAATAGGATTATTTATGAAAATATCTTCAGAAATATAGAGGATATTTATAATAAAAGATATGATGATATTTTAGAATTTCTAATATCGGTGGATGATGATGAAGATTTGTTCGTAAAAGCGTAGAGTCATGAGAAAGTATTTGTTAATGACTTCGGTAGATACTGAATCATTTGGATTCTTTGAAAGTAGGTTTAGTCTTTGATTTGTCCACAGCCGCCTTCATAGTTTGCTCAATCCATTTTCCAGTTCCAAAATTTTTGAGCTTTGCCAACATATTATTCTTTATCATCAAACTTTCGACGATCAAAGTTGTTTACGGTTTTTGCTGTTTCATTCAGCTTGTTCAACATTTAAAGTATTGATTCGTAGGCTGGGTGCTTTTCATAATTTCAGAATGGAAGATTATGATTCTAAATGTTATATATATATATATATATATATATATATATATATATATATATATATATATATATATATATATATATATATATATATATATATATATATATATATATATATATATATATATATATATATATACATATATTGAAATGTCCCGTTCATATTGATTATAAACGTTCCATATTAATTGATTTCGTTGCGAGGTTTTGACCTCTATATGAGACGTTTTTCAAAGACTGCATTCATTTTTAAAACAGCCATAACCTTTATTTTATCAATAAAGGTTTTAAAAACATTACGTAGATTATCAAATAATGATAATCTAAAATATACTGTTTACACACGACCATTACATAATGGTTTACAATAGGAATATATTACATCGACATATGTTTCTTGAATGCAGTTTTTACACAATATCATACAAACATGGACTCCAAATCTTGTCCTTATTTTAGTAAGCTCTTAGTATTCACCTAAGAATAAGCATGCTTTAAACGTCAACAAAAATGTTGGTGAGTTATAGGTTTAACCTATATATATCAAATTGTAACAATAGACCACAAGATTTCATATTTCAATACACATCCCATACATAGAGATAAAAATCATTCATATGGTGAACACCTGGGAACCGACATTAACAAGATGCATATATAAGAATATCCCCATCATTCTGGGACACCCTTCAGATATGATATAAATTTCGAAGTACTAAAGCATCCGATACTTTGGATGGGGTTTGTTAGGCCCAATAGATCTATCTTTAGGATTCACGTCAATTAGGATGTCTGTTCCCTAATTCTTAGATTACCAGACTTAATAAAAAGGGGCATATTCGATTTCGATAATTCAACCATAGAATGTAGTTTCACGTACTTGTGTCTATTTTGTAAATCATTTATAAAACCTGCATGTATTCTCATCCCAAAAATATTAGATTTTAAAAGTGGGACTATAACTCACTTTCACATATTTTTACTTCGTCGGGAAGTAAGACTTGGCCACTGGTCGATTCACGAACCTATAACAAATATGTACATATATATCAAAGTATGTTTAAAATATATTTACAACATTTTTAATACGTTTTACTGTTTTAAGTTTATTAAGTCAGCTGTCCTTGTTAGTAACCTACAACTAGTTGTCCATAATTAGATGTACAGAAATAAATCGTTATATATTATCTTGAATCAATCCACGACCCAGTGTATACACGTCTCAGGTTAGATCACAACTCAAAGTATATATATTTTTGGAATCAACCTCAACCCTGTATAGCTAACTCCAACATTACTGCATATAGAGTGTCTATGGTTGTTCCAAATAATATATATACATGGGTCGATATGATATGTCAAAACATTTGCATACGTGTCTATGGTATCCCAAGATTACATAATATATTATAATACATGTATAATACAATATAAGTTAGCTAGGATATGATTTGTATAGATTTGTTAAACATTTCCCGTAGCTAAAAAGATCAAAAATATCCAATGTTGTTTTACCCATAACTTCTTCATTTTAAATCCGTTTTGAGTGAATCAAATTGCTATGGTTTCATATTACCTTTATTTTATGAATCTAAACAGAAAAATTATAGGTTTATAGTCGGAAATATAAGTTACAAGTCATTTTTGTAAAGGTAGTCATTTCAGTCGAAAGAACGACGTCTAGATGACCATTTTAGAAAACGTACTTCTACTTTGAGTTTAACCTTGATTTTTGGATATAGTTTCATGTTCATATGAAAAATAATTTACCCAGAAGAACAACTTTTAAATCAAAGTTTATCATAGTTTTTAATTATCCAAAACAAAACAGCCCCCGGTTTCACTACGAAGGTGTATATCCAATTTTATGGTGTTCATCGTGTTTCCAGGTTTTAAATCATTAAGTTAGAATATCATATAGATATAGAACATGTGTTTAGTTGATTTTAAAATTCAAGTTAGAAGGATTAACTTTTGTTTGCGAACAAGTTTAGAATTAACTAAACTATGTTCTAGTGATTACAAGTTTAAACCTTCGAATAAGATAGCTTTATATGTATGAATCGAATGATGTTATGAACATCATTACTACCTCAATTTTTCTGGATAAAACTACTGGAAATTAAAAAAATGGATCTAGCTTCAAAGGATCCTTGGATGGCTTGAAAGTTCTTGAAGCAGAATCATGACACGAAAACAAGTTCAAGTAAGATTTCCACTCGAAATAAGATTGTTATAGTTATAGAAATTGAATCAAAGTTTGAATATGAATATTACCTTGAATTAGAAATATAACCTACTATAAATAACAAAGGTTCCTTGATCTTAGATGATTACTTGGAATGGATTAGAAAGCTTGGAAGTAGACTTGCAAACTTGGAAGTATTCTTGATTTTTATGAAACTATACTTATGGAATTTATGAAGAACACTTAGAACTTGAAGATGAAACTTGAGAGAGATCAATTAGATGAATAAAATTGAAGAATGAAAGTGTTTGTAGGTGTTTTTGGTCGTTGGTATATGGATTAGATATAAAGGATATGTAATTTTATTTTCATGTAAATAAGTCATGAATGATTACTCATATTTTTGTAATTTTATGAGATATTTCATGCTAGTTGCCAAATGATGGTTCCCACATGTGTTAGGTGACTCACATGGGCTGCTGAGAGCTAATCATTGGAATGTATATACCAATAGTACATACATCTAAAAGCTGTGTATTGTACGAGTACGAATACGGGTGCATACGAGTAGAATTGTTGATGAAATTGAATGAGGATGTAATTGTAAGCATTTTTGTTAAGTAGAAGTATTTTGATAAGTGTCTTGAAGTCTTTCAAAAGTGTATGAATACATATTAAAACACTACATGTATATACATTTTAACTGAGTCGTTAAGTCATCGTTAGTCGTTACATATAAATGTTGTTTTGAAACCTTTAGTTTAACGATCTTGTTAAATGTTGTTAACCCATTGTTTATTATATCAAAAGAGATTTAAATTGTTACATTATCATGATATTATGATATATAATATATCTTAGTATGATATATATAAATACAGTTAAATGTCGTTACAACGATAATCGTTACATATATGTCTCGTTTCGAAATCATTAAGTTAGTAGTCTTATTTTTACATATGTAGTTCATTGTTAATAAACTTAATGATATATTTACTTATCATTTAACATAATTAACCAAGTGTATCAATATCTGAATCATATATGATTCATATGTACCTAGTAAGACGTTATAACGATAATCGTTATATATATCGTGTTCGAGTTTCTTAATTTAATAGTCTCATTTTTATGTATATAACTCATTGTTAAAATACATAATGAGATACTTACTTATAATAAAATCATGTTAACTATATATATAACCATATATATGTCAACGTATAGTTTTTACAAGTTTTAACGTTCGTGAATTACCGGTCAACTTGGGTGGTCAATTGTCTATATGAAACCTATTTCAATTAATCAAGTCTTAACAAGTTTGATTGCTTAACATGTTGGAAACATTTATTCATGTAAATATCAATCTCAATTAATATATATAAACATGGAAAAGTTCGGGTTAATACAGTACCTACCCGTTAAATAAATTTCGTCCTGAAATTTTAAGCTGTTGAAGGTGTTGACGAATCTTCTAGAAATAGATGCGGGTATTTCTTCTTCATCTGATCTTCACGCTCCCAGGTAAACTCGGGCCCTCTACTAGCATTCCATCGAACCTTAACAATTAGTATCTTATTTTGCTTAAGTCTCTTAACCTCACGGTCCATTATTTCGACGGGTTCTTCAATGAACTGAAGTTTTTCATTGATTTGGATTTCGTCCAACGGAATAGTGAGATCTTCTTTAGCAAAACATTTCTTCAAATTCGAGACATGGAAAGTGTTATGTACCGCCACTAGTTGTTGAGGTAGCTCCAGTTGGTAAGCTACTGGTCCGACACGATCTATAATCTTGAATGGTCCAATGTACCTTGGATTTAGTTTCCCCCGTTTACCAAATCGAGCAACGCCTTTCCAAGGTGAAACCTTAAGCATGACCATTTCTCCAATTTCAAACTCTATATCTTTTCTTTTACTGTCCGCGTAGCTCTTTTGTCGACTCTGGGCGGTTTTCAATCGTTGTTAAATTTGGATGATTTTCTCGGTAGTTTCTTGTATTATCTCCGGACCCGTAATCTGTCTATCCCCCACTTCATTCCAACAAATCGGAGACCTGCACTTTCTACCATAAAGTGCCTCAAATGGCAACATCTTAATACTAGAATGATAACTGTTGTTGTAGGAAAATTCTGCTAACGGTAGGTGTCGATCCCAACTGTTTCTGAAATCAATAACACATGCTCGTAGCATGTCTTCAAGCATTTGTATAGTCCTTTTGCTCTGCCCATCAGTTTGTGGATGATAGGCAGTACTCATGTCTAGACGAGTCCCCAATGCTTGTTGCAACGTCTGCCAGAACCTTGAAACAAATCTACCATCCCTATCAGAGATAATAGAGACGGGTATTCCATGTCTGGAGACAACCTCCTTCAAATACAATCGCGCCAACTTCTCCATTTTGTCATCTTCTCTCATTGGCAGGAAGTGTGCTGACTTGGTGAGACGATCAACTATTACCCAAATAGTATCATAACCACTTGCAGTCCTTAGCAATTTAGTAATGAAATCCATGGTAATGTTTTCCCATTTCCATTCCGGGATTTCAGGTTGTTGTAGTAGACCTGATGGTTTCTGATGTTCAGCTTTGACCTTAGAATACGTCAAACATTCTCCTACATATTTAGCAATATAGGCTTTCATACGCGGCCATCAAAATTGTTTCTTGAGATCTTTATACATCTTCCCTGCTCAGGGATGTATTGAATATCTGGTTTTATGTGCTTCTTTAAGTACCATTTCTCTCACATCTCCAAACCTTGGTACCCAAATTCTATCAGCCCTATATCGGGTTCCGTCTTCCCGAATATTAATATGTTTCTCTGATCCTTTGGGTATCTCATTCTTCAACTTTCCTTCTTTTACAACCCCCTGTTGCGCCTCCTTTATTTGAGTAGTAAGGTTAGTACGAATAATTATATTCATAGCTTTTACCCGTATAGGTTCTCTGTCCTTTCTACTCAAAGCGTCGGCTACCACATTCGCCTTCCCCGGGTGGTATCGAATCTCAAAATCATAATCATTCAACAGTTCAATCCACCTGCGTTGTCTCATATTCAGTTGTTTCTGATTAAATATATGTTGCAGACTTTTGTGGTCGGTATATATAATACTTTTGACTCCATATAAATAATGCCTCCAAGTCTTTAATGCAAAAACAACAGCACCCAATTCCAAATCGTGAGTTGTATAATTTTGCTCGTGAATCTTCGATTGTCTAGACGCATAAGCAATCACCTTCGTTCGTTGCATTAATACACAACCGAGACCTTGCTTTGATGCGTCACAATAAATCACAAAATCATCATTCCCTTCAGGCAATGACAATATAGGTGCTGTAGTTAGCTTTTTCTTCAATAATTGAAACGCCTTCTCTTGTTCATCCTTCCATTCGGATTCCTTCCCTTTATGCGTTAATGCAGTCAAGGGTTTTGCTATTTTGGAGAAATCTTGGATGAATCTTCTGTAGTAACCAGCCAATCCTAAAAATTGACGTATATACTTCGGAGTTTTTGGGGTTTCCCAGTTTTCAACGGTTTCGATCTTTGCCGGGTCCACCTGGATACCTTCTTTGTTCACTATATGACCGAGGAATTGAACTTCTTCCAACCAAAATGCACACTTTGAAAACTTAGCATACAGTTTTTCTTTCCTCAATACTTCTAGCACTTTTCTCAAATGTTCTTCGTGCTCTTGATCATTCTTTGAGTAAATAAGTATGTCATCGATGAAAACAATGACAAACTTGTCAAGATATGGCCCACACACTCGGTTCATAAGGTCCATGAACACTGCTGGTGCATTAGTCAATCCAAACGGCATAACCATAAACTCGTAATGACCATAACGCCTCCTAAAAGCAGCTTTTAGAATATCATCCTCCTTTACTCGCATTTGATGATATCCAGAACGTAAATCGATTTTCGAATAAATCGACGAGCCTTGTAGTTGATCAAATATTTCGTCAATTCTCGGCAGTGGATAACGGTTTTTTATGGTAAGTTTATTCAACTCTCTGTAGTCAATACACAACCTAAATGTACCTTTCTTCTTCTTGACAAACAAAACAGGAGCTCCCCATGGTGATGTGCTTGGTCGAATGAAACCACGTTCTAATAGTTCTTGCAGTTGACTTTGCAGTTCTTTCATCTCGCTGGGTGCGAGTCTGTAAGGAGCACGAGCTATTGGTGCAGCTCCTGGTAGAAGATCTATTTGAAATTCAACGGATCGATGTGGGGGTAATTCTTTCAGAAATACATCGGGAAATTCTTTTGTGATGGGAACATCATTGATGCTCTTTTCTTCAGTTTGTACTTTCTCGACGTGTGCTAGAACAGCATAGCAACCTTTTCTTATTAGTTTTTGTGCCTTCAAATTACTAATAACATGTAGCTTCGTGTTGCCCTTTTCTCCGTACACCATTAAGGGTTCTCCTTCTTCTCGTACAATGCGAATTGCATTTTTGTAACATACGATCTCTGCTTTCATCTCCTTCAGCCAGTCCATGCCAACTATTACATCAAAACTCCCTAACTCTACTGGTATCAAATCAATCTTAAATATTTCGCTACCCAGTTTAATTTCTCGATTCCGGCATATATAATCTGCTGAAATTAATTTACCGTTTGCTAATTCGAGTAAAAATTTACTATCCAACGGTGTCAATGGACAACTTAATTTAGCACAAAAATCTCTACTCATATAGCTTCTATCCGCACCCGAATCAAATAAAACGTAAGCAGATTTATTGTCAATAAGAAACGTACTCGTAACAAGCTCCGGGTCTTCCTGTGCCTTTGCCGCATTAATATTGAAAACTCTTCCACGACCTTGTCCATTCGTGTTCTCCTGGTTCGGGCAATTTCTAATAATGTGGCCCGGTTTTCCACATTTATTACAAACTACATTGGCATAACTTGCTCCGACACTACTTGCTCCGCCATTACTCGGTCCGACACCATTTGTTCCTTTCGTTCTGTTAACCCCTGGTCCGTAGACCTCACACTTTGCAGCGCTATGACCATTTCTTTTACACTTGTTGCAGAATTTGGTGCAGAACCCCGAGTGATACTTTTCACACCTTTGGCATAGCTGCTTCTGATTGTTGTTGTAGTTGCGGTTGTTATTGTTGTTGGGATGATTGTTGTAGTTGTTGTTGTTGTTGTTGCTGTTGTTGTTGTTGTAGTTGTTGTTGTTGTTATTTTGCCGTTTGTTGTAGTTGCAATTGATGTTGTGATTGTTGGGATAGTTGTTGTTGTTTTGGTGACTCTTATCACCGTTTTCCTCCCACTTTCTTTTGACTAGCTTCACGTTGGCCTCTTCGGCCGCCTGTTCTTTAATTCTTCCCTCAATCTGGTTCACTAGTTTGTGAACCATTCTACATGCCTTTTGTATGGAGGCAGGCTCGTGTGAACTTATATCTTCTTGGATTCTCTCCAGTAACCCTTTCACAAACGCGTCGATCTTCTCTTCCTCATCTTCGAACGCTCTCGGACACAATAGGCACAATTCTGTGAATCATCTTTCGTATGAAGTAATATCGAATCCCTGTGTTCGTAACCCTCTAAGTTCTGACAGGGGCTTATTGACCTCGGTTCTAGGACGGTACTTCTCGTTCATCAAGTGCTTGAATGCTGACCACGGTAGCGCGTAAGCAGCATCTTGTCCCACTTGCTCTAGATAGGTATTCCACCATGTTAACGCAATACCTGTGAAGGTATGCATAGCGTACTTCACTTTCTCTCCTTCAGCACACTTACTTATGGCAAAGACCGATTCAACTTTCTTGGTACACCGTTTCAATCCGATTGGTCCTTCGGTCCCATCAAATTCTGAAGGTTTGCAGGCAGTGAATTCCTTGTAGGAGCATCCTACACGATTTCTTGCGCCGTTAGCTGTATTGCTAGATTCAGAGTTATTGTTGGTATGTAGTGGGGCCTGTACTGCGGCTATGTTTGAAGCAAGAAAGGCACAAAATTCCTCTTCGCTCATATTCAAGGTGTGTCAAGTAGTCGGTGCCATTCCCTTCAAAATAGTCAAATGAAACAAGTTAATCATACAGAATATTAAGAGTAGTCAATAGTATCTCGTAGCATAATATGAACTCATTTATAAAAGCTTTTTCTTCATATTAGTGTTTTATAAGTTTAAATTCGGGTACTACCTACCCATTAAGTTCATACTTAGTAGCTAATATACAATTCAACTACTACAATTCCATATGAAATACTTGATTATAATAATATATCACATACAAATATTCTTCAGACTTACAACTTCGCTATATTACATATAACATGAAATATAGTACACTATGATACAGGACAGTTTTGAAGATAAATCTAGTTAATACGCAAGTTGTTCAGCAAAGGAAATAAAGACACTTAATTCATAAGTCCAGAAACAAGTCATGCATTCTGGTTTTACTAAGACGACTTCCCATCCTTGGTCTTGTGGAAAATAACCGTTATGACCATTGGCTAGGCAGCATGTTGTAATGTCGTCAAAAGGACGAGGGTTTCGTAATGTCCAACAACCCCGTAATAATCTAAAAACCTTGTTTCTCACCCCAACTACTGAATCCGTCACTTGTGGGAAAGTTTTATTTAAAAGCTGCAATCCGATGTTCTTTTTCTCACTTTGGTAAGAAGCGAACATCACTAACCCGTAAGCATAACATGCTTCTTTATGTTGCATGTTAGAAGCTCTTTCTAATTCACGAAATTCTATGTTGGGATATGTTGAGTCAAAATAGGTTCTTAACCCGTAGCGTAAAATTGCATTTGGGTTCCCCTCATTTAACGCTTTAAAGAAAACACGGCGTAACTTACGGTCTCCCCAATGTGATACACCCCACCTATCAAAGGAAAGCCTTTTATAAACTAAGGCATTTCTGGAAAGTCTTTCAAATGTTTGACAAGTTAATTTCGCCATAACTAAATGTGCTGATGAATTCTGACCGACTCTAGACAAGATTTCCTCAATCATATCCTCTAGTAGATCTTCTAAAATATTCAGTTGTCTACCCTTAACGTCCATTTTGTTTTTATACTGTAAAATAGACAAGAATTAGATTCGTAAAAACAAACAATACAAGCAATTTTTACATAGAACATAAAAGTACAAGCACACTACAATACATTTATTACACAACATGCTCACACCCCTCTAATCTGAATCACTGGTTTCTTCTTCTTCTTCGGACTTGGTTCTTTTTCCTAATCTTCTAGGGATATATGATGTTCCTCTAATACGAGTCGTCATTTTCCACATTGGTTTAGAAAAACCTGGTGGTTTAGAGGTTCCCGGGTTATTGTCACGATATTGAAAATACGGGTGTTGACGGTACATATAAAGTTCATCGGGGTCGGAATCATATTTCTCTATTTTGATGCCTTTTCCCTTATTATTTTCTTTTGCGTCATTAAATTGGGTCGGGGTAATTTCTATAACATCATCGGAATCCTCATCAGGATCCGATTCATCGGAAAATTGGTAATTTTCCCAATATTTTGCTTCCTTAGCGAAAACACCATTGACCATTATTAACTTTGGTCCATTAGTTGAGGATTTTCTTTTATTTGACCGATTTTCTGTGGTTCCTACTATTCCCCCCTCCGGAACCTCTTCTTCTTCCGGTTCCTCTTCTTCTGGTTCCTCTTCTTCCGGTTCTGTTTCCTCTTCTTCCGGTTCTTCGAGAACTTGTGAATCTTGTCAATATATATTCGACTCTTCGTTATTATTCGGTGAGTCAATGGGATTTGTGCTAGATGTAGACATCTATCACACAATATCAAACATATTAAGAGATTAATATATCACATAATATTTACATGTTAATAATATATAGTTTCCAACGAAAATGTTAAGCAATCATTTTTAAAGAAAACACGGTCGAAGTCCAGACTCACTGATGCATCCTAACAAACTCGATAAGACACACTAATGCAAATTTTCTGGTTCTCTAAGACCAACGCTCTGATACCAACTGAAATGTCCCGTTCATATTGATTATAAACGTTCCATATTAATTGATTTCGTTGCGAGGTTTTGACCTCTATATGAGACGTTTTTCAAAGACTGCATTCATTTTTAAAACAACCATAACCTTTATTTTATCAATAAAGGTTTTAAAAACATTACGTAGATTATCAAATAATGATAATCTAAAATATATTGTTTACACACGACCATTACATAATGGTTTACAATAGAAATATATTACATCGACATATGTTTCTTGAATGCAGTTTTTACACAATATCATACAAACATGGTGAAATGTCCCGTTCTTATTGATTAAAAACGTTCCATATTAATTGATTTCGTTGCGAGGTTTTGACCTCTATATGAGACGTTTTTCAAAGACTGCATTCATTTTAAAACAAACCATAACCTTTATTTCATCAATAAAGGTTTAAAAAGTTTTACGTAGATTATCAAATAATGATAATCAAAAATATCCTGTTTACACACGACCATTACATAATGGTTTACAATACAAATATGTTACAACAAAATAAGTTTCTTGAATGCAGTTTTTACACAATATCATACAAGCATGGACTCCAAATCTCGTCCTTATTTAAGTATGTGACAGCGGAAGCTCTTAATAATCACCTGAGAATAAACATGCTTAAAACGTCAACAAAAATGTTGGTGAGTTATAGGTTTAACCTATATATATCAAATCATAATAATAGACCACAAGATTTCATGTTTCAATACACATCCCATACATAGAGATAAAAATCATTCATATGGTGAACACCTGGTAACCGACATTAACAAGATGCATATATAAGAATATCCCCATCATTCCGGGACACCCTTCGGATATGATATAAATTTCGAAGTACTAAAGCATCCGGTACTTTGGATGGGGTTTGTTAGGCCCAATAGATCTATCTTTAGGATTCGCGTCAATTAGGGTGTCTGTTCCCTAATTCTTAGATTACCAGACTTAATAAAAAGGGGCATATTCGATTTCGATAATTCAACCATAGAATGTAGTTTCACGTACTTGTGTCTATTTTGTAAATCATTTATAAAACCTGCATGTATTCTCATCCCAAAAATATTAGATTTTAAAAGTGGGACTATAACTCACTTTCACAGATTTTTACTTCGTCGAGAAGTAAGACTTGGCCACTGGTTGATTCACGAACCTATAACAATATATACATATATATCAAAGTATGTTCAAAATATATTTACAACACTTTTAATATATTTTGATGTTTTATGTTTATTAAGTCAGCTGTCCTCGTTAGTAACCTACAACTAGTTGTCCACAGTTAGATGTACAGAAATAAATCGATAAATATTATCTTGAATCAATCCATGACCCAGTGTATACGTATCTCAGTATTGATCACAACTCAAACTAGATATATTTTGGAATCAACCTCAACCCTGTATAGCTAACTCCAACATTCACATATAGAGTGTCTATGGTTGTTCCGAAATATATATAGATGTGTCGACATGATAGGTCGAAACATTGTATACGTGTCTATGGTATCTCAAGATTACATAATATACAATACAAGTTAATTAAGTTATGGTTGGAATAGATTTGTTACCAATTTTCACGTAGCTAAAATGAGAAAAATTATCCAATCTTGTTTTACCCATAACTTCTTCATTTTAAATCCGTTTTGAGTGAATCAAATTGCTATGGTTTCATATTGAACTATATTTTATGAATATAAACATAAAAGTATAGGTTTATAGTCGGAAAAATAAGTTACAAGTCGTTTTTGTAAAGGTAGTCATTTCAGTCGAAAGAACGACGTCTAGATGACCATTTTAGAAAACATACTTCCACTTTGAGTTTAACCATAATTTTTAGATATAGTTTCATGTTCATAATTAAAATCATTTTCTCAGAATAACAACTTTTAAATCAAAGGTTATCATAGTTTTTAATTAACTAACCCAAAACAGCCCGCGGTGTTACTACGACGGCGTAAATCCGGTTTTACGGTGTTTTTCGTGTTTCCAGGTTTTAAATCATTAAGTTAGCATATCATATAGATATAGAAAATGTGTTTAGTTGATTTTAAAAGTCAAGTTAGAAGGATTAACTTTTGTTTGCGAACAAGTTTAGAATTAACTAAACTATGTTCTAGTGATTACAAGTTTAAACCTTCGAATAAGATAGCTTTATATGTATGAATCGAATGATGTTATGAACATCATTACTACCTTAAGTTCCTTGAATAAAACTACTGGAAAAGAAAAAAATAGATCTAGCTTCAATGGATCCTTGGATGGCTCGAAGTTCTTGAAGCAAAATCATGACACGAAAACAAGTTCAAGTAAGATCATCACTTGAAATAAGATTGTTATAGTTATAGAAATTGAACCAAAGTTTGAATATGATTATTACCTTATATTAGAATGATAACCTACTGTAAGAAACAAAGATTTCTTGAGGTTGGATGATCACCTTACAAGATTGGAAGTGAGCTAGCAAACTTGAAAGTATTCTTGATTTTATGAAACTGGAACTTTTGGAATTTATGAAGAACACTTAGAACTTGAAGATAGAACTTGAGAGAGATCAATTAGATGAAGAAAATTGAACAATGAAAGTGTTTGTAGGTGTTTTTGGTCGTTGGTGTATGGATTAGATATAAAGGATATGTAATTTTGTTTTCATGTAAATAAGTCATGAATGATTACTCATATTTTTGTAATTTTATGAGATATTTCATGCTAGTTGCCAAATGATGGTTCCCACATGTGTTAGGTGACTCACATGGGCTGCTAAGAGCTGATCATTGGAGTGTATATACCAATAGTACATACATCTAAAAGCTGTGTATTGTACGAGTACGAATACGGGTGCATACGAGTAGAATTGTTGATGAAACTGAACGAGGATCTAATTGTAAGCATTTTTGTTAAGTAGAAGTATTTTGATAAGTGTCTTGAAGTCTTTCAAAAGTTTATGAATACATATTAAAACACTACATGTATATACATTTTAACTGAGTCGTTAAGTCATCGTTAGTCGTTACATGTAAATGTTGTTTTGAAACCTTTAGGTTAACGATCTTGTTAAATGTTGTTAACCCAATGTTTATAATATCAAAAGAGATTTTAAATTATTATATTATCATGATATTATGATGTACGAATATCTCTTAATATGATATATATACATTAAATGTCGTTACAACGATAATCGTTACATATATGTCTCGTTTCAAAATCATTAAGTTAGTAGTCTTGTTTTTACATATGTAGTTCATTGTTAATACACTTAATGATATGTTTACTTATCATAATATCATGTTAACTATATATATAACCATATATATGTCATCATATAGTTTTTACAAGTTTTAACGTTCGTGAATCACCGGTCAACTTGGGTGGTCAATTGTCTATATGAAACCTATTTCAATTAATCAAGTCTTAACAAGTTTGATTGCTTAACATATTGGAAACATTTAATCATGTAAATATAAATCTCAATTAATATATATAAACATGGAAAAGTTTGGGTCACTACAGTACCTACCCGTTAAATAAATTTCGTCCCGAAATTTTAAGCTGTTGAAGGTGTTGACGAATCTTCTGGAAATAGATGCGGGTATTTCTTCTTCATCTGATCTTCACGCTCCCAGGTGAACTCGGGTCCTCTACGAGCATTCCATCGAACCTTAACAATTGGTATCTTGTTTTGCTTAAGTCTTTTAACCTCACGATCCATTATTTCGACGGGTTCTTCGATGAATTGAAGTTTTTCGTTGATTTAGATTTCATCTAACGGAATAGTGAGATCTTCTTTAGCAAAACATTTCCTCAAATTCGAGACATGGAAAGTGTTATGTACAGCCGCGAGTTGTTGAGGTAACTCTAGTCGGTAAGCTACTGGTCCGACACGATCAATAATCTTGAATGGTCCAATATACCTTAGATTTAATTTCCCTCGTTTACCAAATCGAACAACGCCTTTCCAAGGTGCAACTTTAAGCATGACCATCTCTCCAATTTCAAATTCTGTATCTTTTCTTTTAATGTCAGCGTAGCTCTTTTGTCGACTTTGGGCGATTTTCAACCGTTGTTGAATTTGGATGATCTTCTCGGTAGTTTTTTGTATAATCTCCGAACCCGTAATCTGTCTATCATCCCACTTCACTCCAACAAATCGGAGACCTGCACTTTCTACCATAAAGTGCTTCAAACGGCGCCATCTCAATGCTTGAATGGTAGCTGTTGTTGTAGGAAAATTCTGCTAATGGTAGATGTCGATCCCAACTGTTTCCGAAATCAATAACACATGCTCGTAGCATGTCTTCAAGCGTTTTTATCGTCCTTTCGCTCTGCCCATCAGTTTGTGGATGATAGGCAGTACTCATGTCTAGACGAGTTCCTAATGCTTGCTGTAATGTCTGCCAGAATCTTGAAATAAATCTGCCATCCCTATCAGAGATAATAGAGATTGGTATTCCATGTCTGGAGACGACTTCCTTCAAATACAGCCGTGCTAACTTCTCCATCTTGTCATCTTCTCTTATTGGCAGGAAGTGTGCTGATTTGGTGAGACGATCAACTATTACCCAAATAGTATCAAAACCACTTGCAGTCCTTGGCAATTTAGTGATGAAATCCATGGTAATGTTTTCCCATTTCCATTCTGGGATTTCGGGTTGTTGAAGTAGACCTGATGGTTTTTGATGCTCAGCTTTGACCTTAGAACACGCCAAACATTCTCCTACGTATTTAGCAACATCGGCTTTCATACCCGGCCACCAAAAATGTTTCTTGAGATCCTTGTACATCTTCCCCGTTCCAGGATGTATAGAGTATCTGGTTTTATGAGCTTCTCTAAGTACCATTTCTCTCATATCTCCAAATTTTGGTACCCAAATCCTTTCAGCCCTATACCGGGTTCTGTCTTCCCGAATATTAAGATGCTTTTCCGATCCTTTGGGTATTTCATCCTTTAAATTTCCCTCTTTTAAAACTCCTTGTTGCGCCTCCTTTATTTGAGTAGTAAGGTTATTATGAATCATTATATTCATAGATTTTACTCGAATGGGTTCTCCGTCCTTCCTGCTCAAGGCATCGGCTACCACATTTGCCTTCCCCTGGTGGTAACGAATCTCAAAGTCATAGTCATTCAATAATTCAATCCACCTACGCTGCCTCATATTCAGTTATTTCTGATTAAATATGTGTTGAAGACTTTTGTGGTCGGTATATATAATACTTTTGACCCCATATAAGTAGTGCCTCCAAGTCTTTATTGCAAAAACAACCGCGCCTAATTCCAAATCATGCGTCGTATAATTTTGTTCGTGAATCTTCAATTGTCTAGACGCATAAGCAATCACCTTCGTTCGTTGCATTAATACACAACCGAGACCTTGCTTTGATGCGTCACAATAAATCACAAAATCATCATTCCCTTCAGGCAATGACAATATAGGTGCTGTAGTTAGCTTTTTCTTCAATAACTGAAACGCTTTCTCTTGTTCATCATTCCATTCAAATTTCTTCCCTTTATGCGTTAATGCAGTCAAGGGTTTTGCTATTCTGGAAAAGTCTTGGATGAACCTTCTGTAGTAACCAGCTAGTCCTAAAAACTGGCGTATGTGTTTCGGAGTTTTCGGGGTTTCCCACTTTTCAACAGTTTCTATCTTTGCCGGATCCACCTTAATACCTTCTTTGTTCACTATGTGACCGAGGAATTGAACTTCCTCCAACCAAAATGCACACTTTGAAAACTTAGCGTACAATTCTTCCTTCCTCAATACTTCTAACACCTTTCTCAAATGTTCACCGTGTTCTTGGTCATTCTTTGAGTAAATAAGTATGTCATCAATGAAAACAATGACAAACTTGTCAAGTTATGGTCCACACACTCGGTTCATAAGGTCTATGAACACAGTTGGTGCATTAGTTAAACCAAACGGCATGACCATAAACTCATAATGACTGTAACGTGTTCTAAAAGCAGTCTTTGGAATATCATCTTCTTTCACCCGCATTTGATGATACCCGGAACGTAAGTCAATCTTTGAATAAACAGACGAGCCTTGTAGTTGATCAAATAAGTCGTCGATTCTCGGTAGTGGGTAGCGGTTCTTGATGGTAAGTTTGTTCAACTCTCGGTAGTCGATACACAACCTGAATGTACCATCTTTCTTCTTGACAAACAAAACAGGAGCTCCCAACGGTGATGTGCTTGGTCGAATGAAACCACGCTCTAAAAGTTCTTGTAATTGGCTTTGCAGTTCTTTCATCTCACTGGGTGCTAGTCTGTAAGGAGCACGAGCTATTGGTGCAGCTCCTGGTACAAGATCTATTTGAAATTCAACGGATCGATGTGGGGGTAATCCCGGTAATTCTTTCGGAAATACATCGGGAAATTCTTTTGCGATAGGAACATCATTGATGCTCTTTTCTTCAGTTTGTACTTTCTCGACGTGTGCTAGAACAGCATAGCAACCTTTTCTTATTAGTTTTTGTGCCTTCAAATTACTAATAAGATGTAGCTTCGTGTTGCCCTTTTCTCCGTACACCATTAAGGGTTTTCCTTTTTCTCGTATAATGCGAATTGCATTTTTGTAACAAACGATCTCTGCTTTCACTTCTTTCAACCAGTCCATACCGATTATCACATCAAAACTCCCTAACTCTACTGGTATCAAATCAATCTTAAATGTTTCGCTAACCAGTTTAATTTCTCGATTCCGACATATATTATCTGCTGAAATTAATTTACCATTTGCTAATTCGAGTAAAAATTTACTATCCAAAGGCGTCAATGGACAACTTAATTTAGCACAAAAATCTCTACTCATATAGCTTCTATCCGCACCCGAATCAAATAAAACGTAAGCAGATTTATTGTCAATAAGAAACGTACCCGTAACAAGCTCCGGGTCTTCCTGTGCCTCTGCCGCATTAATATTGAAAACTCTTCCGTGGCCTTGTCCATTCGTGTTCTCTTGGTTCGGGCAATTTCTAATAATGTGGCCCGGTTTTCCACATTTATAACAAACTACATTGGCATAACTTGCTCCGACACTACTTGCTCCGCCATTACTCGTTCTGACACCATTTGTTCCTTTCGTTCTATTAACCCCTGGTCCGTAGACCTCACACTTCACCGCGCTATGACCATTTCTTTTACACTTGTTGCAAAATTTGGTGCAGAACCCCGAGTGATACTTTTCACACCTTTGGCATAGCTGCTTCTGATTGTTGTTGTTGTTGCGGTTATTATTGTTGTTGAGATGATTGTTGTAGTTGCTGTTGTTGTTGTTGTTGTTGTTGTTGGGCCGTTTGTTGTAGTTGCGATTGATGTTGCGATTGTTGGGATAACTGTTGCGATTATTGTTGTAATTGCTGTTGTTGTTGTATTGGTGATTCTTATCACCGTTTTCCTCCCACTTTCTTTTGACTTGCTTCACATTGGCCTCTTCAGCAGTCTGTTCTTTAATTCTTTCTTCAATCTGGTTCACTAGTTTGTGAGCCATTCTACATGCCTGTTGTATGGAGGCGGGCTCGTGTGAACTTATATCTTCTTGGATTCTTTCCGGTAATCCTTTCACAAACGCGTCGATCTTCTCTTCCTCATCTTCGAATGCTCCCGGACACAATAGGCACAATTCTGTGAATCGTCTTTCGTACGTGGTAATATCAAATCCTTGGGTTCGTAACCCTCTAAGTTCTGTCTTGAGCTTATTGACCTCGGTTCTGGGACGGTACTTCTCGTTCATCAAGTGCTTGAATGCTGACCACGGTAGTGCGTACGCATCGTCTTGTCCCACTTGCTCTAGATAGGTATTCCACCATGTTAACGCAGAACCTGTGAAGGTATGCGTAGCGTACTTCACTTTGTCCTCTTCAGTACACTTACTTATGGCAAACACCGATTCGACCTTCTCGGTCCACCGTTTCAATCCGATCGGTCCTTCGGTTCCATCAAATTCCAAAGGTTTGCAGGCAGTGAATTCTTTGTAGGTGCATCCTACACGATTTCCTGTACTGCTAGATCCAAGGTTATTGTTGGTATGTAGCGCAGCCTGTACTGCGGCTATGTTTGAAGCTAGAAAAGTACGGAATTCCTCTTCATTCATATTCACGGTGTGTCGAGTAGTCGGTGCCATTTCCTTCAAAATAGTCAAATGGAACAAGTTAATCATACAGAATATTAAGAGTAGTTAATAGTATTTCGTAGCATAATATGAACTCATTTATAAAAGCTTTTTCTTCATATTAGCGTTTTATAAGTTTAAATTCGGGTAGTACCTACCCGTTAAGTTCATACTTAGTAGCTAATATACAATTCAACTACTACAATTCTATATGAAAAACTGATTATAATAATATTTCGCGTTCAAACTTTTATACAATATTTTACAAACTTACAATACCGCTTATTTTACATAAAGCATGAAATATAGCACACAATAACTTTGATACAAGATAGTTGTGAAGATAATTCTAGCTAGTGCACAAGTCGTTCAGCAAAGGCAATAAAGACACGTAATTCATACGTCCAGAAACAAGTCATGCATTCTGGTTTTACTAGGACTACTTCCCATCCTTGGTCTTGTGCAACATAACCGTTATGGCCGTTGATAAGACAGCGTGTTGTAACGTCGTCAAAGGGACGAGGGTTACGTAATGTCCAACAGTCCCGTAACAATCTAAAAACCTCATTTCTTACCCCAATTACCGACTCCGTCACTTGTGGAAACGTTTTGTTTAATAGTTGTAGCCCGATGTTCTTGTTCTCACTTTGGTGAGAAGCTAACATTACTAATCCGTAAGCATAACATGCTTCTTTATGTTGCATGTTAGCCACTTTTTCTAAATCACGAAGTCCAATATTCGGATATATTGAGTCAAAATAATTTCTTAACCCGTTGCGTAAAATAGCATTTGGGTTCCCCGCAATATATGCGTCAAAGTAAACACATCGTAACTTATGGGTTTCCCAATGTGATATCCCCCATCTTTCAAACGAAAGTCTCTTATAAACCAAGACATTCTTGGAACGTTCTTCGAATGTCTTACAAACTGATCTCGCCTTAAATAGTTGTGCCGAAGAATTCTGACCGACTCTAGACAAGATTTCATCAATCATGTCTCCGGGTAGGTCTCTTAAAATATTGGGTTGTCTATCCATTTTGTGTTTTTATACTGTAAAATAGACAAGAGTTAGATTCATAAAATAAAAAAATACTTATTAATACAAGCAATTTTTACATATATCATAAAGCATAAGCACACTATATTACATATATTACACCACACGAATACAGCTATCTTATTCCGACTCGCTTGTTTCTTCTTCTTCGGTTTTGGTTCGTTTTGCCAAGTTTCTAGGGATATATGATGTTCCCCTAATACGAGCCGTCGTTATCCACATTGGTTTAGAAAAACCTGGTGGTTTAGAGGTTCCCGGGTCATTGTTACAACTTAAGGACTTCGGGGGTTGACGATACATATAAAGTTCATCGGGGTTGGAATTAGATTTCTCTATTTTTATGCCCTTTCCTTTATTATTTTCTTTTGCCTTTTTAAATTCAGTTGGGGTAATTTCTATAACATCATCGGAATTCTCGTCGGAATCCGATTCATCGGAGAATTGGTAATCCTCCCAATATTTTGCTTCCTTGGCGGAAACACCATTGACCATAATTAACCTTGGTCTGTTGGTTGAGGATTTTCTTTTACTTAACCGTTTTATTATTTCCCCCACCGGTTCTATTTCTTCATCCGGTTCCGATTCTTCTTCCGGTTTCGATTCTTCTTCCGGTTTCGACTCTTCTTCCGGTTCCTCTTCGGGAACTTGTGAATCAGTCCACGAATCATTCCAATTTACATTTGACTCTTCATTATTATTAGGTGAGTCAATGGGACTTGTTCTAGAGGTAGACATCTATCACATAATATCAAACGCGTTAAGAGATTAATATATCACATAATATTCACATGTTAAAAATATATAGTTTCCAACAAAATTTGTTAAGCAATCATTTTTCAAGTAAACAAGGTCGAAGTCCAGACTCACTAATGCATCCTAACAAACTCGATAAGACACACTAATGCAAAATTCTGGTTCTCTAAGACCAACGCTCTGATACCAACTGAAATGTCCCGTTCTTATTGATTAAAAACGTTCCATATTAATTGATTTCGTTGCGAGGTTTTGACCTCTATATGAGACGTTTTTCAAAGACTGCATTCATTTTAAAACAAACCATAACCTTTATTTCATCAATAAAGGTTTAAAAAGTTTTACGTAAATTATCAAATAATGATAATCAAAAATATCCTGTTTACACACGACCATTACATAATGGTTTACAATACAAATATGTTACAACAAAATAAGTTTCTTGAATGCAATTTTTACACAATATCATACAAGCATGGACTCCAAATCTCGTCCTTATTTAAGTATGCTACAGCGGAAGCTCTTAATAATCACCTGAGAATAAACATGCTTAAAACGTCAACAAAAATGTTGGTGAGTTATAGGTTTAACCTATATATATCAAATCATAATAATAGACCACAAGATTTCATATTTCAATACACATCCCATACATAGAGATAAAAATCATTCATATGGTGAACACCTGGTAACCGACATTAACAAGATGCATATATAAGAATATCCCCATCATTCCGGGACACCCTTCGGATATGATATAAATTTCGAAGTACTAAAGCATCCGATACTTTGGATGGGGTTTGTTAGGCCCAATAGATCTATCTTTAGGATTCGCGTCAATTAGGGTGTCTGTTCCCTAATTCTTAGATTACCGAACTTAATAAAAAGGGGCATATTCGATTTCGATAATTCAACCATAGAATGTAGTTTCACGTACTTGTGTCTATTTTGTAAATCATTTATAAAACCTGCATGTATTCTCATCCCAAAAATATTAGATTTTAAAAGTGGGACTATAACTCACTTTCACAGATTTTTACTTCGTCGGGAAGTAAGACTTGGCCACTGGTTGATTCATGAACCTATAACAATATATACATATATATCAAAGTATGTTCAAAATATATTTACAACACTTTTAATATATTTTGATGTTTTATGTTTATTAAGTCAGCTGTCCTCGTTAGTAACCTACAACTAGTTGTCCACAGTTAGATGTACAGAAATAAATCGATAAATATTATCTTGAATCAATCCATGACCCAGTGTATACGTATCTCAGTATTGATCACAACTCAAACTATATATATTTTGGAATCAACCTCAACCCTGTATAGCTAACTCCAACATTCACATATAGAGTGTCTATGGTTGTTCCGAAATATATATAGATGTGTCGACATGATAGGTCGAAACATTGTATACGTGTCTATGGTATCTCAAGATTACATAATATACAATACAAGTTGATTAAGTTATGGTTGGAATAGATTTGTTACCAATTTTCACGTAGCTAAAATGAGAAAAATTATCCAATCTTGTTTTACCCATAACTTCTTCATTTTAAATCCGTTTTGAGTGAATCAAATTGCTATGGTTTCATATTGAACTATATTTTATGAATATAAACAGAAAAGTATAGGTTTATAGTCGGAAAAATAAGTTACAAGTCGTTTTTGTAAAGGTAGTCATTTCAGTCGAAAGAACGACGTCTAGATGACCATTTTAGAAAACATACTTCCACTTTGAGTTTAACCATAATTTTTAGATATAGTTTCATGTTCATAATTAAAATCATTTTCTCAGAATAACAACTTTTAAATCAAAGGTTATCATAGTTTTTAATTAACTAACCCAAAACAGCCCGCGGTGTTACTACGACGGCGTAAATCCGGTTTTACGGTGTTTTTCGTGTTTCCAGGTTTTAAATCATTAAGTTAGCATATCATATAGATATAGAACATGTGTTTAGCTGATTTTAAAATTCAAGTTAGAAGGATTAACTTTTGTTTGCGAACAAGTTTAGAATTAACTAAACTATGTTCTAGTGATTACAAGTTTAAACCTTCGAATAAGATAGCTTTATATGTATGAATCGAATGATGTTATGAACATCATTACTACCTTAAGTTCCTTGAATAAACCTACTGGAAAAGAAAAAAATAGATCTAGCTTCAATGGATCCTTGGATGGCTCGAAGTTCTTGAAGCAAAATCATGACACGAAAACAAGTTCAAGTAAGATCATCACTTGAAATAAGATTGTTATAGTTATAGAAATTGAACCAAAGTTTGAATATGATTATTACCTTGTATTAGAATGATAACCTAATGTAAGAAACAAAGATTTCTTGAGGTTGGATGATCACCTTACAAGATTGGAAGTGAGCTAGCAAACTTGAAAGTATTCTTGATTTTATGAAACTAGAACTTTTGGAATTTATGAAGAACACTTAGAACTTGAAGATAGAATTTGAGAGAGATCAATTAGATGAAGAAAATTGAAGAATGAAAGTGTTTGTAGGTGTTTTTGGTCGTTGGTGTATGGATTAGATATAAAGGATATGTAATTTTGTTTTCATGTAAATAAGTCATGAATGATTACTCATATTTTTGTAATTTTATGAGATATTTCATGCTAGTTGCCAAATGATGGTTCCCACATGTGTTAGGTGACTCACATGGGCTGCTAAGAGCTGATCATTGGAGTGTATATACCAATAGTACATACATCTAAAAGCTGTGTATTGTACGAGTACGAATACGGGTGCATACGAGTAGAATTGTTGATGAAACTGAAAGAGGATGTAATTGTAAGCATTTTTGTTAAGTAGAATTATTTTGATAAGTGTCTTGAAGTCTTTCAAAAGTGTATGAATACATATTAAAACACTACATGTATATACATTTTAACTGAGTCGTTAAGTCATCGTTAGTCGTTACATGTAAATGTTGTTTTGAAACCTTTAGGTTAACGATCTTGTTAAATGTTGTTAACCCAATGTTTATAATATCAAAAGAGATTTTAAATTATTATATTATCATGATATTATGATGTACGAATATCTCTTAATATGATATATATACATTAAATGTCGTTACAACGATAATCGTTACATATATGTCTCGTTTCAAAATCATTAAGTTAGTAGTCTTGTTTTTACATATGTAGTTCATTGTTAATATACTTAATGATATGTTTACTTATCATAATATCATGTTAACTATATATATAACCATATATATGTCATCATATAGTTTTTACAAGTTTTAACGTTCGTGAATCACCGGTCAACTTGGGTGGTCAATTGTCTATATGAAACCTATTTCAATTAATCAAGTCTTAACAAGTTTGATTGCTTAACATGTTGGAAACATTTAATCATGTAAATATCAATCTCAATTAATATATATAAACATGGAAAAGTTCGGGTCACTACACATGGACTCCAAATCTTGTCCTTATTTTAGTATGCAACAGCGGAAGCTCTTAGTATTCACCTGAGAATAAACATGCTTTAAACGTCAACAAAAATGTTGGTGAGTTATAGGTTTAACCTATATATATCAAATCGTAACAATAGACTACAAGATTTCATATTTCAATACACATCCCATACATAGAGATAAAAATCATTCATATGGTGAAGACCTGGTAACCGACATTAACAAGATGCATATATAAGAATATCCCCATCATTCCAGGATACCCTTCGGATATGATATAAATTTCGAAGTACTAAAGCATCTGGTACTTTGGATGGGGTTTGTTAGGCCCAATAGATCTATCTTTAGGATTCGCGTCAATTAGGGTGTATGTTCCCTAATTCTTAGATTACCAGACTTAATAAAAAGGGCCATATTCGATTTCGATAATTCAACCATAGAATGTAGCTTCACGTATTTGTGCTATTTTGTAAATCATTTATAAAACCTGCATGTATTCTCATCCCAAAAATATTAGATTTTAAAAGTGGGACTATAACTCACTTTCACAGATTTTTACTTCGTCGGGAAGTAAGACTTGGCCACTGGTCGATTCACGAACCTATAACAAATATGTACATATATATCAAAATATGTTCAAAATATATTTACAACATTTTTAATACGTTTTACTGTTTTAAGTTTATTAAGTCAGCTGTCCTTGTTAGTAACCTACAACTAGTTGTCCATAATTAGATGTACAAAAATAAATCGATATATATTATCTTGAATCAATCCATGACCGAGTGTATACACGTCTCAGGCTAGATCACAACTCAAAGTATATATATATTTGGAATCAACCTCAACCCTGTATAGCTAACTCTAACATTACTGCATATAGAGTGTCTATGGTTGTTCCAAATAATATATATACATGGGTCGATATGATATGTCAAAACATTTGTATACGTGTCTATGGTATCCCAAGATTACATAATATATTAGAATACATGTATAATACAATATAAGTTAGCTAGGATATGATTTGTATAGATTTGTTAAACATTTCCCGTAGCTAAAAAGATCAAAAATATTCAATCTTGTTTTACCCATAACTTCTTCATTTTAAATCCGTTTTGAGTGAATTAAATTGCTATGGTTTCATATTGAACTTTATTTTATGAATCTAAACATAAAAAGTATAGGTTTATAGTCAGAAATATAAGTTACAAGTCGTTTTTGTAAAGGTAGTCATTTCAGTCGAAAGAACGACGTCTAGATGACCATTTTAGAAAACATACTTCCACTTTGAGTTTAACCTTGATTTTTGGAAATAGTTTCATGTTCATATGAAAAATCATTTTTCCAGAAGAACAACTTTTAAATCAAAGTTTATCATAATTTTTAATTATCCAAACCAAAACAGCCCCCGGTTTCACTACGACGGCGTATATCCGATTTTATGGTGTTCATCGTGTTTCCAGGTTTTAAATCATTAAGTTAGCATATCATATAGATATAGAACATGTGTTTAGTTGATTTTAAAAGTCAATTTATAAGGATTAACTTTTGTTTGCTAACAAGTTTAGAATTAACTAAACTATGTTCTAGTGATTACAAGTTTAAACCTTCGAATAAGATAGCTTTATATGTATGAATCGAATGATGTTATGAACATCATTACTACCTCAAGTTTTCTGGATAAAACTACTGGAAATGAGAAAAATGGATCTAGCTTCAAAGGATCCTTGGACGGCTTGAAAGTTCTTGAAGCAGAATCATGACACGAAAACAAGTTCAAGTAAGATTTCCACTCGAAATAAGATTCTTATAGTTATAGAAATTGAATCAAAGTTTGAATATGAATATTACCTTGAATTAGAAAGATAACCTACTGTAAATAACAAAGGTTCCTTGATCTTAGATGATTACTTGGAATGGATTAGAAAGCTTGGAAGTAGACTTGCAAACTTGGAAGTATTCTTGATTTTTATGAAACTATACTTATGGAATTTATGAAGAACACTTAGAACTTGAAGATGAAACTTGAGAGAGATCAATTAGATGAAGAAAATTGAAGAATGAAAGTGTTTGTAGGTATTTTTGGTCGTTGGTATATGGATTAGATATAAAGGATATGTAATTTTGTTTTCATGTAAATAAGTCATAAATGATTACTCATATTTTTGTAATTTTATGAGATATTTCATGCTAGTTGCCAAATGATGGTTTCCAAATGTGTTAGGTGACTCACATGGGCTGCTAAGAGCTGATAATTATAGTGTATATACCAATAGTACATACATCTAAAAGTTGTGTATTGTACGAGTACGAATACGGGTGCATACGAGTAGAATTGTTGATGAAATTGAACGAGGATGTAATTGTAAGCATTTTTGTTAAGTAGAAGTATTTTGATAAGTGTCTTGAAGTCTTTCAAAAGTGTATGAATACATATTAAAACACTACATGTATATACATTTTAACTGAGTCGTTAAGTCATCGTTAGTCGTTACATGTAAAAGTTGTTTTGAAACCTTTAGTTTAACGATCTTGTTAAATGTTGTTAACCCATTGTTTATTATAACAAAAGAGATGTTAAATTGTTAAATTATCATGATATTATGATATATAATATATCTTAGTATGATATATATACAGTTAAATGTCGTTACAACGATAATCGTTACATATATGTCTCGTTTCAAAATCATTAAGTTAGTAGTCTTATTTTTACATATGTAGTTCATTGTTAATACACTTAATGATATATTTACTTATCATTTAACATAATTAACAAAGTGTATCAATATCTTAATATGATTCATATGTACCTAGTAAGACGTTGTTATAACGATAATCGTTATATATATCATTTTCGAGTTTCTTAATTTAATAGTCTCATTTTTATGTATATAACTCATTGTTAAAATACCTAATGAGATACTTACTTATAATAAACTCATGTTAACTATAAATATAACCATATATATGTCATCGTATAGTTTTTACAAGTTTTAACGTGTAGTGACCCGAACTTTTCCATGTTTATATATATTAATTGAGATTGATATTTACATGATTAAATGTTTCCAACATGTTAAGCAATCAAACTTGTTAAGACTTGATTAATTGAAATATGTTTCATATAGACAATTGACCACCCAAGTTGACCGGCGATTCACGAACGTTAAAACTTGTAAAAACGACATGACGATATATATATGGATATACATATGGTTAACATGAGATTATGATAAGTAAGTATCTCCATAAGTATATTAACAATGAGTTATATACATATAAACAAGACTACTAACTTAAGGATTTCGAAACGAGACATATATGTAACGATTATAGTTGTAACGACATTTAAATGTATATATATCATATTAAGATATATTAATATATCATAATATCATGATAATATAATAATTTAACATCTCATTAGATATAATAAACAATGGGTTAACAACATTAATTGAGATCGTTAACTTAAAGGTTTCAAAACAACACTTACATGTAACGACTAACGATGACTTAACGACTCAGTTAAAATGTATATACATGTAGTGTATTTAGATGTATTAAAATAATTTTGGAAGACTTCAAGACATATATCAAAACACTCATACTTAACGAAAGACATGTCACTTCCAGTAGGTTTACCTACTAAACTTGAGGTAGTAATGATGTTCGTAACATCATTCGATTCATATATATAAAACTATCTTATTCGAAGGTTTAAACTCGTAATCACTAGAACATAGTTTAGTTAATTCTAAACTTGTTCGCAAACAAAAGTTAATCCTTCTAACTTGACTTTTAAAATTAACTAAAAACATGTTCTATATCTATATGATATGCTAACTTAATGATTTAAAACCTGGAAACACGAAAAACACCGTAAAACCGGATTTACGCCGTCGTAGTAACACCGCGGGCTGTTTTGGGTTAGTTAATTAAAAACTATGATAAACTTTGATTTAAAAGTTGTTATTTTGAGAAAATGATTTGTATTATGAACATGAAACTATATCCAAAAATTATGGTTAAACTCAAAGTGGAAGTATGTTTTCTAAAATGGTCATCTAGACGTCGTTCTTTCGACTGAAATGACTACCTTTACAAAAATGACTTGTAACTTATTTTTCCGACTATAAACCTATACTTTTTCTGTTTAGATTCATAAAATAGAGTTCAATATGAAACCATAGCAATTTGATTCACTCAAAACGAATTTAAAATGAAGAAGTTATGGGTAAAACAAGATTGGATAATTTTTCTCATTTTAGCTACGTGAAAATTGGTAACAAATCTATTCCAACCATAATTTAATCAACTTGTATTGTATATTATGTAATCTTGAGATACCATAGACACGTATACAATGTTTTGACCTATCATGTCGACACATCTATATATATTTCGGAACAACCATAGACACTCTATATGTGAATGTTGGAGTTAGCTATACAGGGTTGAGGTTGATTCCAAAATATATATAGTTTGAGTTGTGATCAATACTGAGATACGTATACACTGGGTCGTGGATTGATTCAAGATAATATTTATCGATTTATTTCTGTACATCTAACTGTGGACAACTAGTTGTAGGTTACTAACGAGGACAGCTGACTTAATAAACTTAAAACATCAAAATATATTAAAAGTGTTGTAAATATATTTTGAACATACTTTAATATATATGTATATATTGTTATAGGTTCGTGAATCAGCAGTGGCCAAGTCTTACTTCTCGACGAAGTAAAAATCTGTTAAAGTGAGTTATAGTCCCACTTTTAAAATCTAATATTTTTGGGATGAGAATACATGCAGGTTTTATAAATGATTTACAAAATAGACACAAGTACGTGAAACTACATTCTATGGTTGAATTATCGAAATCGAATATGCCCCTTTTTATTAAGTCTGGTAATCTAAGAATTAGGGAACAGACACCCTAATTGACGCGAATCCTAAAGATAGATCTATTGGGCCTAACAAACCCCATCCAAAGTACCGGATGCTTTAGTACTTCAAAATTTATATCATATCCGAAGGGTGTCCCGGAATGATGGGGATATTCTTATATATATGCATCTTGTTAATGTCGGTTACCAGGTGTTCACCATATGAATGATTTTTATCTCTATGTATGGGATGTGTATTGAAATATGAAATCTTGTGGTCTATTGTTACGATTTGATATATATAGGTTAAACCTATAACTCACCAACATTTTTGTTGACATTTAAAGCATGTTTATTCTCAGGTGAATATTAAGAGCTTCCGCTGTTGCATACTAAAATAAGGACAAGATTTGGAGTCCATGTTTGTATGATATTGTGTAAAAACTGCATTCAAGAAACTGATTTCGATGTAACATATTTGTATTGTAAACCATTATGTAATGGTCGTGTGTAAACAGGATATTTTAGATTATCATTATTTGATAATCTACGTAAAGCTTTTTAAACCTTTATTTATGAAATAAAGGTTATGGTTTGTTTTAAAAATGAATGCAGTCTTTGAAAAACGTCTCATATAGTGGTCAAAACCTCGCAACGAAATCAATTAATATGGAACGTTTTTAATCAATAAGAACGGGACATTTCAGTTGGTATCCGAGCGTTGGTCTTAGAGAACCAGAATTTTGCATTAGTGTGTCTTATCGAATTTGTTAGGATGCATTAGTGAGTCTGGACTTCGACCGTGTTTACTTGAAAAATGATTGCTTAACAAATTTGGTTGGAAACTATATATTTTTAACATGTGAATATTATGTGATATATTAATCTCTTAACGCGTTTGATATTATGTGATAGATGTCTACCGCTAGAACAAGTCCCATTGACTCACCTAATAAAAATGAAGAGTCAAATGTAAATTGGAATGATTCGTGGACTGATTCACAAGTTCCCGAAGAGGAACCGGAAGAAGAGTCGGAACCAGAAGAAGAATCGAAACCGGAAGAAGAATCGGAACCGGATGAAGAAATAGAACCGGTGGGGGAAATAATAAAATGGTTAAGTAAAAGAAAATCCTCAACCAACCGACCAAGGTTAATTATGGTCAATGGTGTTTCCGCTAAGGAAGCAAAATATTGGGAGGATTACCAATTCTCCGATGAATCAGATTCTGACGAGAATTCCGATGATGTTATAGAAATTACCCCAACTGAATTTAAAAAGGCAAAAGAAAATAATAAGGGAAAGGGCATAAAAATAGAGAAATCTAATTCCAACCTCGATGAACTTTATATGTATCGTCAACCCCCGAAGTCCTTAAGTTGTAACAATGACCCGGGAACCTCTAAACCACCAGGTTTTTCTAAACCAATGTGGAAAACGACGGCTCGTATTAGGGGAACATCATATATCCCTAGAAACTTGGCAAAACGAACCAAAACCGAAGAAGAAGAAATAAGCGAGTCGGAATAAGATAGTTATATTCGTGTGGTGTAATATATGTAATATAGTGTGCATATGCTTTATGATATATGTAAAAATTGCTTGTATTAATAAGTATTTTTTTTTTATGAATCTAACTCTTGTCTATTTTACAGTATAAAAACACAAAATGGATAGATAACCCAATATTTTAAGAGACCTACCCGGAGACATGATTGATGAAATCTTGTCTAGAGTCGGTCAGAATTCTTCGGCACAACTATTTAAGGCGAGATCAGTTTGTAAGACATTCGAAGAACGTTCCAAGAATGCCTTGGTTTATAAAAGGCCTTCGTTCGAAAGATGGGGGATATCACATTGGGAAACCCATAAGTTACGATGTGTTTACTTTGACGCATATATTGCGGGGAACCCAAATGCTATTTTACGCAATGGGTTAAGAAATTATTTTGACTCAATATATCCGAATATTGGACTTCGTGATTTAGAAAAAGCGGCTAACATGCAACATAAAGAAGCATGTTATGCTTACGGATTAGTAATGTTCGCTTCTCACCAAAGTGAGAACAAGAACATCGGGCTACAACTATTAAACAAAACGTTTCCACAAGTGACGGAGTCGGTAATAGGGGTAAGAAATGAGGTTTTTAGATTGTTACGGGACTGTTGGACATTACGTAACCCTCGTCCCTTTGACGACGTTACAACACGCTGTCTTATCAACGGCCATAACGGTTATGTTGCACAAGACCAAGGATGGGAAGTAGTCCTAGTAAAACCAGAATGCATGACTTGTTTCTGGACGTATGAATTACGTGTCTTTATTGCCTTTGCTGAACGACTTGTGTACTAGCTAGAATTATCTTCACAACTATCTTGTATCAAAGTTATTGTGTGCTATATTTCATGCTTTATGTAAAATAAGCGGTATTGTAAGTTTGTAAAATATTGTATAAAAGTTTGAACGCGAAATATTATTATAATCAGTTTTTCATATAGAATTGTAGTAGTTGAATTGTATATTAGCTACTAAGTATGAACTTAACGGGTAGGTACTACCCGAATTTAAACTTATAAAACGCTAATATGAAGAAAAAGCTTTTATAAATGAGTTCATATTATGCTACGAAATACTATTAACTACTCTTAATATTCTGTATGATTAACTTGTTCCATTTGACTATTTTGAAGGAAATGGCACCGACTACTCGACACACCGTGAATATGAATGAAGAGGAATTCCGTACTTTTCTAGCTTCAAACATAGCCGCAGTACAGGCTGCGCTACATACCAACAATAACCTTGGATCTGGCAGTACAGGAAATCGTGTAGGATGCACCTACAAAGAATTCACTGCCTGCAAACCTTTGGAATTTGATGGAACCGAAGGACCGATCGGATTGAAACGGTGGACCGAGAAGGTCAAATCGGTGTTTGTCATAAGTAAGTGTACTGAAGAGGACAAAGTGACGTATGCTACGCATACCTTCACAGGTTCTGCGTTAACATGGTGGAATACCTATCTAGAGCAAGTGGGACAAGACGATGCGTACGCACTACCGTGGTCAGCATTCAAGCACTTGATGAACGAGAAGTACCGTCCCAGAACCGAGGTCAATAAGCTCAAGACAGAACTTAGAGGGTTACGAACCCAAGGATTTGATATTACCACGTACGAAAGACGATTCACAGAATTGTGCCTATTGTGTCCGGGAGCATTCGAAGATGAGGAAGAGAAGATCGACGCGTTTGTGAAAGGATTACCGGAAAGAATCCAAGAAGATATAAGTTCACACGAGCCCGCCTCCATACAACAGGCATGTAGAATGGCTCACAAACTAGTGAACCAGATTGAAGAAAGAATTAAAGAACAGACTGCTGAAGAGGCCAATGTGAAGCAAGTCCAAAGAAAGTGGGAGGAAAACGGTGATAAGAATCACCAATACAACAACAATAGTAATTACAACAATAATCGCAACAATTATCCCAACAATCGCAACATCAATCGCAACTACAACAAACGGCCCAACAACAACAACAACAACAACAACAACAGCAACTACAACAATCATCCCAACAACAATAATAACCGCAACAACAACAACAATCAGAAGCAGCTATGCCAAAGGTGTGAAAAGTATCACTCGGGGTTCTGCACCAAATTTTGCAACAAGTGTAAAAGAAATGGTCATAGCGCGGCGAAGTGTGAGGTCTACGGACCAGGGGTTAATAGAACGAAAGGAACAAATGGTGTCGGAACGAGTAATGGCGGAGCAAGTAGTGTCGGAGCAAGTTATGCCAATGTAGTTTGTTATAAATGTGGAAAACCGGGCCATATTATTAGAAATTGCCCGAACCAGGAGAACACGAATGGACAAGGCCGCGGAAGAGTTTTCAATATTAATGCGGCAGAGGCACAGGAAGACCCGGAGCTTGTTACGGGTACGTTTCTTATTGACAATAAATCTGCTTACGTTTTATTTGATTCGGGTGCGGATAGAAGCTATATGAGTAGAGATTTTTGTGCTAAATTAAGTTGTCCATTGACGCCTTTGGATAGTAAATTTTTACTCAAATTAGCAAATGGTAAATTAATTTCAGCAGATAATATATGTCGGAATCGAGAAATTAAACTGGTTAGCGAAACATTTAAGATTGATTTGATACCAGTAGAGTTAGGGAGTTTTGATGTGATAATCGGTATGGACTGGTTGAAAGAAGTGAAAGCAGAGATCGTTTGTTACAAAAATGCAATTCGCATTATACGAGAAAAAGGAAAACCCTTAATGGTGTACGGAGAAAAGGGCAACACGAAGCTACATACTATTAGTAATTTGAAGGCACAAAAACTAATAAGAAAAGGTTGCTATGCTGTTCTAGCACACGTCGAGAAAGTACAAACTGAAGAAAAGAGCATCAATGATGTTCCCATTGCAAAAGAATTTCCCGATGTATTTCCGAAAGAATTACCGGGATTACCCCCACAGCGATCCGTTGAATTTCAAATAGATCTTGTACCAGGAGCTGCACCAATAGCTCGTGCTCCTTACAGACTCGCACCCAGCGAGATGAAAGAACTGCAAAGCCAATTACAAGAACTTTTAGAGCGTGGTTTCATTTGACCAAGCACATCACCGTGGGGAGCTCCTGTTTTGTTTGTCAAGAAGAAAGATGGTACATTCAGGTTGTGTATCGACTACCAAGAGTTGAACAAACTTACCATCAAGAACCGCTACCCACTACTGAGAATCGACGACTTATTTGATCAACTACAAGGCTCGTCTATTTATTCAAAGATTAACTTACGTTCCGGGTATCATCAAATGCGGGTGAAAGAAGATGATATTCCAAAGACTGCTTTCAGAACACGTTACGGTCATTAGGAGTTTATGGTCATGCCGTTTGGTTTAACTAATGCACCAGCTGTGTTCATGGACCTTATGAACTGAGTGTGTGGACCATACCTTGACAAGTTTGTCATTGTTTTCATTGATGACATACTTATTTACTCAAAGAATGACCAAGAACAAGGTGAACATTTGAGAAAGGTGTTAGAAGTATTGAGGAAGGAAGAATTGTACGCTAAGTTTTCAGAGTGTGCATTTTGGTTGGAAGAAGTTCAATTCCTCGGTCACATAGTGAACAAAGAAGGTATTAAGGTGGATCCGGCAAAGATAGAAATTGTTGAAAAGTGGGAAACCCCGAAAACTCCGAAACACATACGCCAGTTTTTAGGATTAGGTGGTTACTACAGAAGGTTCATCCAAGCCTTTTCCAGAATAGCAAAACCCTTGACTGCATTAACGCATAAAGGGAAGAAATTTGAATGGAATGATGAACAAGAGAAAGCGTTTCAGTTATTGAAGAAAAAGCTAACTACGGCACCTATATTGTCATTGCCTGAAGGGAATGATGATTTTGTGATTTATTGTGATGCATCAAAGCAAGGTCTCGGTTGTGTATTAATGCAACGAACGAAGGTGATTGCTTATGCGTCTAGACAATTGAAGATTCACGAACAAAATTATACGACGCATGATTTGGAATTAGGCGCGGTTGTTTTTGCATTAAAGACTTGGAGGCACTACTTATATGGGGTCAAAAGTATTATATATACCGACCACAAAAGTCTTCAACACATATTTAATCAGAAACAACTGAATATGAGGCAGCGTAGGAGGATTGAATTGTTGAATGATTACGACTTTGAGATTCGTTACCACCCAGGGAAGGCAAATGTGGTAGCCGATGCCTTGAGCAGAAAGGACAGAGAACCCATTCGAGTAAAATCTATGAATATAATGATTCATAATAACCTTACTACTCAAATAAAAGAGGCGCAACAAGGAGTTTTAAAAGAAGGAAATTTAAAGGATGAAATACCCAAAGGATCGGAGCAGCATCTTAATATTCGGGAAGACGGAACCCGGTATAGGGTTGAAAGGATTTGGGTACCAAAATTTGGAGATATGAGAGAAATAGTACTTAGAGAAGCTCATAAAACCAGATACTCAATACATCCTGGAACGGGGAAGATGTACAAGGATCTCAAGAAACATTTTTGGTGGCCGGGTATGAAAGCCGATGTTGCTAAATAAGTAGGAGAATGTTTGACGTGTTCTAAGGTCAAAGCTGAGCATCAGAAACCATCAGGTCTACTTCAACAACCCGAAATCCCAGAATGGAAATGGGAAAACATTACCATGGATTTCATCACTAAATTGCCAAGGACTGCAAGTGGTTTTGATACTATTTGGGTAATAGTTGATCGTCTCACCAAATCAGCACACTTCCTGCCAATAAGAGAAGATGACAAGATGGAGAAGCTAGCACGACTGTATTTGAAGGAAGTCGTCTCCAGACATGGAATACCAATCTCTATTATCTCTGATAGGGATGGCAGATTTATTTCAAGATTCTGGCAGACATTACAGCAAGCATTAGGAACTCGTCTAGACATGAGTACTGCCTATCATCCACAAACTGATGGGCAGAGCGAAAGGACAATACAAACGCTTGAAGACATGCTACGAGCATGTGTTATTGATTTCGGAAACAGTTGGGATCGACATCTACCGTTAGCAGAATTTTCCTACAACAACAGCTACCATTCAAGCATTGAGATGGCGCCGTTTGAAGCACTTTATGGTAGAAAGTGCAGGTCTCCGATTTGTTGGAGTGAAGTGGGGGATAGACAGATTACGGGTCCGGAGATTATACAAGAAACTACCGAGAAGATCATCCAAATTCAACAACGGTTGAAAATCGCCCAAAGTCGACAAAAGAGCTACGCTGACATTAAAAGAAAAGATATAGAATTTGAAATTGGAGAGATGGTCATGCTTAAAGTTGCACCTTGGAAAGGCGTTGTTCGATTTGGTAAACGAGGGAAATTAAATCCAAGGTATATTGGACCATTCAAGATTATTGATCGTGTCGGACCAGTAGCTTACCGACTTGAGTTACCTCAACAACTCGTGGCTGTACATAACACTTTCCACGTCTCGAATTTGAAGAAATGTTTTGCTAAAGAAGATCTCACTATTCCATTAGATGAAATCCAAATCAACGAAAAACTCCAATTCATCGAAGAACCCGTCGAAATAATGGATCGTGAGGTTAAAAGACTTAAGCAAAACAAGATACCAATTGTTAAGGTTCGATGGAAGGCTCGTAGAGGACCCGAGTTCACCTGGAAGTGTGAAGATCAGATGAAGAAGAAATACCCGCATCTATTTCCAGAAGATTCGTCAACACCTTCAACAGCTTAAAATTTCGGGACGAAATTTATTTAACGGGTAGGTACTGTAGTGACCCGAACTTTTCCATGTTTATATATATTAATTGAGATTGATATTTACATGATTAAATGTTTCCAACATGTTAAGCAATCAAACTTGTTAAGACTTGATTAATTGAAATATGTTTCATATAGACAATTGACCACCCAAGTTGACCGGCGATTCACGAACGTTAAAACTTGTAAAAATGACATGACGATATATATATGGATATACATATGGTTAACATGAGATTATGATAAGTAAGTATCTCCATAAGTATATTAACAATGAGTTATATACATATAAACAAGACTACTAACTTAAGGATTTCGAAACGAGACATATATGTAACGATTATAGTTGTAACGACATTTAAATGTATATATATCATATTAAGATATATTAATATATCATAATATCATGATAATATAATAATTTAACATCTCATTAGATATAATAAACAATGGGTTAACAACATTAATTGAGATCGTTAACTTAAAGGTTTCAAAACAACACTTACATGTAACGACTAACGATGACTTAACGACTCAGTTAAAATGTATATACATGTAGTGTATTTAGATGTATTAAAATACTTTTGGAAGACTTCAAGACATATATCAAAACACTCATACTTAACGAAAATGGTTACAGTTACTTTCCCATTCTTTTCTTTCATCAAGAATTCTAGTCGTATTCTTACCCGTATTATACACAGCTTCAAAACGTACTTACTATGGGTATATACCAATAGGAACTAGCATGGGATTCCACTCTTGATTATGTCATGTATGACTAATCAATTTTAACTTCTACCATGAGCTAGTCAACTAACTAGAACTCCTTTTAACCCCACTCACCACTCACCAATTACCACTCATCATTCACTCCATTTCACTTCCAATTCTCTTTCTAATTCTCTCTCAACACACACACACTATTATGAACGTATTTTTCGAGTAGTTAATCATCATCTTCATCAAAAATCACTTCAAGAATCAAGCTATAATCATCATAGGAAGAACACTTCAAGAACACTTCAAAAATCCCTTCAAGTTTACTAATTTACTTCCAAGCTTTCTAATCCATTCCAAGTAATCATCTAAGATCAAGAAACCTTTGTTATATACAGTAGGTTATCTTTATTATTCAAGGTAATATTCATATTCACACTTTGATTCAATTTCTATAACTATAAACTATCTTAATTCGAGTAAAAATCTTACTTGAACTTGTTTTTGTGTCATGATCCTACTTCAAGAACTTTCAAGCCATCCAAGATCCTTTGAAGCTAGATCATTTCTTGTCACTTCCAGTAGATTAACCTACTAAACTTGAGGTAGTAATTATGTTCGTAACATCATTCGATTCATATATATAAAACTATCTTATTCGAAGGTTTAAACTCGTAATCACTAGAACATAGTTTAGTTAATTCTAAACTTGTTCGCAAACAAAAGTTAATCCTTCTAATTTGACTTTTAAAATTAACTAAAAACATGTTCTATATCTATATGATATGCTAACTTAATGATTTAAAACCTGGAAACACGAAAAACACCGTAAAACCGGATTTACGCCGTCGTAGTAACACCGCGGGCTGTTTTGGGTTAGTTAATTAAAAACTATGATAAACTTTGATTTAAAAGTTGTTATTCTGAGAAAATGATTTTTATTATGAACATGAAACTATATCCAAAAATTATGGTTAAACTCAAAGTGGAAGTATGTTTTCTAAAATGGTCATCTAGACGTCGTTCTTTCGACTGAAATGACTACCTTTACAAAAACGACTTGTAACTTATTTTTCCGACTATAAACCTATACTTTTTCTATTTAGATTCATAAAATAGAGTTCAATATGAAACCATATCAATTTGATTCACTCAAAACGAATTTAAAATGAAGAAGTTATGGGTAAAACAAGATTGGATAATTTTTCTCATTTTAGCTACGTGAAAATTGGTAACAAATCTATTCCAACCATAACTTAATCAACTTGTATTGTATATTATGTAATCTTGAGATACCATAGACACGTATACAATGTTTCGACCTATCATGTCGACACATCTATATATATTTCAGAACAACCATAGACACTCTATATGTGAATGTTGGAGTTAGCTATACAGGGTTGAGGTTGATTCCAAAATATATATAGTTTGAGTTGTGATCAATACTAAGATACGTATACACTGGGTCGTGGATTGATTCAAGATAATATTTATCGATTTATTTCTGTACATCTAACTGTGGACAACTAGTTGTAGGTTACTAACGAGGACAGCTGACTTAATAAACTTAAAACATCAAAATATATTAAAAGTGTTGTAAATATATTTTGAACATACTTTAATATATATGTATATATTGTTATAGGTTCGTGAATCAGCAGTGGCCAAGTCTTACTTCTCGACGAAGTAAAAATCTGTGAAAGTGAGTTATAGTCCCACTTTTAAAATCTAATATTTTTGGGATGAGAATACATGCAGGTTTTATAAATGATTTACAAAATAGACACAAGTACGTGAAACTACATTCTATGGTTGAATTATCGAAATCGAATATGCCCCTTTTTATTAAGTCTGGTAATCTAAGAATTAGGGAACAGACACCCTAATTGACGCGAATCCTAAAGATAGATCTATTGGGCCTAACAAACCCCATCCAAAGTACCGGATGCTTTAGTACTTCGAAATTTATATCATATCCGAAGGGTGTCCCGGAATGATGGGGATATTCTTATATATATGCATCTTGTTAATGTCGGTTACCAGATGTTCACCATATGAATGATTTTTATCTCTATGTATGGGATGTGTATTGAAATATGAAATCTTGTGGTCTATTGTTACGATTTGATATATATGGGTTAAACCTATAACTCACCAACATTTTTGTTGACGTTTAAAGCATGTTTATTCTCAGGTGAATATTAAGAGCTTCCGCTGTTGCATACTAAAATAAGGACAAGATTTGGAGTCCATGTTTGTATGATATTGTGTAAAAACTGCATTCAAGAAACTGATTTCGATGTAACATATTTGTATTGTAAACCATTATGTAATGGTCGTGTGTAAACAGGATATTTTAGATTATCATTATTTGATAATCTACGTAAAGATTTTTAAACCTTTATTTATGAAATAAAGGTTATGGTTTGTTTTAAAAATGAATGCAGTCTTTGAAAAACGTCTCATATAGTGGTCAAAACCTCGCAACGAAATCAATTAATATGGAACGTTTTTAATCAATAAGAACGGGACATTTCATAACGTTCGTGAATCACCGGTCAACTTGGGTGGTCAATTGTCTATATGAAACCTATTTCAATTAATCAAGTCTTAACAAGTTTGATTGCTTAACACGTTGAAAACATTTAGTCATGTAAATATCAATCTCAATTAATATATATAAACATGGAAAAGTTCAGGTCACTACATATATCGGTTGATGTAGAAACGCTGCGAGATTCAAAATACTGATTTGCTAATTCTCGGTAATTGGTATGGCAATTCTCATTTCAAGGTGTGGATGAGTATATGATAGGTTTTAATGAACAAATATAATGGTTTTTTGAAGAGACTTAAGCTAACGAGTAATGAAGTTGCTGGTAAGTTTACTGCTAATGTGGTGAGATATAAACGGTCCTCCGGTAACGATAACGAAAGGCAAACGTATATATCAAGGTTATAATAGAGTTTATTCGAACGAAAATTCAATGTTGATTTGCTGGAGCTGTGACAAAATTGGCTAATTTAAAAAGGAATTTCGAAGTTATTTTCGGTAATAACAATGCTAAAGGAATTAGCATAGCTACGTGTTAAACGTTTACTTAGGTTCCGAGTGTGTTCAGGTGCACAACTATATGCATCAATCTTTTCTTCCGTAGATGAAGTGTAGTTGATTCATCCTTTCAATTGAGGTGTTTTCAAGAATCATGAAAGGTTTGAACGCAGATTGTAATCGTCAAGATACAAATGAGGTTTAAGATGAAATCAAGTGGCAAACTTGAAGAATTGTTTAGTTTCATATGTTATAAACAATATTTTAATTCATTTTAATTGTCCAATGTTATTAGTCCACAGTCGATAGTCCACAGTTGACAGTCCAATAATTCATATATAGTTTATAATATTCGAATTAATTAATACGTATCGTGACCTGTGTACATGTCTCAGACTCGATCACAACTCAAAGTATATATATTATTATAGAATCAACCTCAACCCTGTATAGCTAACTCCAGCATTACTGCATATAGAGTGTCTATGGTTATTCCAAATAATATATATAGATGCGTCGATATGATATGTCAAAACCTTGTATACGTGTCCCAATATTTAAAGTGCGTAAAATAAATAACAGAAATTAAATGACGATAAATAAAATTGCGAGAATTAAAATTGCGATAATTAAATTGCGATAAATAAAATGTAATAAGGAATTAACAGTTAGCTAGGATTTTGTTAGCGTGAATTCTTAACAAAATTTCTCATAGTTAATTTGTTTGTTTCTAACAAATTTTATTTTTGTCCAATGTTTTCTTCATTATGCCACTTGTTTGATTCTGATAAGTCAAAATCCAAATATGAAATTGAATGAAAATGGTTATTCTGTGGTGAACGGATTCGTCTATCTGTGGATGTAAGTAGGATAGTAAATGACTGTTGAATCAAATTGGAAGAATGTACAGTGTAACTTATTAATGTGAAATCTAAATATTTCTAGGGTATTACCTACCCGTTAAAATATTTTCACTATTAACAGTCTGTACAAAAGAATTTTTAATTACAATCTTTATGAAAACATATATACATATATATTTTCTTCAGATGTAACCATAGATTTAATGAGTTAATATGATATTAGTCTCATTTGATTTATCGTTAGAACAAGAATATTTAATCTCTAAAACATTATAGATTACATAATCGCCATGCCGAACGAAGATAATTGATGTAGAACGATACGTAGAACGATGATTATACTTGAGGTACAGAATGAGATGTTGAGGCATAGATTGTTGATGGTACTGGTGCTGTTATTGATGGTACTGTTGGTGCCGGTGATGTTGAGGCGTGTGATGTTGAAACTTGGGTAGTTGGTGGTACTGGTGTTGAAGCTGGTAAGTTTTGCACCATATTCTCCAAATTTATTACTCGAGCGCGAAGTTCGTTAATTTCTTCTATTATACTTGGGTGGTTGTTGGTTTGGACGAGCGGATGGATGAGATCTAGAATTGTAGATATTACGTAATCGTTGCGAGCTATTCTGGAAATGAGGGTGAAAATGGTGTCTCGGACAGGTTCGCCGGTAAGTGCTTCAGGTTCTTCACTAAGAGGTGAATTCGGTTGGTGGAAGGGATCACCTTCTTCGTGTCTCCATTGATTAAGTCGACTACGAACCCATCAGATGAATTGGTTGATTCATTCTGGTGATGCTGCTTCCGGAGCTTAGGTGAACATCCATGTCGAAATAGCTGTCGGAATCCGAGGAATTCGAACTAGTTGAGGGATTCATCTCGTACGATCAGATGAAGGATTTTCGATAAGAAATAGATTATAGGATGTAGATTAGTACCCTGCAATACATAATTTACATATGCATATATAATACTAAAATCTCATAAGTTATGGAGGAATCTACGGAAGCTGTCAGGAAAAGGTAACAGTAACAGATACGCTAAGATATAAATTTATCTATACACTGTCTATGCAATAAAGGCAGTAAGACTTGTCTAGACTTTAAGAATGATAAGCAGGTAATTTTCGACAAGAAATGATAAGCAAAACTTTTGACATGCAGACACGGTCGAAGTCCAGACTCACTAATGTATCCTAACGACTTTCTGTTAGACACACTAATGCAAGACCTGGTACCACTCTGATACCAACTCTAATGCCTCGTCCTAATCCATCTGGACGAATACATTACATTTGGTTACATCGCGAGGTACTTGACCTCTATATGATACATTTTACAAACATTGCATTCGTTTTTAAAAGATAAACTTTCATTACATCGAAGCTTGATGGCATACATACCATTTCATAATATATCCAACTATAATTGACTTAGTAATAATCTTGATGAACTCGACGACTCGAATGCAACGTCTTTTGAAATATGTCATGAATGACTCCAAGTAATATCTCTAAAATAAGCAAATGCACAGCGGAAGATTTCTTTAATACCTGAGAATAAACATGCTTTCAAGTGTCAACCAAAAGGTTGGTGAGTTCATTAGTTTATCGTAATCAATCATTTCCATATTTTTAATATACCACAAGATTTTCATTTTTCATAAATAACCTTACACTCGCAAGTGTATAAAAATCATTCGTATGATGAACACTTGGTAACCGACATTAACATAACGCATATAGAATATCCCCCGCATACTCGCAAGTATGCCATTAATATTGGCAATCGCAATAACCATTTAAATCGAAGTACTAAAGCATTCCAAATTCCAGAATGGGGTTTGTTAGGCCCATAGATCTATCTTTAGGATTCGCGTCAATTAGGGGTCATTTCCCTAATTCTTAGGTTACCAGACTTGAAGGGGCAATATTCGGTATAGTAATCCAACCATACAATGTATTTTCAAGTACTTGTGTCTATTTTGTAAAACAGTTATAAAAGCAGCGCATGTATTCTCAGTCTCAAAAATATATATTGCCAAAACATTTAAAAGGGGATCAAATGAAACTCACAATACTGTATTTTGTAGTAAAAATACATATGACGACATTGAACATGTAACGACCCTGGATTTTCCAACGTTTATTTATTAATAATGTTTATTATTAATACTTGTGATTTAAACAAATGTATGTTATTACATTTACTTGCTACCATGATTGATCATACTTGACTTTAAATGCCCGAAACGTCTTTGTGACACACGTACATTACACGGATAATATTATCAAGTATTATTTACATTCATGATTAAGTTTTATTAATCATTTTGATTAACTATGGATATTAGTTAATTACTTGGGCTTTAATTGGATTTATTTGATAACTACTTGAAACTTGGGCTTTTATTAATATTAGTGGACTTGGAAGCCCACCCTACATCTTTAATGGACTTGTTAGCCCACTCTACTTAACTAGATGGATTATTTAGCCCAACACTCATGTAAGTATCACATTAGAATGAAACTAGTTAGTTTAATACATGAGAATCTAGTCACTTGTTCATTCCCATGCAAACACACTTATTAACCACCTTTTAAACCAAATGCATGAAGTAACCTTGTGGATTTTTTTCTTCCCCTCTCTCCTTGCAAAAGTCGACGACCAAATGGCCTTGGGAGAAGTTTATGTTTTCAAATTTTGTTTACTTACTCACTTGTTCACTTCACATTTTACACACACAAACTTGCGCTCTTTCTCTCATCTTTCCTTTCTCTCTAACTTTGTAAGTTACAAGTTATTTTTCTTCTTCTTTTCTTTAGCCAAAACCGAAACATAATACACCCATAATCATCATCTTTTGTTTATTGTTACTTGTCTTTGATTATTATTTACATTACTTGTAGTTATTTGTTGTTACTTACTAATTATTAAGAATCAAACTTGTTAGTTTGATTCTTCATTTATCTTGTTCATAACAAGAACACACAAGAACTAAACTTGCTAGTTTATGTTCTACATTTAAAGTTTTAAAAGATTAAAGTTCATGAGTTAAAACCATACTTGAAGTTCATGAAGTAAACTTAAAGTTTACTTTCTAAAGATCAAGACTTATGCTTGAATCTTTAAAAGTATGAAACCCATGAACTTGTTACTTATTTATTTAGATTATTTCTTCATTTTATGTACTTTAAAATTGTGATTTGGTCAAGTATTACAAGTTAGTCTTGATCTCATACTTCTTGGAACTAAAAGTTAACTTGAAAGTTCAAGAACATGGAAGTGTAACTCTTTAGTTATAACTTCATACACTTGTGTTAGATTTAACTTAATAACTTTAGATCTAGACTTTTGGGTCATGGATCTTCAAGATCTAACTAAGAACTATGTTCTACATCTTAAGATCTTGATTAGTTAGTTTACATTCAAGGTTGTAGTTCAATATTAATTTTATAGTTCATGTATGTGTTAAATCTAAGACTTTGATGTAACTTTGGTTCATCAAACTTAGACAGTCGCCACAGTCAAACGAAGACGAGTTTGCTTCTGCGATTTTTACCACAACTAAAGGACTCATATACGGAGCCATGGCCACTGGTCTCACCTTATTTCAGTAGGTATTGAGGCCGTGGTGACTGATCCAAGTCAGCCTTTGTTTTAAACTCTTTTCATGAACGAAACTTACTTTACACCTTTTGTTTGATGATGAATGATGATGACCTTTAAGACCTAATTTACATACATTTAAACCTATTGGAACGAGTTACTGACTTAGTACTATTTGACTTAGGTTGAGGACTTTCCGGACCTACGTACTTGCTTATTTCCCGACTCGACTTTGCCACTACTTTACCACTGTGAGTTATAGCATCCCTTTTTACTTTAACTATTTTGGGAACTGAGAATACATGCGCATTTTACATTTTACATACTAGGCACGAGTACTTAAACTTTATATATGTGTGGGTTATACAACGGCATAAACATTCCCTTTAGCTCGGTAACGTTTAGTCATTGGTTTTTGAACCGGTGAACGCGAATCTTAGATATGGATCCATAGAGTTTGACATCCCCACTCGGGCTAGTAGCGCTAGCATTTAACGGGTGTTTAATACTTCGTATACATACGCACTTGCCAAGTGTACTTTCAGGGGGTATAAACGTTAAGTTAGTTACCAAGTGCCCACGGTTAACATATACTTTATCATACTGTTTTGAAACGCTCTTTGTAGTAATGAAATCTCGTGGCCTACCTTACCTACTGTTATACTTAAACTATAGCTCACCAACCTTTGTGTTGACGTTTTTAAGCATGTTTTTCTCAGGTGCTTAAGGTTGCTTCCGCTGTGTACTAGCCTTGCTGTAGACACCCGCTGCTCTAGAGTTATCACCGCATGAACTGTTTATCTTGCATTCATAAACTTATTTACTTTTGAAACTATGATTTGTAACGACCTAAGGGTCACATACTATTATCTTTGCTTCTGTTCATAGAAGCATACTTTTGGTTGTAAAACAATTGACGTTGGTTATGACTTCAGCTTTTATCATGAATGCAAACTTGTTTTGAAAACGCATATAGTGTTTGACCTTGTAATGATCATGTTGTTGATGATTCGTACACGATGGTTTTGTACGGGGCATCACATTTGGTATCAGAGCATTGGTTGTAAGGAATTAGGATGCATTAGTGAATCTGGATCGACCCGAGTAGGATTCACTAATAGGACTAATCTACAACTTTCTAATTACTTGTTTCCGCTGAACTTACTGCATGCTGCTGCTTACTTTTACTGCTATATGTTGTATGCTACTACATGATTTCACTACTGGATGATATTACTTGCTTTCGATTGCATGCTACTTCTGTTCGATTTACTGTTATTGCCATGCTATTTACCGTTATACATGATTTAGACTGTTGGCCTAATACGTGCTTGCTTTATGACTTACTGACATGGAAAATTTATTTTTCCTTGTTCAGATGTCGGATATTCCACCTGCTATCGTTTTGGGCAGTTCAGACACTTCAGCCACTTCACCTGCCACTGTTGCCGATCCACCGATCCCGTTGGCGACATCCTCCAGTGACCCCGGCGCTTCATCTTCCGGAGCTAGCAGCCATACTCCCGCCCCAGTGGCTACTTCTGACGGAGCCCAGGACCTCCCGGAGATTCCAGCTCCATCTGCCCCAGGACCCTCGGGGTCACAGCCTCGCTCCGGTGATGTTGTGATTCCCGCGGAATTTGGGGAGGGTCCATTCTGTAACCAGTATCGCCATTGGTGCCGACGCGCTCCTGACGGACGTCTCGTGCCTATTCCACCCTTCAGGTACCGACAGATGATGGCTGCCCGAGGGGAGCCAGTACAGCCACCCGTGCAGCCACCTCCACACGATTCAGATGATCCTTCATCCGATGATTCATCCACAGATGACTCGAGTGACGATGACTCCGACGAGGAGGACCCCGATGATATACCTGTTCAGCCACCCTCCACCCCGCCGAAGAAGCGGTACCGTTTTGATGCACCATTATTCCGGGGATCAACGGAGGACTAGCATTCACTGACGCATATGGTCGGCGTCGTAGGGTTACCGCCCGTAAGCGGCTTGTGCCATATCCTGCAGATCCCTTCATCCGTAAGCCTTACCACCTCGCAGCCTCTACTTCTGGAGCCGGACCATCAGCACCACCAGCTCCACCAGCACCACCCGTACCGACTGCACCACCTGCCCCACCCTCCCCCTTGGTCGAGGAACTGATGAGGGAGGTGGAGATCCTCCGTGCTCGGGTAACTGAGCTCGAGGACCAGATGTCCTATGTATTGGACATCCTACACCCACCTTCACCGTAGGGCTTTTGTAGTAGATTTCATTATGTAATTTAGTTGTAGTTTTATGTTTCACTTATGTATTGTACGAACTTATACAGATGTATGCAACTTATTATCAATGAATGGAACTTTGCGTTATTTAATTCGTGCACGATGTTCTATTTACGTTACTGTATGATTCTGTGGTATTTGTACCTAGATGCGTTACTTAATAAACATGTGATGTGTTGATTCCATGTTGGTTACCACATACTGTATTATTACTATTTGCATACTGGATTTTGACTTGAGTCAAAAATTTTGTTTAGAACATCATGGCCAACGGACGATCTACACCTACCGCAGCCCAAATCGAGGATATGATCAACGAACGAGTCACCGCAGCCTTAGCAGAAAGAAACCGCCAAGCTCCACCGCCACCGCCACCGGTTATTCAACCCATTCGTAATGGGTGTACGTACAAAGAGTTCCAAAGCTGCAAACCACACAACTTTAGTGGAACAGAGGGGCCGGTTGGTCTCACTAGATGGTTCAAGAAGTTAGAATCTGCGTTTCGAGTTAGTAACTGTTCAGAGGAGAATAAGACCAAGTTTGCTTCATGCACGCTGTCTGATGGCGCACTAACGTGGTGGAACACGTTGGCTCAAGCAAAAGGTATTGATGAGGTGTTTGCTACTCCATGGGAGGAGTTCAAGGGGGCCCTGATTGAGGAATATTGCCCTAGGATCGAGATCCAGAAGATGGAGATGGAATTTATGCAGTTAAAGGCTGTTGGGAACGACCTGGATAGTTACAACCGTAGGTTTTTGGAATTAGCCCTGATGTGTCCGACCATGGTCACCCCAGAATTCAAGCGTATGGAAAGATACTTTTGGGGACTTCCTAAGAGCATTAAGGGAAACATCACCTCGTCCAAGCCACCTAATGTCCCGGAGGCAATGCGCATGGCACATACTTTAATGAATCAAATTATCATCGATGAACCGGAGAAGGCTAATTCTGAAGCGGGTAGTAGTGAGAAGCGCAAATGGGATAACAACAGGGGAAAGCCCTATGATCAAAACCCGGCGAAACGACATGAGGGTTTCAAAGGAAACAACAACGGTGGGAACTCCAACCCCAACTACAAAGGAACCTTACCACAATGCAAGCGGTGCTACAAGCACCATACTGGGTATTGTAATGTTGTTTGCGAAAAGTGCCAACGGACTGGACATATCGGTAAAGACTGCAAGGTCACCACTTTGAATGGGAAGCCGAACCCCAATGGATCGAAAAAGTGCTACGAATGCGGACAGACGGGCCATTTCAGAAATGCGTGCCCTAATAAAAGAAAGGACGGCGGACCACCCCGTGGTAGAGCTTTCAACGTTAATGCAAGGGATGCACGCGAGAATCCCGACTTGGTGACAGGTATATTCACTATCAACAATCTATTAGCTTCTGTCTTATTTGATACTGGTGCCGATAGAAGTTATGTATGTAGACACTTTTGCGATAAGATTAATTGGTCGTTAGTCCCTTTAAAAGAAAGTATGCTTGTCAAGGTCGCCACTACAAAACTTGAAAAAGTTGACCATATTAGTCGAGGAGCTATTATCAACATAGCTGGTGCGGAATTCGAAATTGACTTAATACCTATCAAACTGGGAAGTTTTGACGTGATCGTCGGTATGGATTGGTTGACCAAGGTAAAGGCCGATATTATCTGTGGAGATAAAGCTCTTCGCATACCACAAGGAGATGGTGAGCCACTGATCATTTACGGAGAGAGATGTACCTCGAAGCTGAACCTCATTAGTTGCGTGAAAGTGCAAAAGATCATGAAGAAGGGACGTCTTGCTGTCCTAGCACATGTGAAAACGGTAGAAACCGAGGTGAAGAGTGTGAACGACGTTCGAATTGTGAACAAATTTTCCGATGTCTTCCCTGAAGAATTGCCTGGATTACCACCGCCGAGAGTAGTAGAGTTTCAGATCGATTTAGTGCCAGGAGCTACACCTGTAGCTCGCGCACCTTATAGACTCGCACCTTCCGAGATGCAAGAATTACAGAGTCAACTACAAGAGCTGTTAGACCGTGGATTTATCCAATCAAGTTTCTCGCCTTGGGGCGCACCTGTGTTGTTTGTGAAGAAGAAGGATGGATCCTTCCGTATGTGTATCGACTACCGTGAAATCAACAAATTGACAATCAAGAATCGGTATCCTCTTCCCCGCATTGACGATCTTTTTGATCAACTTCAAGGATCGAGCGTTTACTCAAAGATCGATTTGCGATCCGGTTATCACCAGTTGAGGGTGAAGGAGAGCGATGTGATGAAGACTGCGTTTAGAACTCGTTATGGTCATTATGAGTTTCTCGTGATGCCGTTCGGATTGACCAACGCACCTGTCGTATTCATGGATCTCATGAATCGTGTCTGCAAGCCATACTTGGATAAGTTCGTTATCGTCTTCATAGATGATATCCTCATCTACTCTAAGAGCGAAGAAGAGCATGAGCAACATCTTTGATTAGTGCTTGAACTCTTGAGACAAGAGCATCTTTACGCCAAATTCTCCAAGTGTGAATTTTGGTTGAAGGAAGTCCAATTTCTGGGTCATGTTGTGAGCGACCAGGGTATCAAAGTTGATCCCGCTAAGATTGAAGCTATCAGAAAGTGGGAAACCCCCACTACTCCGACTCACATTCGCCAATTCCTAGGTCTCGCCGGTTACTACCGAAGGTTTATTGAAGGTTTCTCTCCGATTGCGCGTCCTTTGACCGCGCTGACTCACAAGGGTAAGAAGTTCATTTGGGAACCCACACACGAATCAGCATTTCAAACTTTGAAGAAGAAGTTAATCACCGCACCTATCCTATCACTTCCTGAGGGCAGTGACGGCTTTGTTGTTTATTGTGATGCATCGAAGAGTGGTTTTGGTTGTGTACTGATGCAACGATCAAAGGTTATTGCCCATGCTTCTCGCCAATTGAAGATTCACGAGCGGAACTACACTACTCACGATCTCGAACTTGGAGCCGTTGTTTTTGCGCTCAAATTGTGGAGACACTATTTGTATGGAACTAAGAGCACTATTTTCACCGACCACAAGAGTCTCCGGTACATCTTTGATCAGAAGCAACTAAATATGAGACAGCGTCGATGGATCGAGACGCTAAACGACTATGATTGTGAACTTCGTTATCATCCTGGCATGGCCAATGTTGTAGCTGACGCTTTAAGCCAAAAAGAGAGGATGGCACCTCTTTGTGTTAGGGCTCTGAACATCACCATCCATTCGAACCTCAACAGCCAGATCCGAGTAGCCCAAGATGAGGCTCTCAAGGAGGAGAATATATCTCGTGAATATTTGAACATACTTGTCTCTCGATTCGAGGTTAGGGAGTCCGGACTCCGATGTTATGCCGGAAGAATTTGGGTACCTTGTTATGGAGACCTACGGAACCTTATACTTGATGAAGCCCACAAGTCGAGATATTCGATTCATCCCAGAGTGGGCAAAATGTACCACGACCTTAAAGAACAGTATTGGTGGCCGAATCTTAAGAAAGACGTTGCTACTTATGTTGGTAAGTGTTTGACTTACTCGAAGGTTAAAGCCGAGCATCAGAGACCCTCTGGATTACTTCAGCAACCGGAAATCCCACAATGGAAGTGGGAAAGGATCACAATGGATTTCATTACTAAGCTGCCGAAGACGGTGGGCGGATACGATACCATCTGGGTTATCGTTGACCGCCTTACCAAATCTGCACACTTTTTGGCCATGAAGGAAACAGATACGATGGAAAGACTTGCTCAACTATACATCAAAGAGGTTGTATCTCATCATGGTGTACCTTTATCGATCATCTCAGATCGCGATCCCCGTTTTGCTTCTAGATTTTGGCGTTCTTTACAAGAAGCCATGGGAACCCGTCTCGACATGAGTACTGCTTATCATCCACAGAACGACGGGCAAAGTGAACGAACGATTCAGACCTTGGAGGATGTGATGCCCCGTACAAAACCATCGTGTACGAATCATCAACAACAGGATCATTACGAGGTTAAGTACTACATGCTGTAATAAAAGAAGTTGCATTCACGATAAAAAGGTGACGTCATAACCGACATCAAATGTTTTACACCAACAGTATGCATCTACTAATAGCAAGCATAAATAAATGTATGTGACCCTTAGGTCGTTACAAAACATAGTTCAAAAGTATTAAAGTTTGAATGCAAGATAAACAGTTCATGCAGTGATAACACTAGAGCAGCGGGTGTCTACGGCAAGACTAGCACGACAGCGGAAGCAAATAACCTTAAGCACCTGAGAAAAACATGCTTAAAAACGTCAACACAAAGGTTGGTGAGCTATAGTTTAAGTATAACAGTATGTAAGGTAGGCCACGAGATTTCAGTGCTACAAAGAGCGTTTCAAAACAGTATGATAAAGTATATGTTAACCGTGGGCACTTGGTAACTAACTTAACGTTTATACCCCCTGAAAGTACACTTGGCAAGTGCGTATGTTTACGAAGTATTAAACACTCGTTAAATGCTAGCGCTACTAGCCCGAGTGGGGATGTCAAACCCTATGGATCCATATCTAAGATTCGCGTTCACGGTTCAAAAACCAATGATTAAACGTTACCGAGCTAAAGGGAATGTTTATGCCGTTGTATAACCCACACATATATAAGTTTAAGTACTCGTGCCTAGTATGTAAAACATAAAATCCGCATGTATTCTCAGTTCCCAAAATAAGTTAAAGTAAAAAGGGAATGCTATAACTCACAATGATAAAGTAGCGGTAAAGTATGACTCGGAAAGTAAGCAAGTAATGAAGGTTGTCCAAACGGGTCCTCAACCTAAGTCAAATATCACTAAGTCAGTAAATCGTCCTAAAAGGTTTAAAAGTATGTAAATAAGGTCTTAAGGGTCATCATCATTCATCATCAAACAAAAGCTGACTTCAATCATCAAACAAAAGCTGACTTCAATCATTCATCATCAAATAAGGTCTTAAGGTTTAAAATTATGTAAATAAGGTTTAAAAGTATGTAAATAAGGTCTTAAGGGTCATTCATCATTAAAACAAAAGCTGACTTCAATCAGTCACCACGGCCTCTACCCTTACTGAATTAAGGTGAGACCAGTGGCTATGGCTCCGTATATGAGTCCTTTAAGTGTGCTAAAATTTACAGAAGCAAACTCGTCTTCGTTTAACCGTGGTGACGGTTTAAGTGCGAGCAGGTCAAAAATTTCTGCACAACGTTAAAAGGACATAGTGACGATCGGAGGGCCATAAATCCTAAACCGTAACTCGGATGAAGACGAGTCTTAAATGAAAAGTTATCTACTCGAAAAGAGTTATCTGAAAATCAAGGTTACAGTAGCCTAGGTTTACTGGTCTGTTACAGAAACAGCAAAACAGTAGGCAGAAGACAGTAAGCAGAAAAATAGTGGGTTCCGGTGGTCTTGGTGCTCGATGCTTATCACGGTTCTCATCCTTGATGCATATAGCTTCAAGTGTACAACTCGTTGATGTGTTTGCATCATTTTCACCAAGGTTTGACCATCATAACCCAAGTGTAAGTCTAAGACATGAAGCACAACTCACTTAAGAGTTGTATGAAGTTTGATGAACCAAGGTTACATCAAAGTCTTAGATCTAACACACATATGAACTTTAAAACTAATAATAAGTTACAAACTTGAAAGTAAACTTATGAAATCAAGATCTTGAGTTGTAGAACATAGTTCTTAGTTTGATCTTGAAGATCCAAGACTCAAAAGTCTAGATCTAACATAAGTGTACCAAGTTATAATTAAAAAGTTTCATTTACATGTTCTTGAACTAGTAAAGTTAACTTTTAGTTCAAGAGAAATGAGATCAAGACTAACTTGTAGTACTTGACCAACAACAACCAAAATCACAAAATTAAAGTGCAAGTAAATGAAGTAGTAAACTAAATAAACAAGTTAATAAGTCATGGTTGTTCATACTTTAAAGATTCAAACCAAAGTTTGATCTTTAGAAAGTAAACTTTAAGTTTACTTCATGAGCTTCAAGTATGATTTTAATCAACACATAAACTTACAATCTTTCAAGAAATTAAGTGTAGAACATAACTAGTAAGTTAGGTTCTTATGTGTTCTTGTTAGTACAAGATAAATGGAGAATGAAACTAGTAAGTTTGATTCTTGAAACTAGTATGTAAATAATAAATAACAACAAGTAACAAAGTAACAACAACAACTAACAAATCTCAAGTAATTAAACAACATCAAAGATCAAAAGATGATGATGATACATGTGTATGTGTGGTTCGGTTTTTGGAGAAAAGAAAAGGAGAAAATAAGTTCCATTTACTTACAAGAAAGAAAGAAACCTTGAGAGAAAAAAGAGAAAAATGAAAGCAAGTTTGAAGTGTGTGAGATGAATGAGGTTTACAAGTATGAAGTAATACCAAAAAAAAAAAAAATTTATGAAAGCTCCTCCCCATCTACTAGGTGACGGTTTGAATGAGGGGAGGGAGGAGGAGAAAAACCACTAGTTATTAGCATGAAAAGCCTTACAAAAGTTGGTTATTTGGTGTATGTGCATGAGGATTATGGTAACTAGATTCCATGTGCATAAAACTAACTAGTTACACTTACAAGTACTACTTACATGTCTAAGTGGGCTAGTTAATCCATATAAATGGGTAGGGTGGGCTTATAAGCCCATGTTCAAGAGTCCACAACATTAATCAAAGCCCAAGTTCAATTAATTAATAAATTAAACCAATTAAAGCCCAAGTAACTAACTAATAGTCTTAGTTAATTAAAATGATTAATAAAACTAATCATGAATGTAAATAATACTTGAAAATATTATTCGTTTAAGTTTCGTGTGTCACAAAGACGTTTCGGACAATTAAAGTCAAGTACGTTTAGTCATGGCAACATGTAAATGTAATAACATACATTCGTTTAATCACACATATTAATAATAATTATTATTAATAAATAAACGTTGGAAAAACCAGGGTCGTTACAGAGGACATGTTGCGTGCATGTGTCATTGATTTCGGAAAGGCCTGGGAAAGGCATTTTCCGTTAGCCGAATTCTCGTACAACAACAGTTATCACTCGAGCATTAATGCCGCACCTTTTGAAGCGTTGTATGGCTGCAAGTGCCGATCTCCTATTTTTTGGGCCGAAATAGGCGAAAAGTAAATCACCGGACCCGAGGTAGTCCATGAAACAACGGAGAAGATTGCTCAGATTCAAGCTAGACTTAAGACTGCCCGCGATCGTCAAAAGAGTTATGCCGATCTTAAACGTAAAGACTTTGAATTCAACGTGGGCGACCGTGTAATGTTGAAGGTTGCACCTTGGAAAGGTGTGATCCGTTTTGGAAAACGCGGAAAGTTAAACCCGCGGTACATTGGTCCTTTCGAAATCTTGGAGCGTGTTGGACCCGTTGCTTACCGCTTGGATTTACCAGCACAATTGAGCTCAGTTCATCCTACCTTCCACGTGTCAAACTTGAAGAAGTGTCTTGCTGCACCTGAACTTATCATACCACTTGAGGAACTTACGATTGATGACAAACTTCACTTTGTGGAAGAGCCTGTCGAAATTATGGATCGTGAGATCAAAACTTTGAAACGCAACAAGATTCCGATCGTTCGAGTACGATGGAATGTCAAACGAGGACCTGAGTTTACTTGGGAGCGAGAGGATCAAATGATGCGGAAGTATCCTCACCTTTTCCCGACTCCTCCATCTACCTCAACTTAAAATTTCGGGACGAAATTTTCTTTAACAGGTGGGTAATGTAACGACCCTGGATTTTCCAACGTTTATTTATTAATAATGTTTATTATTAATACTTGTGATTTAAACGAATGTATGTTATTATATTTACTTGCTACCATGATTGATCATACTTGACTTTAAATGCCCGAAACATCTTTGTGACACACGTACATTACACGAATAATATTTTCAAGTATTATTTACATTCATGATTAAGTTTTATTAATCATTTTGATTAACTATGGATATTAGTTAATTATTTGGGCTTTAATTGGATTTATTTGATAACTACTTGAAACTTGGGCTTTTATTAATATTAGTGGACTTGGAAGCCCACCCTACATCTTTAATGGACTTGTTAGCCCACTCTACTTAACTAGATGGATTATTTAGCCCAACACTCATGTAAGTATCACATTAGAATGAAACTAGTTAGTTTAATACATGAGAATCTAGTCACTTGTTCATTCCCATGCAAACACACTTATTAACCACCTTTTAAACCAAATGCATGAAGTAACCTTGTGGATTTTTCTCTTCCCCTCTCTCCTTGCAAAAGTCGACGGCCAAATGGCCTTGGGAGAAGTTTTTGTTTTCAAATTTTGTTTACTTACTCACTTGTTCACTTCACATTTTACACACACACAAACTTGCACTCTTTCTCTCATCTTTCCTTTCTCTCTAACTTTGTAAGTTACAAGTTATTTTTCTCCTTCTTTTCTTTAGCCAAAACCGAAACATAATACACCCATAATCATCATCTTTTGTTTATTGTTACTTGTCTTTGATTATTATTTACATTACTTGTAGTTGTTTGTTGTTACTTACTAATTATTAAGAATCAAACTTGTTAGTTTGATTCTTCATTTATCTTGTTCATAACAAGAACACACAAGAACTAAACTTGCTAGTTTATGTTCTACATTTAAAGTTTTAAAAGATTAAAGTTCATGAGTTAAAACCATACTTGAAGTTCATGAAGTAAACTTAAAGTTTACTTTCTAAAGATCAAGACTTAGGCTTGAATCTTTAAAAGTATGAAACCCATGAACTTGTTACTTATTTATTTAGATTATTTCTTCATTTTATGTACTTTAAAATTGTGATTTGGTCAAGTATTACAAGTTAGTCTTGATCTCATACTTCTTGGAACTAAAAGTTAACTTGAAAGTTCAAGAACATGGAAGTGTAACTCTTTAGTTATAACTTCATACACTTGTGTTAGATTTAACTTAATAACTTTAGATCTAGACTTTTGGGTCTTGGATCTTCAAGATCTAACTAAGAACTATGTTCTACATCTTAAGATCTTGATTAGTTAGTTTACATTCAAGGTTGTAGTTCAATATTAATTTTATAGTTCATGTATGTGTTAAATCTAAGACTTTGATGTAACTTTGGTTCATCAAACTACATACAACACTTAATTGAGTTGTGCTACATGTATTAGACTTACACAAGTGTTATGATGGTGAAACCTTGGTTAAGATGATGCAAACACATCAACGAGTTGTACACTTGAGGCTATATGCATCAAGGATGAGAACCATGATAAGCATCGAGTACCAAGAACCACCGGAACCTACTGTTTTACTGTTTCTGTGTCTGACCCGTACGACCTGGGCTACTGTAAAGATGATTTTCAGATAGCTCTGTTCGAGTAGATAACTTTTCATTTAGGACTCGTCTTAATCCGAGTTACGGTTTAGGATATATGGCCCTCCGATCGTCACTATGTCCTTTTAACGTTGTGCTGAAAATTCTGACCTACTCGCACTTAGACCGTCGCCACGGTCAAACGAAGACGAGTTTGCTTCTGGGACTTTTACCACAACTAAAGAACTCATATACGGAGCCATGGCCACTGGTCTCACCTTATTTCAGTAGGTATTGAGGCCGTGGTGACTGATCCAATTCAGCCTTTGTTTTAAACTCTTTTCATGAACGAAACTTACTTTACACCTTTTGTTTGATGATGAATGATGATGACTTTTAAGACCTAATTTACATACATTTAAACCTATTGGAACGAGTTACTGACTTAGTACTATTTGACTTAGGTTGAGGACTTTCCGGACCTACGTACTTGCTTATTTCCCGACTCGACTTTACCACTACTTTACCACTGTGAGTTATAGCATCCCTTTTTACTTTAACTATTTTGGGAACTTAGAATACATACGCATTTTATGTTTTACATACTAGGCACGAGTACTTAAACTTTATATATGTGTGGGTTATACAACGGCATAAACATTCCCTTTAGCTCGGTAACGTTTAGTCATTGGTTTTTGAACCGGTGAACGCGAATCTTAGATATGGATCCATAGGGTTTGACATCCCCACTCGGGCTAGTAGCGCTAGTATTTAACGGGTGTTTAATACTTCGTATACATACGCACTTGCCAAGTGTACTTTCAGGGGGTATAAACGTTAAGTTAGTTACCAAGTGCCCACTGTTAACATATACTTTATCATACTGTTTTGAAACGCTCTTTGTAGCACTGAAATCTCGTGGCCTACCTTACCTACTGTTATACTTAAACTATAGCTCACCGACCTTTGTGTTGACGTTTTTAAGCATGTTTTTCTCAGGTGCTTAAGGTTGCTTCCGCTGTGTACTAGCCTTGCTGTAGACACCCGCTGCTCTAGAGTTATCACCGCATGAACTGTTTATCTTGCATTCATAAACTTATTTACTTTTGAAACTATGATTTGTAACGACCTAAGGGTCACGTACTATTATCTTTGCTTCTGTTCATAGAAGCATACTTTTGGTTGTAAAACAATTGACGTTGGTTATGACGTCAGCTTTTATCATGAATGCAAACTTGTTTTGAAAACGCATATAGTGTTTGACCTTGTAATGATCCTGTTCTTGATGATTCGTACAAGACGGTTTTGTACGGGGCATCACAGAACAAGTGTAGGGTTGACCTCGGATTCACGAACCTATATCATATATACGTATATATATATATATATATTAACACATATAATTGTAATCGAACAAATATATATATATATATATATATATATATATATATATATATATATATATATATATAATTTGTTATAAATAATATACTGGTTATATTATGTTATTTAGATAAATTTGATATATTTAATTTATATGTTTTATATCATTATTATTCATCATTAAATCATTAATAATAAAACTGTACATTAAAGTTCATATATGATAAAAATATCTATTTATATATATAAATTGATATCGTTTATATATATAGCTTAATTAATATCTAAAAAAAATAGTAATAATAATAATAGTGTTAATAATAATAAAGATAATAACTTTAATAATGATAATAATATTGATATTAATAATAATAATACTCATAATAATAATAATAATAATAATAACAGTAGTTTTTAAATAAAACAAAAAGCTTAATAATAATGATAATGAAATTAATATTTTTGACAATAATACTTAATACATAATAATAATAATAATAATAATAATAATAATAATAATAATAATAATAATAATAATAATAATAATAATAATAATAATAATAATAATAATAATAATAATAATAATAATAATAAATAATAATAATAATAATAATAATAATAATAATAATAATAATAATAATAATAATAATAATAATAATCATCATTTTACTAATGATAATATTAATAATAATACTTACTTAGTGATATTACTAGTAAGGATAATAATATTAGTAACAACAATCAAAATAATAATCCTAATTGTATTTATAATACATATACTAATAATAACGATAATGATAATATTCTTAATTTGATTAATGATAATGATACTTCTAGATATTAGGGGTGATAACAAAATTATCATAATAATCATAATACTAACTAATAAAAATAAAATAATTGTGTATACCCTTAAAAGCTTCCTTTAAAAAGAATTTGCCCAAGACGGGGATCGAACCCAAGACCTCTCGCTCACGCACAAACACTCTTGGCCATCCAGCAAATTTCATTTTTCTGATAGTATTCAGATACCAATTGTATATAACTCGTATTTTTCTGGTTTCCCTTTTTCTTCCTCTTTATCAAAACCAAACTTTATCATCATCCTTCCATGATCAAAATCCTAATCGTGATTATCATCACCATTTAACTTACTTATTTCGTACATCATCAAATCATTATCATAACTACTTTGTGATCATAATGTTTGGGAATCATGATCATCATAACCCATCGTCACCATCATCATCATTAATCACGTAAAATCATATCAAACATCTCCTTCATCGTATCGTAATCAAGCATTCAATCATCATCTAATTCATTATAATCTCTTTGTTACACCATCATCAATTCGAATCTGTCACAGAATCTCGAAGTAAGCAGGCAGCAGAAAAAGAAAAAAAAAATTGTTGTAAGCTTGTTTGATCGTGGGTTAATGTTACGTGCCCATTATTAAAGCAGGCCCAACACACTGAAATATGGATTGGTAATTGAATTCAGCAGCCCACTAGATTAATCAACTCATTCGGTATAGTGACTAGCTTTTACAAAGATGTCAAGGATTAACTAAGTCGACAGTTCAAAGTGGGTAGGGTCATCGACTAATACTCCCTCATCATGCTACATATCATCATGGTCTACTCTCCTCCACTTCACTTTTTATTACTTTAACAACTCCATATTATCTATAATCTTTACGAGGACCACGTATTTTTATTGCACAAGAAGTTGCAGCAGCGATCGACCAAACTAAAAGTTGCAGGTGCATGGTTCGATGTTGTTTAGTGGTTGCAGGTTCGTTGGTTTACAGCAGCAACCGGTACCGGAACAGAAGCAAAGATATATTAGTGTTCGGTTTAAAAGAAATGTTAAGATGGTGAGGTGTCGAATTGCATCAATCGTAGCAGTAACCATTTACAAATGGGTTCCAGTATGAGTTGTGAGTCTTGTAGCAATAAAATGGTTTAGGTTGTGTTGATGTTGTTCATGTATAGAAAAGGGTTTGTCATATGAGACGGGACTCTAGGTAGACTATGAGCGTTGTTGAGTTCATTTATCAGAAACATAAATAGCAATTTAACATGAAGGTGATTAAAGGTGGTTATCGAACAATTTCATGCTTGTGTGATGTTCGAGCTCTAAAAGAAGTCGAGTAGCAGTGGTGAATCATAGGGTTGTAGTGGTGGTTTGTTGATGGTAATTGGTTGTGGTTTGGTTCGTAGGTGTACGTACCAATAGAAACAGAAAAGTGCTCGAATGGTGTTGGAGGCTTCGGTGGTGTTGGTGGTGATGGAGTGAGTTGTGGTGGCGTTTAACGATGGGTGGTGGAGACTTGTACTTAAGAAGACAGCAACTAAAATGATTTAGTTTGGTATTCATGTTGCAAGTTGAAATGGGAAACAGAAAATATAGTGGATTAGATAGAAGTGGTGAGGTGTACGCCTATTATGCACATATGTATATATATTTCTAAATGTAAAAGTAATCAATCAAGAACAGTGATGTTCAATCACAAATTTTGATTCTTAACTCAATTTACGGTTATATGTATATATATATATATATATATATATATATATATATATATATATATATATATATATATATATATATATATATATATATATATATATATATATATATATATATATCAGTGAAGAATAATCACAATTCAAGCACAGTGAATTCCAACGAATTAATCAATTAGGCACAGTAATCACATAATACTTCAATTCTCGTGACATATAAGTGAATGTATTCTGCCGACAGTTTTCACGGACTGTGTATCGTGCGAAAGGCGGATAAAAGTGTTCAGAAAAATTTCATATTTTTAAATTAACTATATTTATTTATTTTGATCATTATGGTATAAAATTCAATCATTAATTTAATACATAAAAATTACATCAACTGTCCCTCTGATTTATGGGTGAAATATAAAAAGTGTTAAAATTTATTAATTAGCTTCTAAATATATTTTTAATAAACCTAAAATTTATATAGCTCATTTTCGGATCACCTTTTATTTTAAAATTACATAAGTTTGAATTTAACTTGTTTAATATCAATCGAAACATCAAACAAGTGTTACAATTATTTAATATTTATTTTTAATATACTTTATTTACTAGTTTATAACCCGCGAATTCGCGGGACTATAAAAATAAAAATTTCAAAAGCTGGTTAGTTGAATTTGTTAAATGAGAACCTAGTATGATTGGTGGTATAAAGGTACTAAAAAGTAAAAAAAGGAGGCTGCATTACAGGTGAACAAAAAAACCGGATCCGAAAAAAATCCGAAAAAAAATCCGAAACCAGATCTTGTCAGATCCGGATCCTGTCAGAACCGGATCCGGTTCCTGGATCCGATCCGGATCCGACCGGATCTAGCCGTTGCCCCAGAACCGGATAAATACCGGATAAAAACCGGATTTTATCCGGATTTTTGAAAACCGGATAAAAACCGGATTTTTTTTTTTTTTTTTTTTTTTTTGCTGTTCGAAAATCAAAAAAAAACTAGCCGTTTGGAGCGTTTTTTTTGCAGTTTTTTGAACTTTTTTTGACCATTTTACCCCTTCAAGTGTAGTATAAATAGATGGTATTGGGTTTTGGTTGAAAACACACCATCTAATTCTCTCTATTCTCTCTAAATCTCAAAAAACTCTATAATTACACTATAATTACTCACTAAACTCTACTTACTAATCCTATAATGGATAACTCACAAGCATCCGCTTCCGATGCCGCTTCCGTTGCCCAATCTTCACAACGTTATACCAACAACGATGTTCGTACGATCAAAAATACGAGTCGTAAAGGCGACGTTTGGGCTAATTTCGACTTGTGCGTGATGACCGATAATCAAGAAAAAGCTCGTTGCAAGAGATGTGGTAAGTTCCTAGGTGTTTCGGGTAACTCTACTTTAAGAAAACATCTTGCAAAAAGTTGTTCGGGGGCCGCTCAAGACCCGACACAACCTACACTTGGTCGGGATGGTTCGATTTTTGTATACGATCAAGAAGCTCTTCGTCAAGATTTGGCAAGGTTTGTCATTCAACAAGGGCTTCCTTTCAACCACTTCGACAATCCAAAGCTTACGGAGCTAATTCGCAACCGACTACAACCGCGATATGACAATGTAAGTCGTACTACTCTTAGACGTGACGCTTTTAAATTATGGAAAAAAGCTAAAAATGATATAATTGAAGGTTTTCGAACATATAAACATAAAGTTTCTATAACTTGTGATGTTTGGACCGCACCACACGGAACGGCAAATTCTTATTTAGCCGTTACCGCTCATTGGTTCCATCCCGATTCGTGGTTATTAATGAAACGGACTATCGCTTTTAAATTATTTGCTTATCCGCATAATGGTAATAATTTAAGAAAAATTATACAAGACACTTTGACTGAATATAATTTAATCGATAAAGTTTTTACTATTTCGCTAGATAATGCTTCTAATAATACTAGTGCCATGGATATGTTAAAAATACGAATGCAACCGGTTTTAAATGGTGCGTTTATACATACACGTTGTGTTGCTCATATTATAAACTTGGCCGTTCAAGATTGTTTAACTTATTGTAGTTCGTTAAAAGATAAATTTAGAAAATTATTAGTAACGATATATCGTACGAGCAACGAACGACATAAAAACTATAAAAATTTTGTTAAAAATTGTAATGGCACTTGGTTAGGTCCTTATTTTGATAATAATACTAGGTGGAATTCTACTTGTCTTATGTTTGAAAATATATTACGACAAAAAGAAACTTTAATCGGTTTTAATAATAGACTAATTAGAAAGGGATATTCCGAACCGATTGATAACGACGAATGGGATGACTTGGAAGCATTAACAAATTTTTTACAAGTTTTTAAAGAGGCAACGACAAAAGTTTCGGGTGTTTATTACCCAACTAGCTCACTAGTTTTACAACAACTTTATATAATGACGGAAAAAATTAACGAATTTGCGAACTCAAATAATCGTATTTTTAGACAAACCGTTTTTCACATAAGAAAAAAACTAAAAAAATATTTTGGAACAATACCCAAAGTTTTTTTATTTGCGGCCGCTGTTGACCCGAAAATCAATTTTAGTGGGGTGGAACTTTTGATGACAACAATATATCAAAATTTGGATTGTATTCATGGTCCCGAAGACGCCGAACCCAACTATATAAACAACCAAATATTCGCATTTAATGACACCTTTGAGCAATTATTTTCAATTTATGCAACAACTTATGGTCGACAATCAAACCCAATTGTTGACCAATTTGAGAGCGGATCATCTTCTCGAAGGGCCCGAGACCTTAATATTACTCTTTTTAACCAATTACGTGAAGACGCTTCAAAACGTGCCCGAACATCGGCACCCACAAGCGAGTTGGGAAATTACAAAATTGGAAACTTTGCACTAAACATGAATCCCGAACAATTTCACAACTTTGATGTTTTGGCTTGGTGGAAAACAAAAGAAGACACCTATCCAATATTATCCGCTATGGTTCGTGACTTATTAGCCGTTCAAGCCTCAACCGTAGCTTCCGAATCGGCTTTTTCTCTTAGCGGTCGAATTATTTCGGAAAGAAGGTCAAGACTTACCCCCCAAGCCGTGGAAGTATGCGTATGTTTGAAGGATTATTTGGACGGGGTAGATAGGATACAAGATCAAACGTCATTAGAATGTCCGTTAGATAATGACGTTGAAGATTTTATAGAGATGGAAGAAATAGAAGCGGGATTATCACCTTCATCAACCGAAGGAAATACCGAGACCGAAGTGGAGGAAGGTGAATATGATCCCATTAACATGGAAGAATATATTGCAAATTACCAACGAACATTTGCGGTTGATGACCCCGAATTTGAAGCAAGTGAAGACTATTTCGAACGACGAAGGCAAGACGAGTAGTCGAGTAATGTATAATGGGTGATGGCAATGCCGAAGCTCAATATACTTTGCTCGTAATACATTATCGGGTGATGGCCATGCCGAAGCTCGAATAATGTATTAACTTTTGTATACTTATAGTTGTAACTTGTATCGTTCAAATAAATGTATTGTTATTGTTATTTATATTATCTTTAGTGGTTAATCATTTGAATAAAAATGTTGTTGTATTATTTATAATTGTTGTAGCGTTATATATTTTGTTTATATTGATTATATTATTGTTGTTCAAAAGTTATAAAAATCGAACCGGTAAAAATATAACCAGTAAAAAACAAAATCCGACAAAGATCTTAGTCCGAAAAAAATCCGGTCGAGATCCGAAAAAAATCCGATTCCGAAAAAAAATCCGAAAAAAAACCGACCCCGAGAACCGGATCCGGAACCGGAACTGGATCCGGAAAAATCCGGATTTTTTTTGTCCGGTTTTTTTAAATCCGGATCCGGTTTTTGTGCACCTATAGGCTGCATTGTTGTCAATTTGTTAAGGACTCAAACTACAAAGTAGTTTACGTTTATAATCTGATGCAAAGATCGCAGGTTACATGTTGTCATTTAAGTCAAATGATATTATAGAAACTCAAAAAATCCAGATTACATCGGTTTTTTACGGTTTATAAACAAAAAAACTTGAGCTAGCAAGTTTCTTACAAGTAAACAAAGCGTCTAATCTAACATTATAACGCATTTATCATAATAAAGTAACATGGAAAACAAACTATAATTCTGGAAGACAATGTATATATAACATGAGATAGCAAACACACATTTTTATTAAGATAATTCAAACTTAAACATTTAAAAAACCAAACAATATCAAAATTCCAAATCATCCAAAAGAAACAAAATTAATTCAAGACAAAAGTACCTAAAATCAAAGTAACACCATTTTTTTTTAGAAAACTTATAGTAACCATGATCGAGTCTGATGGTGACTCGCTCTTAGGCTTCACTGATTCATTTTCTGGTTCAGTAGAAGTTTTATTCTTTGAAACATATTCAGCCAAGTTAGAAACATGTTCAGACCATAGAATATACACTCTACAGTTACACCACTGTATAAATAATGAGTCAAAATATTTATATATCCATTAGAAGTTGAAACTTCATTCTATGCTCAGACTATAAGTATGAGTTAGCTACTCCATTACCTGACATCTTGTAAGACGAATTCGATTGACTTGGTCTCATTCAGAAACATCACGCGAATGTTTCTGAATAATCATCATTTGAATACTGGATCTTTTAAAGATCGCAGCCCTAATCCTCGAGTCATTGTAAGCATTCCAACAACATTTGCATAGTACAAAAAAAAAAAAAAAAAAAAAAAAAGACATGTAAAAAGAATCCTTTGAGCATCTGCAATGACGAGTGCTCTAGTATGGCGATAAAAGTTAATTATCCAGTCGCTTGGAACCTTCCTCCACTTGTCAACACATTTCTGAATTCCAAAATTGCTAATGACAAGATAATTACCGAAGCAACAAAGTTTTAAAGTCGGCGATAAGAAACTTCTTCACATTTGCTGTAATCTTATTGCCCTAAGAAAATGGATTCAAGTTGATTTCTTTATAGAAATTTCATTTAAAAACTAACTATTGCTTTGAATATATATCAGTTTTGAAGAAAAATAAATGTTCTCAATAATGAATCCTCATTAAACATATGTGTAGAATACAGTTACATATTCATATCTACTATCTACAAATAGATAATAGATATAACAGTGGCATGCTTCATTTAATAATGCATTCATGTCTGAAGATTTTAACACAATAGCTGAAGAATATATAGATTTCAATGTATAACAGTTCTACACAATTAAACTCCTTTCTGACTAAAGAATTTATTTTAAAGAGACGTATATCATTTTAATGGAGTTGTAGAATAGTGAGACAAACCTCCTCATCTATTAATATCATTTTAATGCATGAAACTTGTGTGGGATTATTGAAATAGGTTTGAGTACATTTAACCAAGACTTTCACCCTTATGTTAACATCAGGACCAACCTGATCATTCAAGTCTTTCAAAGAGGTGAACAATACAATAACAGACATTGCAAGATGGTTACTTCGAATTATGATTGAAGATATGTTTTTTTAGAGAGAATATGAGTTGTGAATGATATATAACCAATAATGGGCTGTATTTATAGACCTGGTAATTCTTTGTGTGATTTTGAAAATATTTATTTAATGCTTACAATATATAAATAAGAAGGATTTCATAGCTTTGTGCTATGATTTATAAATGAAATCTTATCATTTAATAAAATTTGGAAGTCGTGATTATCATACCAAGATATAGACATAGAGTTGACTAATTAAGCTATTTTTATGGGATGGATTATTAGCTGTAACCCGGATACAGTGACATATGTGTAACAATCATTCAATCTTGATTGTATATTTATTTTCTTTTGAATTTATTAGTTGATAAAATATTTTTATATACAGTACATACAGTTTAGAATACAGTTACATATAAGGTTATATTGTATCATATATGGTAGTCATACCTGCTTCGAACATGATGCAGCCTCGATAGGTGCAGCAGCAAGGCTGCAGGAGGGAGACCAGTTTGTTCCAGCAGCTGGTCCAAGTATATTTTTTTGCATATTTTACTCTTAGAGCTTGACCATTTTTCTCCAAGACTGTCCCTTTTAGAAAGAATTATATGTACAGGCATAATTTTTTTTATCTAAACACAAACGAACCTGCACCAAATCAACGAAATTGCATCATAACCTCATTTCAGTCAATACTATTCATAAAGTTGATGTTTAATACTGGTTCAATTATGAAAGGAACTCTATAAGTTTGTTTCCATAGCACCAAAAGTTTCCACCTTTTTCATAACCATCAAATATCGATTCGGATAAAAGTAGTAAAAAAGAAAATAAAATAATACTACATATCTATACAAAGGCTGCTGGTAACTGACTGGAATCAAATTATGTAAAAACATACCGCAATCTCCTGCATCAGATCAGCAGCCTCAGCTATCTGCCTCAGTTCCTCATTTATTTTAGCTAGCCTATGGAGCAATCGAGCTCGCTCATCTGAATGTCGATCAACCCTAAACAAAGATGGATGCTTGAAACATAATATATGCACAAGTCAACAATTTGAATCCTAAAATTTGAAATAGAGTCAGCAATTTCAATTTTATGGATAACTTGAATATATGCACTAATGCACCACAGCCTGTCATGAAAGTAACAGTTTAGTATCAGAAGTCGTTAAAAAAAAGGAGCAAAAAGTACATATGATGTCCAGTGGTGGTACTAATATGCTTACTTTTTAAATAATTCTTCAAGTTGTGGATAACTTGTGCATCTTTAACATCTAAAACAGCATAGAAATCAACTTGATTGTCCACACCAAATTTGATATCATCCACGTTCTTTTCTTTAATAACACTAAGCTATATATCATATGAACAGTCCACCTCAGTTTTTGTTCGTTTAGTCAAACAAAATTTTTAGGAAGTAGATAGAAGTTTGATTTTAGCATACCATCAACCAGAAGCAGCTTAAACACCACTGAAAAAATAATAATGGAGTGTTTTCATAACAGATCCAAGCATACAGTGTTTTCATCACAAACATACATAAATTTCATAACTTTTAGGTTCATAGTAGTTCTACCAATCAAGAATTTAAGAACGTATCAGATAGTTCGAATTAAATAAAAAAAAAAAAAACCAAATAAATAACTAACTGAATTGGAAATTTAACTTACTTTCAGTCACATAAATTCATCAAGGTTATGAATACGCAAATGTTTCTGAATAATCATCAGTTGAATACAGGATATTATAAAGATATCGAATTAATTCAAAAAACAAAATAAATAACTAACTGAATTGGAAATTAACTTACCTTCACTCACATAACTTCATCGCTATGAATACGCCAATGTTTCTGAATAATCATCATTTGAATTTGAATACTGGATCTTTTAAATATCGAAACCCTAATTCTCTGATTTATGGCCAAAAGGAATCAAGGTTTTCTAATACCTCCAATCGCAGTCATGATATGTAAACGTAAATCAAATTCCTCAGAGATTAATGTATTCATCGTCTAATTGAAAGATTGAAGAACATCATGTAGGTGAAAATTTGATGGTATCGTTACGCAAGAATTTTTCGTAAAAATAAGCTTTGGGATCCTTTTTACAAGCGTATAAAGGAATTTTAGGGTTATAGATGTAATTTGATATTCAGCGTGACGTTCATTTGCTGTGCGTAAAGTATCGTATTTTTTTAGACGGTTAAGATTAAAAAAAGATTTCAGATCTAAGGGAGTAGACTTTGCCGATTTTTTAAAAAAAAGTGATGTAATTTAAGTTTTGTTATAATAGATAAAAAGAGATATATTTTAAATAATAATTATTATAATATTCTATTTTTATTTTATTAATTTTTAATAACAACAACATATAATACTTCAAATTATATTTTCAATTATTATTTTTATTTATATTTATATATATGTATATACACACACATATCTATTTACAAATAGTTGTTCGTGAATCGTCGGAAGCGGTCGAAGGTCAATGAATACATGAACACAGTTCAAAGTTTTTGAGACTTCAACATTACAGACTTTGCTTATCGTGTCAGAAACATATAAAGATTAAGTTTAAATTTAGTCGAAAATTTCTGGGTCGTCACAGTTATGATAACGCAAGTCTGACTGAAAAGTCGAAGTTGTCTTGCTGGAGCTGTGACAAAATTGGCTATTTTGAACAGGAGTTGCAAAGTTATTTTCGGTAATAATAACGCTAAAGGAATTAGCACAGCTACGTGTTAAACATTTACTCAGTTTCCGAGTGTTTTCAGGTGCATAACTATATGCATCAATCTTTTCTTCCGTAGATGAAGTGCGGTTGGTTCATCCTCTCGATTGAGGTGTTTTCAAGAATCATGAAAGTTTTGAACGCGGATTGCAATCGTCAAGATACAAATGAGGTTTAAGATGAAATCAAGTGGCAAACTTGAAGAAATGTTTAGTTTCATATGTTATAATCAATATTTTAATTCATTTTAAATGTCCAATGTTGGCAGTCCACAGTTAGTAATTCAATAATTCATATATAGTATAATATTCGAATTAATTAATACGTATCGTGACCCATTGTATACATGTCTCAGACTCGATCACAACTCAAAGTATATATATTATTTTAGAATCAAACTCGACCCTTTATATGCTAACTCGAGCATTACTGCAATATAGAGTGACTTACGGTTATTCCAAATAATATATATAGATGACGTCGATATGATATGTCAAAACATTGTATATGTGTCCCGATTTATCCGACGATATTTAAAGTGCGTAAAATAAATAAAAGAAATTAAATGATGATAAATAAAATTGCGATAATTAAAATTCCGATAAATAAATTGCGATAAATAAAATGTAATAAGGAATTAACAGTTAGCTAGGAACAGTTAGATAGGATTTTGTTAGCGTGGATTCTTAACACCATTTCTCATAGTTAATTTGTTTGTTTCTAACAATTTTTATTTTTGTTCAATGTTTTCTTCATTATGCCACTTGTTGGATTCTGATAAGTCAAAATCCAAATATGAAATTGAATGAAAATGGTTATTCTGTGGTGAACGGATTCGTATATCTGTGGATGTAAGTAGGATAGTAAATGATTGTTGAATCAGATTCGAAAAATGTACAGTGTAACTTATTAATGTGAAATCTAAATATTCTTCGGGTATTACGTACCCGTTAAAATATTTTCACCATCAACAGTTTGTACAAAATAATTTTTAATTACAATCTTTATGAAAACATATATACATATATATTTTCTTCAGATGTAATCATGGATTTAATGAGTTAATATGATATTAATCTCATTTGCTTTTCGGTTTGAGCTAGAATAAATAATCTCTAAGGCTTTAGAGATTACTTAAAATCGTAGCCTAATAGTTCTCCAATGAAGTTATGAATCAATACTTCATCGTTGATTTTTATTATTACTCCTTGGTATCTATGGTGCGTACGACGTTGATGCTCGTGGGACAGATTGTGAAGTTGAGGTTTGCGGTGCGGATGTGGTTGTTGATGGTACTGGTGCTGATGCTGGAGGTACTGTTGGTGCTGGTGATGTTGCTGAAGCTGGTAAATTTTGCACCATATTCTCCAAAGCCACTACTCGAGCGCGAAACTCGTTGACTTCTTCTATTATACCGGTATGATTGTCGGTTCGGACGAGCGGACAAATAAGATCCAGAATTTAAGATAGTATATAATCATGACGAGATACTCTGGAAATGAGGGAGAAAATGGTATTACGGACAGGTTCGCCGGTAAGTGCTTCAGGTTCTTCGCCAAGAGGGCAATGTAGTAGATGGAAGGAATCACCTTCTTCTTGTCTCCAGTGATTAAGTAGGCTACGAACTCATCCCCAATTCATCCAGAATAGATGATGGATAATTGGTTGATCCATTCCGGTCACACTGCTTTCAGAGCTCGAGTGAAACTCCATATCGGAATTCGAGGGACTTGAACTAGTGGCGAATTCCATTTTGTACGATTGAACAAAGGATTTTTCGATGTGAAATAATTTCTGGCTATCGGATGGTATTCTAATTACATAGAATATATATATATATATATATATATATATATATATATATATATATATATATATATATATATATATATATATATATATATATATATATATATATATATATATATATATATATATAGAAGTAGATTACGGAGGAATTTACGGAATATGCCAGGAAAAGTTTACAGTAACAGAAACGCTAAGATATTAATTAGCAGATACGCTAAGATATGAATTTTGTCTATACACTATTCATGCAATCAATGCAGTAAGATGTGTGTAGACTAAGAATGATAAGCATTTAATTTTTCGACAAAAATGATAAGCAAAATTTTTTGACATGCAGCTAAGGTCGAAGTCCAGACTCACTAATGCATCCTAACAACTATCAATTAGACACACTAATGCAAGACCTGGTTCGCTAAGACCACCGCTCTGATACCACATGAGACGACCCGTCCTAATCCATAAGGACGAATACAATAACATATGATTACATTGCGAGGTATTTGACCTCTAAATGATACATTTTACAAACATTGCATTCATTTTTAAAAGACAAACTTTCATTTCATCGAAAGTCGACAGGCATGCATACCATTTCATAATATCCAAACTATAAATGACCCAATCTGTCATTTTTAATAATAATCTTTATTGAACTCAACGACTTGAATGCAACGCCTTTTGAAATATGACATGAATGACTCCAAGTAATATCTTTAAAATGAGCAAATGCACAGCGGAAGATTTCTTTAATACCTGAGAATAAACATGCTTTCAAGTGTCGACCAAAAGGTTGGTGAGTTCATTAGTTTATCGTATTCAATCATTTTCATAATTTTAATAGACCACAAGATTTAATTTATTCAATAATCATACACTCGTAAGTGTTTAAAATTCATTCGTATGGATTGAACACCTGGTAACCGACATTAACAAAATGCATCTAGAATATCCCCAAACATATAAACATCGAAGTACTAAAGCGGTTCAAATTCTCTGACTGGGGCGTGTCAAGGCCCATAGATCTATCTTTAGGATTCGCGTCAATTGGTGGCAATTATAATAAACACCAATTCTTAGGCTACCAAGTTCAACAAGGGCGATATCCGGTATAACAATTCAACCATAGAATGTAGTTTCGATTACTTGTGTCTATTTCGTCAAACATTTATAAAAGTAGCGCATGTATTCTCAGTCCCAAAAATATATATTGCAAAATCATTTAAAAGGGGAGCAAATGAAACTCACACAAAATCAGTTTTAACATTTGTATCCATTTAGTAAAACAGTTATAAAAGCATTGCATGTATTCTCAGCCGAAAAATGTAAAGAGTAAAAGGGATCAAATGAAACTCACGATACGATATTTTGTAGTAAAAATATGCATACGATTGAACTGAACATTGCAAGGTTGGCCTCGGATTCACGAACCTATATCAATTGTATATCTATTAACACATATAATCGTAATCGAACAATTTATATACGTATTTATTAGTGATATCATTGTTATTTTAATAAATTATATATTTCATCAATAAGTAATTTAAATATTTCTATTTTATGTACCTTAACTAAATAATTAGTATTTATTATAAAACGTTAATATAGATATGTTTTATGTATTAACTATAGTGTTATATAACTTAAATCATTTGATAAAATAATATTAATACTAATAAATAAAAAGTTGTATTAATAATAATATTAGTAAATATTACTTAATAATGATGATAATAATAATTATGATTCTATAAATAATAATACTTATATTGATAATAATATTAGTAGTAATATTGATAATAATCTTAATAATGATAGTAAGTATAATATATATATTAGTATAGTAATAACAACAACAACAACAACAACAACAACAACAATAACAACTACAACAACAACAACAAAAATAATAATAATAATAATAATAATAATAATAATAATAATAATAATAATAATAATAATAATAATAATAATAATAATAATAATAATAATAATACTTTTACTAAATGACATTTATAAAAATGATATTTTTTTAACAATAAAGATAACAACAATAATATCAATGATGTTAATAATAATAAATATAATAATAATAATAAGAATAATAATAATAAGATAACAACAATAATATCAATGATGTTAATAATAATAATAATAATAATAATAATAATAATAATAATAATAATAATAATAATAATAATAATAATAATAATAATAATAATAATAATAGAAATGAAAACTACCTTAAAAAGACATTATAAGCTTCCATAAAAAAAATGCCACTGCCCGGGCTCGAACTCACGATCTCCCGCTTAACAAACACCCTTCCATACCACTTCTCCGCTTGTTAATTTATGTTAATAAATGTTTTTCTAATTATTTAATATGTCTGAAAACCGTTTATCATATTTATCATCATCTTAATTGAATCAAGGTGTGTGACGGGTCTCGGCCCAAATAGCAAAAACAGGAATGCGGCCCAAACATGGCAGCCCAAAGTCTCATCTCACAGCCCAAGGAAGTACGAGTGTGTAGCAGCCTGTTGGATTTATTCCTGGACACTTAAAGCTAAGGCTAAAAGTGATTTTGATGTTGGTCACAACCATGCCCACGTTTCCACATCTACTGCATCGTGTCATGATCATAACCATTTTATCTTCATCATTCATCATTAACCTCATCATCATGATCTTAATTATTTTATAGAATAGAAACATATAGAGTAGCGTAAACAGTATCATCAATATCATCTAATTGTCATCATTGTCTTCACCATAGTAGTAACAGAAATCGAAAAACGAAGTAGGAAACAGAAATATCAATTGTGGTTCGAACCAAAACAGAATTTGAAGTTGTCGATGGTTGTTGGTTTGGTTGAACTGCAACAGAAAATAAAGATGCAGTAACTGCTGCAGTAGCTACATCATTATGAAGAAAAAAAATGGTGGTTTACGATTGCATCTAATGGTGGTACTTCAGTAGTTTTTTTATAGAAGCAGAAAAGAGGAACAAAAATTAGGCAGCTGCAACAGTAACAACGAAGGTGTGATGATGGTGGAGCTGTGGTGGTGATGGTGATCAAGGGGTGCTCCGGTGGTGGTTTGCTACGGTGATGGTTTGTTGTTGAAACCGTAAAAGAAGAAGAAGTAGAGGGAGAGAGAGAGAGAGAGAGAGAGAGAGAGAGAGAGAGAGAGAGAGAGAAGAGTGATAGGGTGGCGGTTTGATGATGGTTGTTTATGGTGGTCTCATGGTGGGAGCTGTGGTGGCGTAGGGTGGTGCAGTTGTAGTTGGTCGTGGTTGTTTGGTAATGGAGATGGGTTGATGATGGAGCATACCCCGGTGGTGGTGTTTTGGTGAGGGTTGTGGTGATGATCATACTTGTATATATGCATTCTATATATATACATATATATTAGTAACTATGAATTTTAATTATTAATAATTATAATATAATAATAAATATAATACTCTAATAAGTATATAACACATGTTGAACTAGTCATAGCAGCCTTTCATTTAACCATATGTGCCGACACTTTTATTCAGAATGAGTTTCGTGCTCCGTTATTAATTAGTGATGGATAAAAAAAATACTCAGAAAAATCCCAAATTTTTATATTAATTATCTTTATTTATTTTAGTCATTATGGTATAAAATTCGGTCATTAACTATTTAAAGTTATTAAATAAAAATTAACTCACTGTCCGCGCTCGATCACAGGTAAAATATAAAAGTGTTAAAATTTAATACTTAGATCCTAAAATTACTTTTAATAAGCCTATAATTTATATAACTCATTTTTGGATCACCGTTTATTTTAAAATCACATAAGTTCGAATTAAACTTGCTTAATATTGATCGAATGACAATTGAGTGTTATTATTGTCTCCTAAATGCATTCAAAACCATTTATTTTCGAATTACAGTACATTATATTTACATAAATATATATTAACTAACAATTTAATTATTAATTCAAATCATCAAATCATATAATACTTTATTTAATATCTCTAATTATATATATATATATATATATATATATATATATATATATATATATATATATATATATGCATACATACAAATAATTGTTCGTGAATCGTTGGAGATGGTTAAAGGGTAAATGCATATATGAGACAGTTCAAAATTTTTGAGACTCAACCTAACAGAGTTTTCTTATCGTGTCAAAAATATAATATTGTATCGAGAGTTTGATTTAAAATTAGTCGAAATTTTCCGGGTCATCACAAACAATAACAAGGAACCAAGCGTAAGTCGGGCGTTGGCGGAAGTTTGGAGACAACAGAGATATCCTTTCCTTCCGTCCCAGCGTTCAACACCTCCTGGGCACCTATCGTGGTGCAAGGATACTTAAATGAGTCAGGCCATGGCGTAAAGCGCCTTCACATGGATAATGGTAGTAGTGTGGATATCATGTACGAGCACTGCTTTCGAGAGTTGCCTACACCAATAAGGCAAACTATCAAACCTCTAATCGCGGCCTTATCCGAGTTCTCGGGAGAGTCAGCATAGCCTATTGGAACTCTAGACTTAAGATTAGAACTGAGGGATAGCAAAGACAAGCTCAAGAAGCGCAATAAGAACATAGAGTTCTGCGTTGTGCGCTCGTACTCTAGGTGCAATGCTATATTGGGCAGAACCTCCATCCAAAAGTTCGGTGCCATACCCTCCACAATCCATGGAATGGTCAGGTTTCCAACAGAGCGAGGGATCACCACCCTTGAATCAACATCGCTAGATGCCTTGTGCGCGTCCGTTACCGACAAGAAGGATGTCCCTCTCAAAGAGAGAGGCGCGAAGGAATGGTTGGTCATAGTTAACCCCTCGTACCCAGAACAAAAGGTGAAAATAGGGGGAAGTCTAACACAGGAAACTAAAGAGAAGCTGAGAAATATCCTCATCTCTAATTCAGATGTATTCTGTTGGCGCGACGCAGATATGACAGGGGTGCCGCGAGAAATAGCGCAGCATTACCTCAATGCTAGCACTAATTTAACTCCTATAAAATAGAAGAAGCGACCGATGATGCCAGATAGGAGCGAGTGGTTGCGCAGAGAAGTTGACAAGCTGGTTAAAGCCAACATCCTTCGCAATGTAAACTACCAGACGTGGGTAGCCAACCCCGTCTTGGTGGCAAAGTCCGACGGGACGTGGCGACTCTGCATTGATTTCAAAGATATTAACAAAGCGTGTCCCAAAGATAACTACCCGCTACCAGAGATAGACTGAAATGTTGAATCACTCGCTGGTTTCAAGTTTAAGTGTTTCCTGGATGCTTACAAGGGATACCGCCAAATACAAATGGTTGAGGAGGACGAAGAAAAGACTGCGTTCCATACATACTAAGGGATATATTGTTATACCAAGATGCCCTTTGGTTTAAAGAACGCGGGCGCTACATATCAACGCACCATAGATACCACGTTCGCTAAACAAATCGGGCGCAATTTAGAAGCGTACGTTAACGATCTTGTTATCAAAAGCAACAGTGAGGAACAGTTGTTAGCCGACATCCTAGAAACATTTAACACGCTCAGAAGCATTAATATGAATCTTAAACCCATAAAGTGTAGCTTCGGTGAAGAAGAAGGAAACTTCTTGGGGCACGTAGTGACTCTGCGAGGAATCAAGGCGAATCCAAAGAAAATAGAAGCAATTGAAAAAAATGCCCTCTCCTATAACAAAAAAGCAAGTCCAAAGCCTCAATGGGAAACTAGCAGCGCTGACGCGAATCTTGTCCAAGGCTGCGGAAAGGTCGCTTCCATTCTTTCACACATTGAAAGATTGTGCCAAAAAATCAGACTTCAAATGGACTGATGAGGCAGAAAAATCATTCCAAGAAATGAAAGCGTTCCTCAAAAATCTCCCCTCACTAACGACACCTATCACATGCGAAACCTTGATACTTTACCTCGCCATCTCTAAAGAAGCTGTTAGTTCGGTCCTTGTCGCCGAGCGAGGAGACACTCAAATGCCCATATATTTCGTTAGTAAACCGATATCGGTAAGTGAGTTAAATTACCTCCCCATATAATAATTGGTATACGCGCTCGTCATCACCGCCTGCCGTTTACGCAGATATCTTCAAGCACATCGGATTACGGTGCTCACCGATCAACCTATTCGGCAACTGCTCTACAAGCCGAAAATATCGAGATGATTAACCAAATGGGTGATAGAGCTAGGCGAGCATGAAATCGCGTACTGCGCTAGGAACACCATTAAGGGACAGGTAATGGCCGATTATTGACCGAGACAGCTGATGATATGCCCGCAATATGCGATCCTAAACAACTTCCCGCGCCCTCTCCTAAATTGTGGGATCTATATACTGATGGCGCGGCAAGCTTCGAGGGCGCCAGAGCAGGTTTAATCCTCACGGGCCCGCATGAAGAGGAGCACACGTATGCGCTGCGATTTAATTTCAAAGTAACAAAAAATGAGGCAGAATACGAAGCGTTATTAGCAGGAATGCGAATCGCCAAGGAAATGGGAGTAAAGAAATTACAAGCTTACGTGGACTCACAACTGGTCGCTAACCAGATAAATGGCACATTCGACGCTAACAACAAATCCATGCTATCGTACTTGGCTCTAGTTCACTCCCTATTAAATGCATTCACCGACTTTAGGACCAGTCAAATACCAAGAAGTCAAAACAAATAAGCAGACGTCCTCAGTAAGCTGGCGGCTCTTACATTTAATCATTTGGAAAAGAAGGTGTTGGTAGAACAAATTTTCAAGAAATATATTGAGCCTGAGATAACGGTTGCATCGGTCGAAGAAGAGGAGAAGACTTGGATGACAAACATCATAGAATTCCTGCAAACTGGATCCATGCCAGAAAATGAAAAGAAGCAACGAAGATCAGAGTGAAAGTGCAAAACTATGAACTACAATGACATATCTTGTACCGAAAGTCCTATCTAGGCGCAACCCTGCGATGTGTGGGACCCAAGGAAGCCGCAACGATTATTGACGAGATTCATAAAGGATCCTGCGGGTTGCACTCCGAATTCAGAACAATCACCGAGATGATCAAACAGTTAGGTTATTATTGGCCAAGGATGTATGCGGACACAGCTGAAAGAATAAGGATTTGTTAAGAATGTCAATTGCATGCGCCGGTTAGTAGGGCACCCCAGCACCCCATGATACCTATCACCTCACCATGGCCGTTATGCAAATGGGCTATCGACATTGTGGGGCCTTTTCCAAAAGGCGCGGGGAATGCAGAATACTTAGTTGTCGTTATCGACTTCTTCACCAAATGGGTAGAAGAGAAACCCGTGCGCACCATCACAAGTAAGCGAATCAGGGATTTTTTCTGGGAAAGAATTGTATGTAGGTTTGGAATACCCAATGAAATCGTCAGCGACAATGGTACACAGTTCGAAGGTAACCCCTTCCGCAGCTGGTACCAATACTTAATGTGAAGTTACAAATCGAGATGTCGTGCGTGCATCAAAGCAAGGTTAGGAATGAAGCATAAAGGACGGATAGATGAATTACCCAAGTTCTTGTGGGCACACAGGACGACGCACAAGAACAACACAGGAGAAACATCATTTAGCTTGGTATATGGCTCTGAGGCAGTAATCTCGGCGGAGATAACTATCCCAACCGAAAGGGTGCTATCATATAGTGAAGAGGAAAATGATGAAAGGTTGCACACCAACTTAGATTATGCAAAAGAACGCCCGGAGATGGCGGCAATCCGCGAAGCGGCTAACAAACAGCGCATCGCAAAGTACTACGATAAACGCGTGAGGGCGAGAACGTACAAGGTAGGAGATCTTGTATGGCGCGATAATCAAGCAAGAAGGGTCCAAAATACTGGAAAATTATGCCCAAATTGGGAAGGACCTTACAAGTCATAGGGATCAGTAACACCGGAACTTACAAACTGGCAGAGCTCAAGGGTGATCCAATCAAACGGACTTGTCATGCTACCATGCTTAAGAAATGTTACATGTAATATAGGAATTAGGAGAATTGATCACTCACCTACTTTGTCTTGATTTACATGTAATTACTAAACGACGCACCTTTGTAGCTCGACAGTGTGCTGCATTATTGAAAAAATCGTTTTTCTTTTTCGATTATATTAAAGAAACAAGCCATTTTCGGTCTACCATTTCTCGTACCTTTAAAAGCAGAAAATCTATTTGGCTTAAAGTGCACCCGCATAGTAATATACTAGCGCGTTCCTGCCTTTTTCAATGGTTGACTTTCTCTAGCTCCCGCGCGGTAGAAATCTATTTGGCGACAGACTAGACTAGTTTATCGGAGAATGACGGTCAATGGGTTAACCTAGTTCCAGCCGAGCAGACCTAGAGATCTGCAAGTCATGACTACAAACAAAAAGCGTTGGTCGCGCTTGACCACAGTCCCAAACTAGCATTTGGTAAACTCTTAGACGCGATTACAAGCGCGCGGTCCAAGCGTGTGATGAGTGCACATCAGTACATGCAAGGATCCGCGATGACACGCCATGAGTACAATAACAAGTTAAACCATCAACAAGAAAACGACAATATGCTTTTATTTCAAAAATACATAAGTTACAAAATATTACATGCGCCATGATGCACTATTACAATGCAAGCAAATCTATAACTTCGAATTAACTAAATCACGCGTCGTGGCTCGCGGATCACGCGACAAATCTTCAGAGGAATAGGAATGTGGAGCAAGGCTCTACAAGCCTCCCTGGCTGTCTCACGTGCTTCAGGTATGAGATAAACTTGGATAATCTCAGAGAGAACAATGGGTACCCAAATGTGCTCCTTTATGATATCCCAAAAGTGAAGGCGTTCGACATCTTGTATGGCCTTTAGCGCATCTTCATATTGGTTATTCACAACATCGCTATTCAAGGAGTTATCCACTATGCGGGGAAGTCCTGCCTTTAACACCTCAAACTCACGAGTAGCTGACTTTGTTTGCTGCTCTAGATCGGCATACTGAGCTTTCAACGTGCGAATAGTTTCCTCATGATCGTCGTTCCGATGATTTGCATGATCTAGCTGCGCCTGTACCTCTTTATTGGCTTGTTGCGCATTTTCAAGTTTACCGCAAAGACTCATCAGCGTGTCCCTCATAATTGACATCTCATCACTAGAAGACCCATCGCCTGGGCCAGGGCTTTGAACACTCTTACCCTTAATAGAGCCCATAGGATTGGCACACTCTTCTTCCATAGAAGAATCACTATCCACTTGGATAGGGGACAGATGAGGTCTGCCCGTACTTTCTTTTCTCATAAGATCCGCGCCCATCATTTGCTCGATAAACAAGATTGGTCAAATGAAAGATTAAGTAACTACATAAGAAAAGAAGCACGGAACGCACCCGTACGATTAAGTAACTACATAAGAAAAGGGGCGTTTGACCTTTTTCGCTTCTTCTGAGCGGGCGCGTCACCACGCAAGGGAATAAACTTCCCGTGACGAACTCGTTTCGGAAGGTCATCATACTGCGCAGGAACCTTCTTCTTTTTCTTCTTGCACGAAGAATCAGAGGTGGAGGCTACCGCGATGGGGCGCTTGGCCGAGAAACATTTTACCAATGGCATACGATCCAAAGCCACAGACACGGAAGACGAAAACTCTAAATACTCCACGAAAGATATTGCTGCCAAAATAAATGTAACCGTTAAAGGAAGAAAGAATCGAAAGAAAAATAATGTGAAAGTTTTGTATACCTTGAAGGTGGCGGATAAAGTGAGGGTAGTAGTTAGGATTCGGCCAATGCCTAGATATACCACCGGTGTACACAGCATTGTTACTATACTCACGTAACGGCAATGCGCGGGCCACACACTTATCCAACATTGATTGTTTGTTGGAACTTAAAGGAGGCGCGACGTTTAGACTCTCATCATATTTCCGGGAGCCCACGTTCGAAAACTCCAGAGGGATAAACGTGTTATCCACAAAGAAATAGCACTCCTTCCAATCTGGTGGAGTCTCCTCACCCGTCATCAGTAAAATGGGCAGTATCACGAAAAGCAAACCAACCAGTGTCAAGTTGCTCAAAAAGAAAGATGTTCTTGAATAGATTCACCGTTGTAATAAAATCGTGCGCTTTGCACTACATTTGGAAAACAATAAGACGACAGGCGCTATTAGGGTCTAACTGACCCACACCTATATTAAAGTGAGAGAGAACGCGCATGAAAAAATTCGTGGGCGAAATGCGCAGATTTCCCAGCTCAAAAACTGCACTATATACCGCCACTTTCCCGCCAGGAGGCCGTTTGAATCGGTCTAAATGCCCAGGAACAACAGGCGTTAACAGCCTCATTTTAGGATAGCGCTCCAGGAGATGCGCTATATATTGAGGTGTGATGGTTGAAGGAATAAAACCAACATTCGAAAGATCCGCACAAGAAGACATGTTGAAAGTTGAAAGTGAAGCAAAAGTAGCAAAAGAAAGGGAAATGTGTATTCATAGAAGAAGAAAGGACGGATGCAAACGATCCTGGTCGTACACGTGTCAGAACCTGTGTAAGGGAAAAGCCGATTCAGTGCAAGAAGTAGATGATGTGACGGCTGTCACGTCACATCTGCTACAGAATTAAGACAGCAGTTGAGTTCGACACCATGCGCAATTCTTGCGCATAATATCAAACTGGGGGACTTAATGATAAGCATACCCAATTAGCTCGTGTTGCGCATCACACTTGCACCATGCGTGCGAAACTCTAGCGCTAAGGCACACCTGGCGCAAGTAAACGTGCGCTAGGTACAGCCAAAACGTGCAATAAGGAGCCAACGTGTCCCGTACAACCCACGATCGCTACAACAAAGTGGAAGGTATAGACAGCCATCATAAAAGTAACAAGTACTGTTCCCTGATCCCCACCTCCAAACACTAAGGCGGTACAGACAAGAAAGTAATAAACAACACGTGGCACCGATAAGCAAAGGATACTATGACTATAAATAAAGGACTCGAATCACAAGGCAATCATCATGACCCATTGGGATTCACATCTATACTATTTATAGTATTAAGGTATGGACAAACTGTGCTATCCTTATCAGCGCACCTTATACTCGTGCCACCAGAACTCACGGTGTACTCCATTAACTGGTTACATGTAACGTTCTATGAACACAAATCCTACAATCCACCTGAGCCATCATAAATCGGGTAACCCGTCGATAGTGGGTCTATGTTTAACCACCCCTGTTGAGATCCGCATCTCACGAGGGGTTATTCACGGTACACCGGACCGGAGAGTTAAACTCAATTGACCCTTAAATCCCCCTTCATTGATGTCAAACATGGACCGAACCCGACCCATTAATTCCATGCTTGATCAGAAACTTACCAATGTCAAAATTGGTTAGCTACTTTACTCACTTATATCCCGAATAATATTGATGTGCTTATTTTTAATGTGTACGCTCCACATAACAAATTTGAAAAGAAACAAATTTGGTTTCATATTTCCAAAATGGTCAACAATTGGAATGGACTAATTTGTGTCTTGGGAGATTTTAACTCAACTCTTACAGCTAGTGAAAGGTTGAGAGAAGAATTGGATTATGTTAATATGAAAAACTTCAACTATTTTTTATCAAGATCAAATCTCATTGATCAAAATATTCAAAACGAAGTGTTTACTAGCAAAAAGTCTAGAATTGATCGAGTTTTAATCAATATTGAATGGCTAAATTTGTGGCCCGATATGGTTCTTTTAGCGCGTGAAAAATACGTTCGATCACAATCCTTTAATTTGGGAAAGAGAGCTTTATTTTGGGGACAAAGACCATTTCGTTTCTTTAATAAGTGGTTCGAATATCCAAAGTTCTAAGAGCTATGCAAGAGCTTTTGGAAATCCTATGAAGTTCATGGATATCCAGCTCATGTGGTGTTGAAATAAATGCAAATTGTTGAACAAAGATTTGAAAATAGGGAATAATGCTAATGTTGTTAATAATAAGTTGGAAATTACGTTCTTGGAAAATCAAATTTATGATTTGAAAAAAATATAAGAAAATAGAAATCTTGATCATGAAGAGGTTTCTAAATTGGTTGAATGCAAACTTAAAAAGAAAAGGCTCTAAAGACAAGAGGATCGAAAAAGAATGTTACAAAGTCGTGTGAATTGGTTGAAGTTTAGGGATGAAAACACGAAGTTTTTCTTCACATAATGGCTCGTATAAGAAACAACGCTTCGGTTATTACGGGGTTACAAATTGGGGATCTGTGGGTTGAAGATCCTGCTATTATTAAAGACCACATATTGGGCGTGTTTACTACCTTGTTTTCGGCCAAAAACAGTGGGTTTTTTTAGTCAGAATAGGCTTGCTAATCAGGTTGTTTAGCAGCATACAGTTTGGGATTCAGTGGGCCTGAAATAGTTGCCAGTGCATATGGCCCAGCCCATTGAGGACCAATTCAGTGAGGATGAGCTGTGGAAAACGATTAAAATGTTCGATGGGAATAAAACTCCCAGTCCTGACGGTTTAATGATGAAATTCTTCAAAAAAGGTTGGAGTATTCTTAAAGAAGATATTATGTCTATTATGTTGCAATTCTATGCAAATGCTTCTTTCCCGTGTGATTTTAATTCGTCTTTCATTTTCCTAATTCCTAAATCAAATTGCCCAAAGATAATTGAAAACATGAGACCTATTAGTCTAATTAATTCCCCGTACAAGATTATTGCAAAGTTGATTGCAAACAGGCTTCGATCGGTTATTTCTCATGTTGTTAAGATTAATCAAAATGGTTTTGTTCTGGATAGACTTTTGATTGATGGAGTGATGATGGTTAATGAAATTTGGCATTTTCCGAAAAAGAGAAAAAGATGAGTTGTTTTTATAAAGATTGACTTCCCAAAGCCATATGATTGTATGTCGCACTCCTTTTTGCCTAATGTTTTATTTAATATAGGTTTCGGGTCAAAGTTCATATCTTGGGTGAAGACATGTATATCTGTAACATCCCAAAAATTTGGGGTATTATTTTATTATATTTTTAGATATTAATTAATGATACCGGGAGAGATCAAGATATTTTGAGAAGTTAGAATTGACTTGAAATATTATTATTTTTAATAATAATATGTGTTGGTGGTCGTGGGCTAAGTATATCAAGTTAGAATGCTTAACGGTTACATTTTCGATAAGAAGTCATTTTGGAGCTGTTTCAGTATTTTAAGTATAACTTGCTCGTACGACCTTCAAATGAGGCGATTCGAAAAGCCACACGTCCGTAGCGATTAGGACTACAACTTTTGTGTTTTAAGTTTTTCATAATTCGGACTAGATTAGTGGCAAATGGGACGAATATTGTAGAGACCCGTCCTAATCCATCCGAACAAAGTCCATATCGATTATAAACGATTCACAACAGTTGGTTACATCGCGAGGTACTTGACCTCTATATGATACATTTTACAAACATTGCATTCGATTTTAAAAGACAATCTTTCTTTACAACGAAAGTTGACGACATGCATACTATTTCACAATATAACCAACTATAATTGACTTAATAATAATCTTGATGAACTCGACGACTCGAATGCAACGTTTTTTGAAATATGCTATGAATGACTCCAAGTAATGTCCTTAAAATGAGCAAATGCACAGCGGAAGATTTATTGCATACTTGAGAATAAACATGCTTTCAAGTGTCAACCAAAAGGTTGGTAAGTTCATTAGTTTAACATAAATAATCATTTCATAATTTTAATAGACCACAAGATTTCATATTTCCATTTATCATAAACATACGTCCTGTGACGACCCGGGAATTTCTGACCAAATTTAAACTTAATCTTTATATGTTTCCAACACGATAAGCAAAGTCTGTAAGGTTGAGTCTTAAAAAGTTTGAACTGTTTCATATATTCAATTGACCTTCGACCATTCTCGACGATTCACGAACAATTGTTTGTAAATAAATAAATAAATAAATATATATATATATATATATATATATATATATAAATGTATGTGTTGGAAATAATAAAAATATAATTGTATCATTAAAACTAAATATGTAAAATAAAATACAAGATAAGAAAATTATTATTAAAATAAATCTATGAATAGATATATACGATTTTCTATAATTATTATTATCATATGAATAGAATATATATATATATATATATATATATATATATATATATATAAATTATAAATACTAAATGTTTAAATTTATTTCTATGATGCGAGAATATTATAATATACAATACTTATATATATAAGACAATTACATCTTCACATTTAATATGCATACACATATTATATACAACACATGATCATATAATATATAATGTATAATTACTAGTATAATATATAATCTTAACATGTTAAGTGTAACTACAAGTTAAAAATGTAATACTAATATTATTAGTACTTTCATTAATATTATAAACTTTAATAACAATATTAACATTAAAATCAATATTAGTTATATTATTGAAAGTTAATACATTTAAGTTGCTTATATTATCATGAAACATGAATAATATTAATATCATTATTATTAGTATTGTTACTATTGATATTATTGTTATATTTTTTTTTAATATTAGCATTATTATAATTAGTATTATTATTATTAATAATATTATTGTAAATATTATTGTTTATCACTAGTAATAATATATTAATTATAATCTATAAAAATATATATATATATATATATATATATATATATATATATATATATATATATATATATATATATATATAATTAAATAAATATAAGAGGTATATAAATAAGGATATAAATACAGATTTATATATACAGATATATATAAATATATAAATACAATTATATAAATGCAACTATATAAATATAAATAGTTATATATAAATAAAATTAAGTTATATATATATATATATACAGATTTATATGTACGAATAAAACCCAAATAATTTTGTCTACTTACAGATTCAGTTCCAAGTCATTATCAAAAATTTTAACTTGTCTGCTGATTGGAATCTCCAAAACAAATTTGTCAATTTCTTTTAGAAATCCACATCGCCTTTTAATTTTTTTTTCTTTCTTTATGTACTAGTTGTCTGTGCAAAATTGACATGGATTTTCTTTGTCAATACACAACAAAAACTCTGTCATATTATTTGTACTACTGATTACCGTCAATTTAAAAGTGCACTAACCTTCTGCAAATTGAAACTTAGAATTAAAACTCAAGAAAAAGCTCGAAATACCCCTGTTCTTCAACTTTTTGGCAAAAACTCAATTTTGAATCAAATTTTAAAATGTAAAAATGCAGTTATGTTTGGAATCTAATACTCGGACTACCTGTAAGTTTTTAATTTCCAATTCCTTGTATTGATTTCAAATTTGCAAGTCAAAGTTTTAAATAGAAAAAGTCAACAATTATTCTTCATCAAAATTTGAACTTGTTTTGATATCTTCAGTTAAATTGACAATTTATAAAGTTTTTAGGAAAGATTTGGAACAAAATTTGTGTTGAAAGCTTTATCTAAAACATTCTCAAATTCGCAATTAAATTAATTTTTTTTTACTCTTACAGCGTCGGACAGAGAAGGTTGATTATGTTTTATTATATTTTTTTTCTTTCTTTTTGATTCAAAATAATAACAAAGTTATATGTTTCCCTTTTAAATCCCTAAACCCAGAAAGGTATTGCACAGTTTTGATAATTTGAGAATTTGTCGACTAATTTTATTTTGATGAAGAAGATGATTACGCGAGTTAATATAATACAAATAAAAAGGAGTAATATTCAGGAAAACAGAAATGGTCGGATGGTTGAAGAGTGTATTGGGTTAGCGGGAGGTCTCGGATTCGAACCCAGACAAGGTCATTATATTCTTTTTAGGCCGATTTTTGAGGTAGTTTACTTGTATTATTATTATTGTTATTATTAGTATTATTATACTTGTTATTATTATTGTTATTATTATTATTATTATTATTATTATTATTATTATTATTATTATTATTATTATTATTATTATCATCATTATCATTAATATTATCATTATTATTATTGTTATTGTTAGAAATTATTATTATGATTTACATTATAGTCATTATTATTATTATCATTATTATTAATGTCAATATTAGTTGGTATTTATTATTATAATTAAAAATTACAGGTTTGATTATTATTATCATTATAATTAGTATTAATATAAGTATAATTATTATTATTATTATTATTATTATTATTATTATTATTATTATTATTATTATTATTATTATTATTATTATTATTATTATAATTATTATTATGTTAATATTATTAATATAAATACTAATATCATTAATATAATATTAATATTGATATAAGTAGTATTATAGTTAGAATTATTACTATTAGTGTTTTTAAGGAAATAATACAAATTATTATTAATACAAGTATTAGTATCATTTTAAACCTATCATTATTATTAATAAAACTATTATTATTAAGATTACCATTAGTGATTAAATTGTTATTAAGTATTAAATATTAATTATTACCACTATTATTAAAATATATATTTTATTAAAAACCAACGTTAATATTATCATTAATAGAATTATTAATACTATTATCACTAATATCAATATCACTATCATCATTATTGTTATTTTATCAACTCGAATATTACTTTGTATTATTATTAAAATACTGTTTTAACAAATAAATGATATTTATATACAAATATATATTTAATACATAAACCATAACAAAAGTTAATATTTTTATATACAAAATAAATATGTGAAACATATATATAAATAATATTAATATAAAATGGATATAACTAATAAATTTATATATATATTTATTCGATTACAATTATGTATATTAATAAATATACAAATGATATAGGTTCGTGAATCCGAGGCCAACCCTGCATTGCTCAAATGTCGTCATATGTATTTTTACTACAAAATACAGTACTGTGAGTTTTATTTGATTCCCTTTTATTCTTTATATTTTTAGGACTGAGAATACATGCGCTACTTTTATAACTGTTTTACGAAATGGACACAAGTAATTGAAACTACATTATATGGTTGAATTATCGAAATCGAATATGCCCCTTTTTATTAAGTCTGGTAATCTAAGAATTAGGGAACAGACACCCTAATTGACGCGAATCCTAAAGATAGATCTATCGGGCCCAACAAGCCCCATCCAAAGTATCAGATGCTTTAGTACTTCGAAATTTATATCATGTCCGAAGGAGGATCCCGGAATGATGGGGATATTCTTATATACATATTGTTAAGGTCGATTACCAGGTGTTCAATCCATATGAATGATATTTTTGTCTCTATGCATGGGACGTATGTTTATGAGAAATGGAAATATGAAAATCTTGTGGTCTATTAAAATGATGAGGATATTCTTATATGCATATTGTGAATGTCGGTTACCAGGTATTCAATCCATATGAATGTTATTTTTGTCTCTATGCATGGGACGTATGTTTATGAGAAATAGAAATATGAAATCTTGTGGTCTATTAAAATGATGGAAATGATTATTTATGTTAAACTAATGAACTCACCAACCTTTTAGTTGACATTTTAAAGCATGTTTATTCTCAGGTATGAAAGAAGTCTTCCGTTGTGCATTTGCTCATTTTAAAGATATTACTTGAAGTCATTCATGGCATATTTCAAAAAGACATTGCATTCGAGTTGTCGAGTCCATCAAGAATATTATTAAGTCATTTATAGTTGAATATATTATGAAATGGTATGCATGCTGTTAACTTTTGATGTCACGAAAGTTTGTCTTATAAAAACGAATGCAGTATTTGTAAAATGTATCATATAGAGGTCAAGTACCTCGTGATGTAATCAACTATTGTGAATCGTTTGTAATCGATATGGACTTCATCCAGATGGATTAGGACGGGTCTCTACAGTTGGTATCAGAGCGGTGGTCTTAGCGAACCATGTCTGCATTAGTGTGTCTAATTGATAAGTCGTTAGGATGCATTAGTGAGTCTGGACTTCGACCGTGTCTCATGTCAAAAGTGTTGCTTATCATTTCATGTCAAAAATTACCTGCTTATCATTCTTAGAGAACCACTTGCTTATCATTCTTAGTCTAGACACGTTTTACTGCATTGACTGCATGAATAGTGTATAAAAAAAATTCATATCTTAGCATATCTGCTACTTCATATCTTAGCGTATCTGTTACTGTAACTTTGCCTGACAACTTCCGTAGATTCCTCCGTAACTTATGGGATTTTAGTATTATATATGCATATGTAAATTATGTATTGCAGGGTACTAAGGGTACTAATCTACATCCTATAATCTAATTCTTATCGAAAATCCTTCATTTGATCGTACGAGATGAATCCCTCAACAAGTTCAAGTTCCTCGAATTTCGACAGCTATTCCGATATGGAAACACACTTGAGCTTCGAAAGCAGTATAACTGGAATGGATCAACAAAATCAATTATCATCAATTCGGGATGAATTGGCGATGGGTCCGTAGTCGACTAAACCAACAGAGACAAGAAGAAAACGATCCTTTCCTTTCCACCAACCGAGTTTACCTCTTGGCGATGAACCTGAAACACTTACCGGTGAACTTGTTTGTAATACTATTTTCTCTCTCATTTCCCGAATATCTCGCCAAGATTATATTCTATCCACAATTCTAAACCTTATTCATCCTCTCGTTCCGACCGACAATCATCCCGGAGTAATACAAGGAGTCAACGAACTTTGCGCTCGAGTAATCAATTTGGAAAATATGGTGCAAAACGTACCAGCTTCAGCAACATCACCGGTATCAACAGTACCACCAACAACATAAGTTTCAACATCACATGCCCCAATATCTCATTCTGTACCTCGAGTATAATCATCGTTCTACGAATCATTCTACATTATTTATCTTTGTTCTACATCATTATCTTCGTTCCTTATGGCAATTATGTAATCTCTAATGTTTTAGAGATTATGTACTCTAGTTCTAACCATAAATCAAATGAGTTTAATATCATATTAACTCATTAAATCCATAATTACATCTGAGGAAAATATACATGTATATATGTTTTCATAAGAATTGTAATTAAAAATTCTTTTGTACAAACTTTTAATGGTGAAAATATTTTAACGGGTAGGTAATACTCAAGGAATATTTAGATTTCACATTAATAAGTTACACTGTACATTCTTCGAATCTGATTCAACAGTCATTTACTATCCTTCTTACATCCACCGATATACGAATCCGTTCACCACAGAATAACCATTGTCATTCAATTTCATATTTGAATTTTGACTTATCAGAACCCAACAAGTGGCATAATGAAGAAAACATATGACAAAATAAAATTTGTTAGAAACAGACAAATTAACTATGAGAAATTTTATTAAGAATCCACGCTAACTGTTCCAAGCTAACTAATTACATTTTATTTATCGCAATTTAATTATCGCAGTTTACATTCTTGCAATTTTATTTATCGTCATTTAATTTCTGTTATTTACTTTACGCATTTTATTTATCGTCATTTAATTTCTGTTATTTATTTTTACGCACTTTAAATATCGGGACACGTATACAAGGTTTTGACATATCATATCGACGCATCTATATATATTATTTGAAATCACCATAGACACTCTATATGCAGTAATGATCGAGTTCTCTATACAGGGTTGGGGTTGATTCTCAAATAATATATATACTTTGAGTTGTGATCGAGTCCGAGACATGTACACGGGTCACGATACGTATTAATTAATTCGAATATTATATATTAAGCTATATATGAAATATTGAACTGTCAGCTGTGGACTATCAACTGTGGACTGCCGACATTGGACAATTAAAATAAATTAAAATATTGATTATAACATATGAAACTAAATAATTCTTCAAGTTTGCCACTTAATTTCATCTTAAACCTCATTTGTATCTTGACGATTACAATCTGCGTTCAAACCTTTCATGATTCTTGAAAACACCTCAATCGAGAGGATGAACCAACCGCACTTCATTTACGGAAGGAAAGATTTATGCATATAGTTATGTATCTGAAAACACTCGGAACCTGAGTAAACGTTCAACACGTACCTGTGATAGCTCCTTTGGTGTTATTATTACCCAAATAACTTTGCAATCCCTTTCCAAAATAACCAAGTTTGTCACAGATTCAGCAAATTAATTTTGACTTTTCATTCGAATAAACTCTATTATAAGTTGTCTTTCGTCATCGTTACCAGAGAATCTTTTATATCCCACCGCATTAGCAGTAAACTTACCAGCAACTTCATAGATCTTTGACTTTCCGAAAAATCATAATATTTGTTCATTAAAAACCCTATCGTAGATTCATCCGCATCTTGTAACGAGAACTACTATACCAATTAACAGGAAACAGTAACCAGTACTTTGAAAAAATCGCAGCATGCCTACATCAACAGTTATATGTATACATATAACGTCTATCTCCTAGACTTACGTACTTAAATTGTGAACTTATGAAAAGCACTCCAGCTTACGAATCAATACTCCAAATTCTGACAAAGCTGAATGAAGCAGCAGAAACTATAGACAACTGTAACCAACCTTAATCGTCGGAAGTTGATGATAAAAAATAGTAGGTTGGAAAAGCTCAGAAAAAATTGGAACTGGAAAACGGATTGAGCTAACCACGAAGGAGACCAAGGACAAATACAAGGACCATACTCTATATTCAAAGAATCCAGTTAATTCTGGATCCGTTGAAATCTTTAGAGAATATCTTGCTTCGAAGTCATGTTAAAACCTTGCAGAAAATCTTTCTCCATCAATCATCGAACTTAGAAATTCCAAAATATCATCATCAATATCTACGATATTTCTGAGGATATTTTCATAAATATTCTCGTCCGAAATTATATACCTCTTCGTGCTTCTTGTGTATCATTATATTGGAAACATTCAATAGAAAATTTAGTACCGAAAAGCAGATTATGCGAAACTATGAAGAAAGCCGTGGACAAATCACAAAGAATAAGTTTGACTTCAAAGAATCCAAATGATTCAATGTCTGCTAAAGTCTATAGTGAATATCTTGCTCCTTACTCTAAACCCTTGCAGACAATAGTTTCTATCATCCTCTGATCTTAGATATTCCGAGGTATTATCGTATCTTTCATTATAAATATCCTCCATATTTCTGGAGATATTTTTATAACTATTCTTATCTGAAATCATTAATCTCTTTGTGCTATCAATATTACATCATATAGAAACTGTTAGTTTCTATATTCTGTAAACTTTCGAGCTTAAAATATGAATGTTATTGAAGTAATGTTGGGAACTGATGCATGAGTTAGTATAATATAATGACACTTGATCAACATGATTATATTACAGTAAGTCATGCTGAGTTTCTAATGGAATGTGATGATTCACATATCGTAACGTCATCAAGTGCCATGTTACACGACTCTTACATTCTACCTAATCTCCAAACATATTAAGAATATATCTTCCTGATAGTTCTAACTCTTCTATTGAATTCTGGTAAATTAACCAATCAATATCATACTATTACGAACTCTCTCTTAGAACATTAATCATGTTCATTCGAACTTCATACTTACGAAATTCGGAACCATTATTCGCTTGACTTAAAGTCAGGAAGAGGAAAACTAAAGGATGGGACTCCAAAATATAAAGGAAACGAAGGGAGTGGATTTATAGTAAAATACCCGACAGAGCAATCAAAACAGATGACCGCATTTGATTATAGAGATCTTAATTTCCTTATTTGCCGAAGAATCAAATCTTTTAGATTTCGAAGATTTTTTTTTTAAATTCCTTGAATTTCGGAATTCAACCCTGACTCTGTCAAAAGTTAAGATGAATCTTTACTTTCCTATTTCACTCTTTGGTGATAGCTTCACTCGTACTCTTCGAATAATCGAATTGTTTTATCCACCTTACTCAACAGTGATAAAACTCTATTTATCAAATCATATTCGTCATGAAAACATTTTTCTTGTTAGCCATGATGACCTCACTCAAATTTCGGGACGAAATTTCTTTAACGGGTAGGTACTGTGACGACCCGAGAATTTCCGACCAAATTTAAACTTAATCTTTATATGTTTCCAACACGATAAGCAAAGTCTGTAAGGTTGAGTCTTAAAAAGTTTGAACTGTTTCATATATTCAATTGACCTTCGACCATTCTCGACGATTCACGAACAATTGTTTGTAAATAAAAATATATATATATATAAATGTATGTGTTGGAAATAATAAAAATATAATTGTATCATTAAAACTAAATATGTAAAATAAAATACAAGATAAGAAAATTATTATTAAAATAAATCTATGAATAGATATATATGATTTTCTATAATAATTATTATCATATGAATAGAAAATATATATATATATATATATATATATATATATATATATATATATATATATATATATATATATATATATATATATATATATATATATATAAATTATAAATACTAAATGTTTAAATTTATTTCTATGATGCGAGAATATTATAATATACAATACTTATATATATATAAGACAATTACATCTTCACATTTAATATGCATACACATATTATATACAACACATGATCATATAATATATAATGTATAATTACTAGTATAATATATAATCTTAACATGTTAAGTGTAACTACAAGTTAAAAATGTAATACTAATATTATTAGTACTTTCATTAATATTATTAACTTTAATAACAATATTAACATTAAAATCAATATTAGTTATATTATTGAAATTTAATACATTTAAGTTGCTTATATTATCATGAAACATGAATAATATTAATATCATTATTATTAGTATTGTTACTATTGATATTATTGTTATATTTTTTTTAAATATTAGCATTATTATAATTAGTATTATTATTATTAATAATATTATTGTAAATATTATTGTTTATCACTAGTAATAATATATTAATTATAATCTATAAAAAAAGTATATATAATTAAATAAATAAAAGAGGTATACAAATAAGGATATAAATACAGATTTATATATACAGATATATATAAATATATAAATACAATTATATAAATGCAACTATATAAATATAAATAGTTATATATAAATAAAATGTAGTTATATATATATATATATATATACAGATTTATATGTACGAATAAAACCCAAATAATTTTGTCTACTTACGGATTCAGTTCCAAGTCATTATCAAAAATTTTAACTTGTCTGCTAATTGGAATCTCCAAAACAAATTTGTCAATTTCTTTTAGAAATCCACATCGCCTTTTAATTTTTTTTCTTTCTTTATGTACTAGTTGTCTGTGCAAAATTGACATGGATTTTCTTTATCAATACACAACAAAAACTCGGTCATATTATTTGTACTACTGATTACCATCAACTTAAAAGTGCACTAACCTTCTGCAAATTGAAACTTAGAATTAAAACTCAAGAAAAAGCTCGAAATACCCCTGTTCTTCAACTTTTTGGCAAAAACTCAATTTTGAATCAAATTTTAAAATGTAAAAATGCAGTTATGTTTGGAATCTAATACTCGAACTACCTGCAAGTTTTTAATTTCCAATTCCTTGTATTGATTTCAAATTTGCAAGTCAAAGTTTTAAATAGAAAAAGTCAACAATTATTCTTCATCAAAATTTGAACTTGTTTTGATATCTTCAGTTAAATTGATAATTTATAAAGTTTTTAGGAAAGATTTGGAACATAATTTGTGTTGAAAGCTTTATCTAAAACATTCTCAAATTCGCAATTAAATTAATTTTTTTTACTCTTACAGCGTCGGACAGAGGAGGTTGATTATGTTTTATTATATTTTTTTTCTTTCTTTTTGATTCAAAATAATAACAGAGTTATATGTTTCCCTTTTAAATCCCTAAACCCAGAAAGGTATTGCACAGTTTTGATGATTTGAGAATTTGTCGACTAATTTTATTTTGATGAAGAAGATGATTACGCGAGTTAATATAATACAAATAAAAAGGAGTAATATTCAGGAAAACTGAAATGGTTGGATGGTTGAAGAGTGTATTGGGTTAGCGGGAGGTCTCGGGTTCGAACCCCAGCAAGGTCATTATATTCTTTTTAGGCCGATTTTTGAGGTAGTTTACTTGTATTATTATTATTATTATTATTATTATTATTATTGTTATTATTAGTATTATTATACTTGTTATTATTATTGTTATTATTATTATTATTATTTTTATTATTATTAATTATTATTATTATTATTATTATTATTATTATTATCATTATCATTAATATTATCATTATTATTATTGTTATTGTTAGAAATTATTATTATGATTTACATTATAGTCATTATTATTATTATCATTATTATTAATGTCAATATTAGTTGGTATTTATTATTATAATTAAAAATTACAGGTTTGATTATTATTATCATTATAATTAGTATTAATATAAGTATAATTATTATTATTATTATTATTATTATGTTAATATTATTAGTATAAATACTAATATCATTAATATAATATTAATATTGATATAAGTAGTATTATAGTTAGAATTATTACTATTAGTGTTTTTAAGGAAATAATACAAATTATTATTAATACAAGTATTAGTATCATTTTAAACCTATCATTATTATTAATAAAAGTATTATTATTAAGATTACCATTAGTGATTAAATTTTTATTAAGTATTAAATATTAATTATTACCACTATTATTAAAATATATATTTTATTAAAAACCAACGTTAATATTATTATTAATATAATTATTAATACTATTATCACTAATATCAATATCACTATCATCATTATTGTTATTTTATCAACTCAAATATTACTTTGTATTATTATTAAAATATTATTTTAACAAATAAATGATATTTATATACAAATATATATTTAATACATAAAACATAACAAAAGTTAATATTTTTATGTACAAAATAAATATGTGAAACATATATATAAATAATATTAATATAAAATGGATATAATTAATAAATATATATATATATTTATTCGATTACAATTATGTATATTAATAAATATACAAATGATATAGGTTCGTGAATCCGAGGCCAACCCTGCATTGCTAAAATGTCGTCATATGTATTTTTACTACAAAATACAGTACTGTGAGTTTCATTTGATTTCCTTTTACTCTTTATATTTTTGGGACTGAGAATACATGCGCTGCTTTTATAACTGTTTTACGAAATGGACACAAGTAATTGAAACTACATTATATGGTTGAATTATCGAAATCGAATATGCCGCTTTTTATTAAGTCTGGTAATCTAAGAATTAGGGAACAGACACCCTAATTGACGCGAATCCTAAAGATAGATCTATCGGGCCTAACAAGCCCCATCCAAAGTACCGGATGCTTTAGTACTTCGAAATTTATATCATGTCCGAAGGAGGATCCCGGAATGATGGTGATATTCTTATATGCATATTGTTAAGGTCGATTACCAGGTGTTCAATCCATATGAATGATATTTTTGTCTCTATGCATGGGACGTATGTTTATGAGAAATGGAAATATGAAAATCTTGTGGTCTATTAAAATGATGGGGATATTCTTATATGCATATTGTGAATGTCGGTTACCAGGTGTTCAATCCATATGAATGTTATTTTTGTCTCTATGCATGGGACGTATGTTTATGAGAAATAGAAATATGAAATCTTGTGGTCTATTAAAATGATGGAAATGATTATTTATGTTAAACTAATGAACTCACCAACCTTTTGGTTGACATTTTAAAGCATGTTTATTCTCAGGTATGAAAGAAGTCTTCCGTTGTGCATTTGCTCATTTTAAAGATATTACTTGAAGTCATTCATGGCATATTTCAAAAAGACGTTGCATTCGAGTTGTCAAGTCCATCAAGAATATTATTAAGTCATTTATAGTTGAATATATTATGAAATGGTATGCATGCTGTTAACTTTTGATGTCACGAAAGTTTGTCTTATAAAAACGAATGCAGTGTTTGTAAAATGTATCATATAGAGGTCAAGTACCTCGTGATGTAATCAACTATTGTGAATTGTTTGTAATCGATATGGACTTCGTCCAGATGGATTAGGATGGGTCACTACACATCCCATGCATAGAGACAAAAATATCATTCATATGGATTGAACACCTGATAACCGACATTAACAAGATGCATATAAGAATATCCCCTATCATTCCGGGAAACCCTTCGGATATGATATAAATTTCGAAGTACTAAAGCATCTGGTACTTTGGATGGGGTTTGTTAGGCCCAATAGATCTATCTTTAGGATTCGCGTCAATTAGGGTGTCTGTTCCCTAATTCTTAGATTACCAGACTTAATAAAAAGGGGCATATTCGATTTCGATAATTCAACCATATAATGTAGTTCGATTACTTGTGTCTATTTCATAAAACATTTATAAAAAGTGCGCATGTATTCTCAACCCAAAAATATAAAGGGTAAAAAGGCAAATGAAACTCACCTAATGTATTTTGTAGTAAAAATACATATGATAAAACCGAACAATGCAAGGTTGGCCTCGGATTCACGAACCTATAACATTTGTATATTTATTAATATATAATTGTAATTGAACACATATATATATATAAATGTATTAGTTATATTATTTTTATGTTAATAATATATATATGTTTTATATGTTCATTTTTTATATAAAAAAATATATTAAATTTTGTTATGTCATATGTGTTAATATATATATATATATATATATATATATATATATATATATATATATATATATATATATATATATATATATATATATATATATATATATATATATGTATGTATGTATTTCATTTGTTTATCGAAACAATAATTCTAATTAGATTAAGTTAACATTAGTAAAAATAATGATAATAACATTAATAATATACCTATGTTAATAATAACTCTATTAGTGATAATAACAATAACAATGATATTAATAGTAATACTTGTAAAAATATTAATGTTACTGTTTATGATATTAATGATTTATTAATAATAATAATAATAACTTTTTTTAACTATGATAATATTAATAATAATAATGATATTATTAATAATAATACATTTGTTTAATAGTAATAATAATAGTACTAATAGTCACAAAAATGATACTATTACTAATATTAATGAGGTTAATAATAATAATAATATCAATAATTGATTCTTAATACTTATATTAGTAATACTTGGTAAAATTAATAATATTAATGATAATACTAGTAATGATAGTAATATTAGTGATGATAATAATTATACCTTTTATCTCTGTATCTAATAACAATCCTAATCAAAAACCATATTAGTAACAATAATAAGAATAATAATAATAATAATAACAAGAGTGTTACCACTAAAAGAGCTTTTCAAAAAAAAAATTCGCCATGAACCGGGCTCGAACCCGTGATCTCCCGCTTATATGCAAACACTATCAACCATTCTTCCATCTTAACTTTTCTGTTTAATTTCCCATCCTAAATTTATTTAGCCCTTACTTTCTGTTTCTATTTCTCTTCGTAAAAAAAAATGCCAGATTCTAGAATTGAACCTGTGACCTCTCGTACCCCAGTACCAACACCCTGCCATTCCTCTGTTATGATTTATCTGTTTTATTTCCCAAATATTTATCTATAATTCGTATCTTTCTGTTTCTACTTCTTCTTCTACATTTTAAAAACAAAAACGAATCCATGCACTCTTAAACTTATTATTTGTTACACAAATCGATTTTTGGATATAATATCCAACATATATATATATATATATATATATATATATATATATATATATATATATATATATATATATATATATATATCTATTTTTGATTAATCAGTTTAAAAAAAAAAACAAAGTAGAAGACAGCTTTTGCTGCTCGTCGTACTTAGGAAGAAAAAAAAATTTGATTTCTATTTCACAAACGATTTAGGCCAGGCTTATAAAATGAAATAGTTTGAAAATCTTTAATAGAAACTATTGAAATCAACCATTTAAATCGAATCATCACAGAACTTTTTAATTTGATCTAAGAACACAGTTTGACTTTTTTGTTTTAAATCTTTGACCTCAAAATTCTTGATTAATTGGAAAGATTAGAACCCGAAAACTTGCAGATAGTTCGAATGGTTGATTCCTAACACCTTTGCATTTACAGATTTTAAAATGGGGTTCCAATTCGAATTTTTGCTGAACGGGTGAAGAACAGGGAGAAAGAAAAAAAAATGGGTTTCCTTTAATTTCTGTTTAATTCACCATATTACAATAATTGTATGTGATATCTGAGATTGATAAAGAAACAATCAAATCATTTTTTGAGTCTGACATCGATTGAATTTGTTGTTTTGTATGGTTATGGAGTCGACACATACACACAGGTTAACAGAAAAAAAAATTAAAGAAAACAGATGGGAAACCTTTACAGCTATTGTACCTATTGTCTATTTTATAAATAATTAATAATAATAATTAATAAATTATTAATAAATGTATTAATAATAATGATACTATTAATATTAAAATATTAATAATAATAATAATAATAATAATAATTATAATAATAATAATAATAGAAATATAAATAATAATAATAATAATAAGTAACCATAATAATAATGAAAAATGATACCAATAACATTTTTATTGATAATAATAATAATAATACTAACTAATAAAGATAATAATAATATAAGTCATAATAATATATCAATTTGTATCAAATTCCATATTTTTATGTTATGTCTTTGAATAATAATATTAATAATTAATAATATAAATGTTGATATAAATATTGGAAGTAAATAATAATATTACCATAGCAAATTTTATTTTAACTTGTAATAAAATTTAATATTTTAACCTTACATATTATAAAGTATGTAATATTTACTATTATAATAATATATATTGAATATTGAATATTTATAAATTTTTATATATATTACCACATACATATAATAATATATGTATAGAATTCATACACATATATTTTCAAATTACTATATTTATAAATATGTTTTATCAAATCTTATTACATAAATAAGTATATTAATTATATATATTGAAACAAATAAATTTAAGATATACATTTATATTTTTCTACAAACAATTGTTCGTGAATCGTCGGGAATAGTCAAAGGTCAAATAATTGATTACATGAACACAGTTCAAAGTTTTTGAAATATCAACATGACAGACTTTGCTTATCGTATCGAAATCAAATAAGATTCAAGTTTAAATTTGGTCGAAAATTCCCGGGTCATTACAGTACCTACCTGTTAAAGAAATTTCGTCCCGAAATTTGAGTGAGGTCGTCATGGCTAACAATAAATATGTCTTCCTGATGAATAAGAGCTGATAAATAGAGTTTTATCATTATTGAATAATACAGATAAAATAATTTGATTAGGTGAAGCGTACGAGTGAAGCTGTCTCAACAGATTGAGATAGAGATTTAACTTTTAACGTAGTCACGGTGAAAATTAGGAAATAAGGTGCGTCTTAACTTTTGACGTTGTATTGGTTGAATTCCGGAACTCAGGGGATTTAAAGAAAATCTTCGAAATCTAAAAGATTTGATTCTTCGGCGAGTAAGGAAATTAAGATCTCTATAATTAATACGATGATCTGCCTCGATTATTCTGTCTGATATTTCCACTATAAATTAAACTCTTCCGTTCCATTATCCTCACCATTCCTATACTTTCTTTCTTAGTTCATACATCCAAAAGATCGTGAAAATACTTACTCCCGTTCTAATCCCTGATATTTTCCTAATTATCATTTCTGTCATCCTTCTTTACATTCATCCACCAGAAAAAAAATATGTTTACTTCTACTATTACCTTGGGGTGATACTATTCTTACTTCTACCGTGTCTTTATATTGCTATTCGTATTAATATCTATGGTTTGTAACCTCCGTGTTGTTATTAGGCTTTATATTTTCTCTTATATTTTGGAACTCTTTGCCTTTTTATTATCCTCTCAACCTCTATTAAAGCGAGCAACGGTCCAGAATTCATAGATATGAATTTCGAAATGAACATAGTTAATGTTCTAAGAAAGAAATGGTAATAACACGATCTTGATTCGTCAAATTACCAGAATATCCGGGAAAGATAGAACTATCAATAAAATATGTTCTTGACATGTTCATATATCAGATAAAATGTAAGAGTCGTGTAACATGGCACATGATGACGTTATAATCTGTGAATCATCATGTCCCATTTAGAAACTTGGCATGACTTACTGTACTATAATCACGTTGATCAAGTGTTATTATATTATACTAACTCATGCATCAGTTCCCCAACACTTCAAAAACATTCATATTTTAAGCTCGAAAGTTTACAGAATATAGAAACTAACAGTTTCTATATGATGTAACACTGATAACACTAAGAGATTAATGATTTCAGATAAGATTAATTATGAAAATATATTCAAAAATATCGAAGATATTTATAATGAAAGATACGATAATATCTTTGAATATCTAAGATTAGAGGATGATGGAGACTATTGTCCGCAAGGGTTTAGAGTAAAGAGCAAGATATTCGCTAAAGACTTCAGCAGGCATTGAATCTTTTGGATTCTTTGAAGTCAAACTTATTCTTTGTGATTTGTCCACGGTTTCCTTCATAGTTTTGCATAATCCGTTTTTCGGTACTAAATTTTCTATTGAGTGTTTCCAATACTCCATTCTTTATCATCAAACTTTCGATGGTTAAGGTCGTGTACAGTTTTTGCCGCTGTATTCAGCTTTTTCAGAATTTGTGGTATTGATTTATAGACTGGGTGCTTTTCAGAATTTCAGAATGGAAGATCATAATTCTAAGAGATAAATATTATATGTTTACATATAACTGTTGATGTAGACATGCTGTGAGATTTCAGAATATTGATTGCTGATTCTCGGTGTTTGGTACGACAATTCTGGTTATCAGATGCAGATGAGTAGATGATAGGATTTCAATGAATATAATAACTTTTCATAAAGTCAATGATCAATGATGTTGCTGGTAAGTTTACTGGTAATGTAGTGAGATATAAACGGTTTTTCGGTATTGATGATGAAAGGAAACTTATATATCAGGGTTATAATAAGCTAATCCGAGTGAAAATTCGAAGTTGATTTGCTAGAGCTGTGACAAAATTTGCTAATTTGGAAAGGGATTGCAAAGTTATTTTGGGTAATAATAACACTAAAGGAATTAACACAGCTATGTGTTAAACGTTTACTCAGTTTCTGAGAGTTTTCAGGTGCATAACTAAATGCATAAATCTTTCCCTCCGTAGATGAAGTGCGGTTGGTTCATTCTCTTGATTGAGATGTTTTCAGAATTATGAAAGGTTTGAACGCAGATTGTAATCGTCAAAATACCAATGAGGTTTAAGATGAAATCAAGTGGCAAACTTGAAGAATTGTTTAGTTTCATATGTTATAATCAATATTTTAATTCATTTTAATTGTCCAATGTCATTCATCCACAGTCGATAATCCACAGTTAACAGTCCAATAATCCATATATAATTTAATATATAATATTTGAATTAATTAATACGTATCGTGACCCGTGTACATGTCTCAGACTCGATCACAACTCAAACTATATATATTATTTGAAAATCAACCTCAACCCTGTATAGAGAACTCGATCATTACTGCATATAGAGTGTCTATGGTGATTCCAAATAATATATATAGATGCGTCGATATAATATGACAAAACTTTGTATACGTGTCCCGATATTTAAGTGCGTAAAATAAATAACAGAATTTAAATGACGATAAATAAAATTGCAAGAATTAAATTGCGATAAAATAAATTGCGATAATTAAAATGTAATAAGGAATTAACAATTAACTAGGAACAGTTAGCGTGGATTCTTAACAAAATTCCTCATAGTTAATTTGTTTGTTTCTAACAAATTTTATTTTGTCAAATGTTTTCTTCATTATGCCACTTGTTGGATTCTGATAAATCAAAATCCAAATATGAAATTGGATGAATATGGTTATTCTATGGTGAACGGATTTGTATATCGGTGGATGTAAGTAGGATAGTAAATGATTGTTGAATCAGCTTCGAAGAATGTACATTGCAACTTATTAATGTGAAATCTGTATATTCCTCGGGTATTACCTACCCGTTAAAATATTTTCACAATTAACACTTTGTACGAAATAATTTTTAATTACAATCTTTATGAAAACATATATACATATATATTTTCTTCAGATGCAATCATGGATTTAATGAGTTAATATGATATTAACTCATCTGATTTACAGTTAGAACAAGAATATATAATCTCTAAATCATTAGAGGTTACATAATCGCTATGTCGAACGAAGATAAATGATGTAGAACGTCATGTAGAACGATGATTATACTTGAGGTACAGAATGAAATGTCGAAGCTGGTGACGCGGATGTTGTTGTTGGTGGTACTAGTGCTGTTGGTGCTGAGGCTGGTGATGTTACTGGTGTTGGTGATACTGCTGGTGCTTGCAAATTATGTACCGTGCTCTCTAAAATTAACACTCGAGCTCGGAGTTCTTTAACTTCTTCTACTAACCCTGGTTGATTATCAGTGTGAGGTAGAGGTCGGATATCTTCTCTAGTTCCGTTAATGGTAGCCTCAAGACGAAAAATTCTTGCAAAAAGGGTATAAACGGTGTTGCGAACAGGTTCGCCGGTGAGCGGGTCGAGTACTCCAAGGTTAGGTGGTAGATTCGGTTCATGATATGCTGTACCTTCTTCCCTTCTCCATAGGGTGAGTATGTCGCAAACCCATCCCCATTTTATCCAGTAATCACGGTAGTTGATTAGCTGGTGTGCTCCTGTCACGCTGTCTTCGGAGTCAGAGGAACGTGGTCGATTCGTAGAGGCCATCTTACGCGATTACAGAAAAGATTTTTGGTATGAAGAGTTTAGTGACAGCAATTGTTAGTTGGATGGTATTCTCAATGTATAATATGCATAGACATATATAGTACCAGGATTCCTTAAATTACGGAGAAATTTACGGGAGATATCAGGCAAGGTCTACAGTAACAGATATGCTAAGATATGAATTTTTGTCTATACACTATTCATGCAGTCAATGCAGTAAAACGTGTCTAGACTAAGAATAATGAGCAGGTATTTTCCTAAGGATGATAAACAGATGATTTTCGACAAAAATGATAAGCAAAACTTTGACATGCAGACACGGTCGAAGTCCAGACTCACTAATGCATCCTAACGACTATTAGTTAGACACACTAGTGCAAGACCTGGTTCTCTAACACCCCCGCTCTGATACCAACTGTAGAGACCCGTCCTAATCCATCCGAACGAAGTCCATATCAATTATAAACGATTCACAACAGTTGGTTACATCGCGAGGTACTTGACCTCTATATGATACATTTTACAAACATTGCATTTGATTTTAAAAGACAATCTTTCTTTACAACAAAAGTTGATGACATACATACTATTTCACAATATATCCAACTATAATTGACTTAATAATAATCTTGATGAACTCGACGACTCGAATGCAACGTTTTTTGAAATATGCTATGAATGACTCCAAGTAATGTCCTTAAAATGAGCAAATGCACAGCGGAAGATTTATTTCATACCTGAGAATAAACATGCTTTCAAGTGTCAACCAAAAAGTTGGTGAGTTCATTAGTTTAACATAAATAATCATTTCATAATTTTAATAGACCACAAGATTTCATATTTCCATTTCTCATAAACATACGTCCCATGCATAGAGACAAAAATATCATTCATATGGATTGAACACCTGGTAACCGACATTAACAAGATGCATATAAGAATATCCCCTATCATTCCGGGAAAACCTTCGGATATGATATAAATTTCGAAGTACTAAAGCATCCGGTACTTTGGATGGGGTTTGTTAGGCCCAATAGATCTATCTTTAGGATTAGCGTCAATTAGGGTGTCTGTTCCCTAATTCTTAGATTACCAGACTTAATAAAAAGGGGCATATTCGATTTCGATAATTCAACAATATAATGTAGTTCGATTACTTGTGTCTATTTCGTAAAACATTTATAAAAATTGCGCATGTATTCTCAGCCCAAAAATATAAAGGGTAAAAAGGCAAATGAAACTCACCTAATGTATTTTGTAGTAAAAATACATATGATAAAACTGAACAATGCAAGGTTGGCCTCGGATTCACGAACCTATAACATTTGTATATTTATTAATATACATAATTGTAATTGAACACATATATATATAAATGTATTAGTTATATTATTTTTATGTTAATAATATATATATGTTCATTTTGTTCATTTTGTACATAAAAAAAATATATTAAATTTTGTTATGTCATATGTGTTAAATATATATATATATATATATATATATATATATATATATATATATATATATATATATATATATATATATATATGTATGTATGTATTTCATTTATTTATCGAAACAATAATTCTAATTACATTAAGTTAACATTAGTAAAAATAATGATAATAACATTAATAATATACCTATGTTAATAATAACTCTATTAGTGATAATAACAATAACAATGATATTAATAGTAATACTTGTAAAAATATTAATGTTACTGTTTATGATATTAATGATTTATTAATAATAATAATAATAACTTTTTTAACTATGATAATATTAATAATAATAATGATATTATTAATAATAATACATTTGTTTAATAGTAATAATAATAGTACTAATAGTCACAAAAATGATACTATTACTAATATTAATGAGGTTAATAATAATAATAATATCAATAATTGATTCTTAATACTTATATTAGTAATACTTGGTAAAATTAATAATATTAATGATAATACTAGTAATGATAGTAATATTAGTGATAATAATAATTATACCTTTTATCTTTGTATCTAATAACAATCCTAATCAAAAACAATATTAGTAACAATAATAAGAATAATAATAATAATAATAATAACAAGAGTGTTACCACTAAAAGAGCTTTTCAAAAAAAAAAAAAAAAATTCGCCATGAACCGGGCTTGAACGCGTGATCTCCCGCTTATATGCAAACACTATCAACCATTCTTCCATCTTAACTTTTCTGTTTAATTTCCCATCCTAAATTTATTTAGCCCTTACTTTCTGTTTCTATTTCTCTTCGTAAAAAAAAATGCCAGATTCAAGAATTGAACCTGTGACCTCTCGTACCCCAGTACCAACACCCTGCCATTCCTCTGTTATGATTTATCTGTTTTATTTCCCAAATATTTATCTATAATTTGTATCTTTCTGTTTCTACTTCTTCTTCTACCTTTTAAAAACAAAAACGAATCCATGCACTCTTAAACTTATTATTTGTTACACAAATCGATTTTTGGATATAATATCCAACATATATATATATATATATATATATATATATATATATATATATATATATATATATATATCTATTTTTGATTAATCAGTTTAAAAAAAAAACAAAGTAGAAGACAGCTTCTGCTGCTCGTCGTACTTAGGAAGAAAAAAAAAATTTGATTTCTATTTCACAAACGATTTAGGCCAGGCTTATAAAATGAAATAGTTTGAAAATCTTTAATAGAAACTATTGAAATCAACCATTTAAATCGAATCATCACAGAACTTTTTAATTTGATCTAAGAACACAGTTTGACTTTTTTTGTTTTAAATCTTTGACCTCGAAATTCTTGATTAATTGGAAAGATTAGAACCCAAAAACTTACAGATAGTTCGAATGGTTGATTCCTAACACCTTTGCATTTACAGATTTTAAAATGGGGTTCCAATTCGAATTTTTGCTGAACGGATGAAGAACAGGGAGAAAGAAAAAAAATGGGTTTCCTTTAATTTTTGTTTAATTCGCCATATTACAATAATTGTATGTGATATCTGAGATTGATAAAGAAACAATCGAATCATTTTTTGAGTCTGAAATCGATTGAATTTGTTGTTTTGTATGGTTATGGAGTCGACACATACACATAGGTTAACAGAAAAAAAATAAAGAAAACAGATGGGAAACCTTTACAGCTATTGTACCTATTGTCTATTTTATAAATAATTAATAATAATAATTAATACCTTATTAATAAATTTATTAATAATAATGATACTATTAATATTAAAATATTAATAATAATAATAAGAATAATAATAATAATAGAAATATAAATAATAATAATAAGTAACCATAATAATAATAAAAAATGATACTAATAACATTTTTATTGATAATAATAATAATAATAATACTAACTAATAAAGATAATAATAATATAAGTCATAATACTATATCAATTTGTATCAAATTCCATATTTTTATGTTATGTCTTTAAATAATAATATTAATAATTAATAATATAAATGTTGATATAAATATTAGAAGTAAATAATAATATTACCATAGCAAATTTTATTTTAACTTGTAATAAAATTTAATATGTTAACCTTACATATTATAAAGTATGTAATATTTACTATTATAATAATATATATTGAATATTTAATATTTATAAATTTTTATATATATTACCACATACATATAATAATATATGTATAGAATTCATACACATATATTTTCAAATTACTATATTTATAAATATGTTTTATCAAATCTTATTACATAAATAAGTATATTAATTATATATATTGAAACAAATAAATTTAAGATATACATTTATATTTTTCTACAAAAAATTGTTCGTGAATCGTCGGGAATAGTCAAAGGTCAAATAATTGATTACATGAGCACAGTTCAAAGTTTTTGAAATATCAATATTACAGACTTTGTTTATCGTATCGAAATCAAATAAGATTCAAGTTTAAATTTGGTCGGAAATTCCCGGGTCAACACAAATATGAGTTAAAAGTGAGTTTGACATCTTTTTGTAAATTGAGGGACTAAAGTGTAATTATGCCAAAAACGTGTTTTAACCCCAAAATGAGGTTGAGACCTCATTTATTCCAGCCATTTCGGTCCCAAAAATGCTCTCAACCTAGAGAGAGGTTAGAGAGAGAAAGAGCTAAGAGGATGAAGAAGAAGATGTTAATTCTTGCTCATTTTGGTGTGTTCTTGACTTCTACAAGTTAGGGCTTCATCTTTATACCCTTGGTAAGTTCCAAATTCGAATTTTATGATTTTGATTCTTGGTTTATGATTGAGTTTAGGGGTGTTGGTGTTCATAGACCTTAAATTTGATGATTTTGAGTCTAGAATGTTTAGATTTTGGGGCATTCTTACCAAGTGTTTGATGAAATGCCCAAACTAGAAATTGTTGTTGATGATGATGATAATTGTTTTTAAAATCACACCTTAATAGTGTTTTTAATCAAGGGGTTAGTAGGTTGGTGTTTTTGTGTTGATTTAGTTGAATTGTGTCAAGTTTGGGTGAAACCCGTCATTATAAAAACTGCACGAAACATGATTTTGTGAAGGTCATATTTTGCAAATCGTGACTCCGTTTAAGGCGTGTGAGCACTTTTCGGAAAATTCTGTGAGTATAATTTCCAATGAATGAGTATATATTTACTTAAAGTGGATTTAAATTGGTCAAAATCTACTGTAAAGAGAGGGATGTTCAAATGATCAAAATGGGAAAATTTTTGTACAAAGTGTTATGGGTTGGGATTTGGGATTGGTATTAGTGTCTTTATTGTTAGTTTGTTGTTTGGGTCTAAATTGCCACTCATAGTGGTAATGGGTCAAGTGTTTCTTGAGTTAAATTGGTCGAAAGCTCAATTGGGTCGAAATTAAGCTTGTAGTCACTTATGGTGTCTAGTGGCTTTATGGGCGAGTTTTGTGTTTATGTGTGTGGTAATTAGTTAAATAAAATTATTTTGATTATTATTTGTGATATAATGTAATAGGTGGGTTACATTGGCGACTCGTGGAATTCAGATATTGTGTTGCAAGAAATTCCAAGGTGAGTGGAGTATTTATATGTGCATGTATATAAGTTGTTTACTTATGGGTGATGTGGCGAGTGATATCTTGGCGTGAGGATTCACTCTTTTTCGGCCACTTGGTGCAAAGTTATAACGACCCGGAAAATTTCGACTTATTTTCAAGTCAAAACTCTATATGGCTGAATGTTTCCGACACGATAAGCAAACTTGTTATTATGAGTCTCAAAATTTTGAAAGGTTTTATGAAGTCATTTTATGTGAATAAATTATATTCTAATATTCCTATATATTATTTCGTGAATTCTTATCCTCCTCGCGTATTTTAAATCGCGTAATGTTATTTATTTATTCGCAAATATAATACTTCAAGATTTCTAATCGTAAAGTAAATAAAATAAATAGCATAATTAACTAGTAGTATTGATACGTAATACATAGTTATAGACTACAACTAAAATAATACTTCGTAATAAATAATCTTTTACCAAAATATTTTTTTCAAGCTTTTCATTATAATTGAGAAAAAAAAAATTAAAATAGGATATCAGTTAAGAAATACACGAAGTCATGGGCCGTGTGATAATAACATGGACATAAATTGTTCACGTATAAGTAACTTAAATACATAATTAACGAGTGAACTATTTAATACATTATAATTAACAAGTTTGACTATGTAATATTTAAGCAGTGGCGGAACTGGAATTTTTCTTCCGAGAGGACGAGAGCATATATGTAAAAGAAGAAAAACTATTAGGGAGTATAAAGGAAAAAAAATAAAAAAAGATAACCTATATAAAAAACAATATAATTCTATAAACTAAAGGGTGTACTTTATATTTGGCACAAATATTACAATTTACTGCACAAACATTACAACTTACTGATCTAGCAACTTCATTGAAGACTTCATGCTCATTATATATTACTAAATTACACAACTCACAATTTAATTTAATACTATAAAATAACTTCAAAACAATCAACTTGATTCAACGAAAGGGGCTGCAACTAACGAATGTTTCAACATAACATTTAATAATATAAGATATACTTTGGAGTCAAGATATGTGTTCTTGACTAACTAACAATACCAAATCCATATATGCTAACATTAACATTATCATTATCATTATTAATTCACATTATACCTACTCTCACCTTTACAACTCATTTAAATTCCAATTTCATAATCACTTTTACGGATAGTTGTTTTGTAGTCACATTTCATAGTGTAATTTACAACAAATCACAATTTTTTTAAAACTAAGAAATTCAGTCACCAAATACATTTATCAAGTTCAACCAAACAAATTCAATAGAGTTGAATAGACAGAGATATACAAGAGAGACTAGACAACACAAAGTGGAGATACACACTTCCTCTCATCTTCCTTACTGTTTTACACAAACTTGAAAGCTCACAAAGTCACAATCACAAAACAAATCTATGTATACGCATGTGGAGAAGAGCTATAATAAAACAAGAACGAGAAGCTACACATTGGATCGGTGCTAATTTACTTCTTTTTATTTGAAGGTATATGTTTATTAATCTAACTTAATTACTACATTATATTTAAAACTTTTAGTTCATGTGGGTCTACCATATATTTATAAAAGGTACGTAGTAGTAAATTTGTATGATCTTAATTGAGGTTGGTCTTCTCCGGAGTATTAATATATAAGAGTATTTTTACTAAATTATTAGTTGTCGAAATTTTTTTTCCGGATGTTCAACCCTTGAACAAAATTTCATTGTATAGATATATAGATATTTGATTGGGTGTATATTTATTATAAAAAAATAAAAAATAAAAAGAACTCGGTGTTATTGTAGGTGTACCTACAAATTCATAAGACATGATGATATTTTACATATTTACGACTACAGTCCCCGAGTTATTATTTATTCACAAACATATGTATTATAATATGTATGTAATACTGAATTTGAAGGTGAAATATTAATATTTATGTTAATTCAGTTTTTGTACGAAAGAGTTTCAAACAAGAATGAGATGTTATTTCAAAAATACGATTCTAGTCCCTGGGTTCTGATAATGTTATATAAATAAAATAAAAGAGGTATATATATATATATATATATATATATACACACACACACACACAAGTATGACACATAAACAATAATAACTATGGTGATGATGTTCACTGACCTAACCCTATTACTAGGTTATTTACTTTGGACTCTGCTACTACTTTCGTACATTTACTTGGAATTGATGTGCATTCAAGGTGAGTTTTCATAGCTCCCTTTATATATATATATTTGGGCTGAGAATACATGCGTAACTTTTATAACTGTTTTACGTTTAGACACAAGTACTCAAACTTTTATGCTATATTGCTTTGTCATGCTAAATCCCTGCTGTAATATCGTTAATTGCTGAGGTATAAGATGCAAGCTTAGTTATTGTGAGTAGCGCTACCGAGAGTGACGTCTCTAGTCAGTTGACCGTTGGTCTTTGACTACATAATAATGATTCAACGACACGAATAACAAGTGTCACGGGGTAACTTTTGTTTAGTCGCGATATTACAAACTCAACAATACTTTTAGATTGATATTTCTATATCAATCAACTCTTATTAAATCTTGTGGTCTAATACTATTATTGAAATCATTATTTATGATAAACCTATGAACTCACCAACCTTTTGATTGACACTATTTAGCAAGTTTATTCTCAGGTCCTACATAATGCTTCCGCTGTGTATTTGCTAATTGAAAGCAACATTTCAACGAGTCATTCATGGATAATTTGAAGGACTTGCATTTGCTAAATTGATGATGATTGCTTGCTATGCTTGGAGTCTTCATTACATATCATATCAATTAAAGACATTTAATGCGTTGTTTATTAAATACAAAGTAATATATCTATCTTCCGCTGCAAAACTCAATAAAACGTCTCATATAGAGTCGTTCTTGTTTATACAACTGTGATTTGATATAATTAGTCACAAATACCCGAGGCCCTATTTGGGGGTGTGACAGATTGGTATCAGAGCAGTACTGTTGTAGAGAACCAGGATTGCATTTTAAGTGTGCCTTATACAATTAGGTACCTTAGCAATGTAGGACTACAACTTTCCTTGACTATAGTGCCTTTAATTGTTGCCTTTAATTGTTAAATGCTATACTATACTTTAGAAACTTTACTTATATTAGAATTCCGAGCCAATCTAAGAACTCTGCTCACTTTCCTAAGTATTATCCAATTACGCCACCGCATCTAAATGCGACACTATGATTTTTGAAATTCTTCACATTCCTAAGTCATCTATCATGGTTTGTGTATTACATATGTATTACATGAAATATTATCCATGATTTTTTTGAAACTCCTATATTTGTTAATATTCATACTCAAACGTATATGACCTCCTTGTTATATCACGTACCTATATGCCTTATGCCCTTATGTATCGGTTTACGAACCGGAAAATGTCATTGGGTTATCACACTATACAAATTGAAAGTCTTTAATCGAAAGATTATCAAATTACATATTTATTATTTTATGATCTCGACACGTCATACTGCCATTATTGGAGTATAGACACATCATATCTTATTATATCTTATCATATCTATCTCAATAGATTTTGTCTAACACTTTTCCTAAATTTCCTCCGTAAGTTACGAAAATCTTTTTGCTACATATACGTATTCAAGGAGACGAATATATCATTCAGCATTCAACACCCACTCGTATCAAAAACCCTAATTCAACACCCACTCCATAGACAGTGCAACCGGAACAAACGAACCAATCAGCCATCATCTATTTTAGATGAATTGGGGATGGGTTCGTAGTAAACTAAATCAATGGAGACAAGAAGAAGGTGATCTCTTCCACCAACCGAATTCACCTCTTGGTGAAGAACCTAAAGCACTTACCGGCGAACCCGTTCGGAACACTATTTTCACCCTCATTTCCAGGATATCCAGTCACGAATATATAATATCAAAAATTCTAGATCTTATTCATCCACTTGTCCGAACCGCCAATCATCCCGGAATAATAGAAGAAGTCAACGAGCTTCACGCTCGAGTAGTGGCTCTGGAGAATATGGTGCGAAACCTACGAACACCAGCAGCAGCACCAGCAGCATAACCAGTACCACCAGTACCCTCAGCATCACCACCAACATCATCAGCTTCACCAACAACAACATCCGCATCCCACACCTCAACACCACAATCTGTACCTCAAACATCAACATCATATGCCCCTAGATATCAAGGAATATTAGTAATAATGAGTTAAGATGTATTGACTCATTCTTCCTAAAGAATTATATATATATATATATATATATATATATATATATATATATATATATATATATATATATATATATATATATATATATATATATATATATGCTTTAAAACAATAATAAATCTTTTCGTACTAAGCTATTACGTGTGAATCTTAACTAGTATGTACTACTTGGTAAATTCATATCACTAATACGCTATAATGTACATCCTTCGTTAATGACTTAACAGTCATTAATCACTGCTTCAACACAATAAACTCCATTTCATAATAAATCAAGTGTATTATTCGAATACATGTTTGATTTTACACTTCCATTTTCGATATACTCAAAACTTTTAAAAAAAAAAAACATTATTCGTGTCTTGTGAATTTCACGAGGATTTCACGAGCACCAATGTAATGACCCGGAAATTTCCGATCAAATTTAAACCTTAATCTTTATATATTTCCGATACGATAAGCAAAATCTGTAATGTTGAGTCTCGAAAGTTTTGAAATCTATATTTAGGAAATCAATTACCCTTTTAATATGCTCGGTGATTCGAAAATGAGTAATATAAATTTTAGGTTTATTAAAAATGTATTTAGGAATTATTTGTTGAATTTTAAAACTTTTTATATTTTACTTGGGATTGTGAGTAAATAATTAATGTAATTTTTTTATGAAATAGTTAATGACCGAATTTTATATCATAATGATTAGAATAAATAAATATAGATCTGAGATTTTTTTTCGAAGACTTTTATCCGCCACTGTTTAACAACGTAGCGAGAATTAATACCCCTACTAATAATGTCGATAGTTAAAATACAAAAGAGTTATCATGAGAATCCAAAATATTAAAGTGATTGATATCGTTACTGTTTTAGATTGGAATATTTCTTCTCTGCACAATCTAATTATATGATAATTATTACTAGTAATATTTCTATTTGCACATCTTGTATCTATATATATATATATAGATATATATGGGCATACAATTATATGAACTTAATAACCACAATCATCTTGTGATCTCTACTTCTCCTCCTCCTCTTCTATCTTCTTTTTCGATGATCAAACCACCTATGGCCCAACCATAACTTCAACACTATCTCCACGGCACCATCAAACAAACCTGCAACATGCTTTGATTAAGGCTGTACATACTTTTCTTTCCTTTCTTTCTTCATTCGAACATCATCAACAAGATCATGACAATTGTTATTACTTGTATCATGTTTTTCTGGGTTCATCGTTACCACGTTCTTCGGTTCACAAATCACCTTGATTAACACCTTGACCACCCTCCTCACAACCAAACAATAGCATCCTCATCACCAATACTACCACTACTACAGTTTCTGTTTCGGGTTCCATTTACAACTGATGTCGTAGGGGGTGTATACAAAATAGTATTATTTTTAGTGCGAAATACTATTAAATATGTTACAATTATACACAAGATATTTATTTATTTATAGAATGGATATACTTAAACCTTGCTACAATACTTATAGGCAGTGTACCTAATCCTACAGTAGTGTAGTTTTTAGTAAGTCCGGTTCGTTCCACAGGGAAATCTTTAAACAAAGCTCAACGCTATATTAGTTTACTTTTATTAAAAATACAAATATATATATAAGTAATATTATTATTATAAAGGGAGGTTTTTACCGTTTAATGACCGGTTTGTCGATTTTAAGACTTTAGTCGCAGTTAAAACCTAATGTAAAATATTAAATAAATAAAAGACTTAAATTAAAACGTAAAGTAAATAACGATAATGAAATTGCGAATAATAAAAGTGCGATAAAATAAACTTGCGATAATTAAAAAGTACGATAATTAAAAGTGCGATTAAATAACAATAACAATAAAAATGCGATAATTAGAAGTGCAATTAAATATAAAATAAAGGAAATTAAATATGAAATAAAAGAATTATGCTTATTTAAACTTCCGTAATCATGATGTTTGACGTGTTGATTTTAGTTTTATGCCCATGGGTTAATTGTCCTTTGTCCTGGATTATTTAATATGTCCGTCTGGTTTTTGTCCATAACAGTCCATCAGTCATAAATATAAAATGCGAGTGTCCTCGTCAAATTATTCTTATACCCGAAGTTAAATATTCCAACTAATTGGGGATTCGAATTGTAACAAGGTTTTAATACTTTGTTTAATGAATACACCAGGTTATCGACTGCGTGTAAACCAAGGTTTTACTACTTTGTTAACAATTACACCAATTACCCTTGAATGTAATTTCACCCCTGTTTTAATTATTCTAGTGGCTATTAATCCATTCCCGTGTCCGGTTAAATGAACGATTATTCGTACATATAAATACCCCGCCCATCGTGTCCGATCGAGTGTATATGGTAATTTATAGGGACGCCCAATTATAAATCTTTATATTAACATTAACAAACTTTCATTTAGTTAAACAAATATAAAGCCCATTAATAGCCCATAGTCTAATTTCCACAAGTGTCGTTCTTTTGTCCAAACCCCAATTATGGTACAAAGCCCAATTACCCAATTTTAGTAATTAGCCCAACATCATGATTACTTCGTTTTAAATAAGCAGAATAATAACTTAGCTACGAGACATTAATATAAAAAGGTTGAACATAACTTACAATGATTAAAAATAGCGTAGCGTTACACGGACAGAATTTCGACTTATACCTTTACAACATTCGCTAACATACCCTTATTATTAGAATTAAAATTAAAATTAAAATTAAAATATAAATTATATATATATATATATATATATCGTATATATGAGAGAGAGATATATTTTCTGTGTGTTTTAAAACTCAGCAGAAAACTGGCTTTATATAGGACCTGACCAGCATTTTTACTCCATGCGACTCGCATGGATTTTGTGCCTCTGGCCATGCGAGTCGCATGGCCACCCTGGATTCAGCCAAATTGCTTTGTTTTCTTCTTGCCGACGTAATATAATAATAATATATAATATATAATTATATATAATTATATATATATATATATATATTATATTATATTCTTGTGCATAGTAGACTAGATATGTTTGGTCCGTTGCGTCGGGCGTTTCTTCTTGGCTCAGGTCCCGGTTCCGGATTTTCGGACGTCCTCGCGTACTATTTTATATCGTGTACTTTGCATCTTGTAACTTGTACTCTTGTTATTTTGAGACGTTCCTCATCAATAATTTGAACCTTTTTGATTGAATCTTGTACTTTTTAGCTTTTTGGACCTTTCCATCTTCAATTTGTCGAATCTGCCTTTTATCTTCACTTTTTAATATTTAAACGAATAGTGCTTGTAAATCGAACAATATCAACTAAAATTTTGTCTTTCTTGGGGAATAATGCTGTAAAATATGTGTTCATTTTTAGCCTTATCAATATTCCCACACTTAAGTGTTGCTTGTCCTCAAGCAATATAGTCTTGAAACACTTGAATCACTTCTTTATTCTTCACACTTTGTACATAAGTGACTTCAATACAGCGGTATAAACAATGATAGTAACGATGTGGTTTAAAGGTGGGTGTGTCTTTTATAGTTGCCTCGGGTTTAGGTCAACGACACTTGCAATCAAATAGCCGATTTACTTTCGGTTTCCAAAGCAAAGTGCACATTTGAAAGGTGGTTTACAGTCCCACATGACTATAAAAATTTAGATCCTTAAGGAAATTGGATCTTTATGAAAACATTTGATCTTTTGAAAATTCAAGCTAGATTTTACCCTAGACAAGTTTTCTGATTTGATCCATCATCGGTGTTGCAAAATATATCTGTGGATCAATATTTTGGCTAAAACTTTTAGGCTCGTGTAATCCACTGCTATCCCTGTATCGGAAAGCACACATCCAGTTTACTTGTTCCGTATATTACCTTTCGGTAAACTACCGTCCAGTTGTAAAGGAAAGCGATGAACAAGAAACTGTTAAGGCAATGTCTAGTGACATGCAGATGATTATGGTCTTTTTAACGTGTCGGATGCTAGAAATATCCTTGGTAGGAGCAATAGTAAAGATCATCCTATAATTTTTCGGTCTGGCACAAGGTCCTGTCTCCGACCATGCTATGCAACCACCGTTCTTACGGTTGACACCCGATTTAGTTCAGGTGACCTAATGAATTCCAGGTGAATTCCTAGGATTTTACGTTCAATGAACGCATTGAAAATGGATTTTCAGAAAACAAATCGGTTTGTAGTTTTGATCAAAATATTTTCTCGTTCAAGCTTGAGTTTAGATATCATTGAATTCCATGAGTTTGAATTCTCAATCTTTAAGGTCAATCTCAAGGATTGAGTAATACCAGGCTTAAAAGCTGATTTTTAATCTTTAAGGAGATTATCCTTTCTGGGGATCTGATTCATTAGTCTTATCCAGCTAATTTGCATGGTGCCCCCCCATTATACGAGATAAATCCTTCTCATGGTTAGGATAAATCTGACCACTTGGCGACCCTGTTTAATGCTGAGGTCCGTGGATTTCCTGCTGATTTTAGTGATGACTTTTCTAGATTTTTCGTCAACCTACAGCTGGTCTGGACGACAACTTCATGACCTAAATCAAGAAGCGCGTGTCTTTTTCGGAAGACTTTACTTCCTTTTAATGATGGAATTGATTCATCGTGTAGATCCATCTCTTCTTTTCTTTTATCGGGTAAAACAGTTTAGTTTAGTCCAAAGCAAAAGTATTTTCAGTTATTTGTTACAGATATATGTGACATATGTTTAAAATAACTTGGTAAATTTTTCCACACTTGGCTTTTATTTTCCTTTTTATCGTCCTCTATTCCATTTTAAATGAATTTTAACATTTTAGTTTGTTTCTCAATTTATGTCCTTTCCGAGGTAACAATAATTTCGGTGTTAAAACCTAGTTTTATCGTTCATAAATATGTATAAACATGATTTGAATTCATTTAATTGAAAATTTTAAAAAATTTTACTAGAATTGGGTAGTTAGTATATAAGACTAGGGATGTTCCTTGTTATCGGAGAGCACTAGATTCTAACACAACTACTGCGTTACTAGCATTTTTAATGGTAACCAAGTGTTTAAATCAAAATCTGAAAGAATTTAACCCCTTCCCACACTTAAGATCTTGCAATGCCCTCATTTGCAAGAAATCAGAAACAATTTAAATTATTGAGGGTTATTAGCGTAGAAAAATGATTAAATTTTACCAAAGTTTCAAACATATTGTCGTTTGATTGTTGAATGATAAATGGTGCACGTCATTTGTTCATTCCGTCTTGTTGTTATTTCACATATATTTTGCATCTTGTCGTCAAAATTACTTGCTTTTGCTGAACTTAATGCCAGTCTTTGAAAACGCGTTGTTTTATCCTGTTTTGTGCATAACATAAAATACATGCAATACAAATATAATCATACATGCAATTTGAAATGGAACTTTGGCATCCCACTTTCAAATTATAAGAAAAATATTAGTACACAATAATAATAGAAATATCAAACATTACATAAATGTAATTAAAATGTTAAGTGTTTAAAATAATAAAAATATAAATTACCAACTTATCTCTACTGATCAGGAGGTGGGTTAGGAGGATAATTAGGATAGGGATCCCAATTCATGTTCGGATCAGGGTTCCATGGCTGTTGATAGGTGAACTGGTATGCTGCGTCATAATCATATATGTCATAGGGCGGTCTCATTTCTGGCTGGTGTGCAGGATAGAATGCGGGTCGGGTCGGATAATACATCTCGCCAGGCTGCAACTGGCTTATAATTTGGCGCTGATGATAATCCCATCGGCCATGCTCTCGTTGCCGGGAATGCTCGTAGTCATTCCGACGTTGCCATGCCTCGTACTGCATATGCCTATCATAGTTCGTCATGTATTCATCCTCCATACGAACGCCTAAATCAAGAGCAGTCTCCCGAACAACTCCTATAATGTTGTTCGCCTCTTCCATTTCGTCATCCGAACCTCTTTCTACCTGTCGCTGAGGTCCCTCGTATCGATATACCCGACCACGTCTCATCAATAATACCCTTGCACCGTGATAAAGCTGTGAACTAATAGTTTCACCTTCGTCTATTATTTCGTTCATTGGACCCCCTTGGTGCTTATCCACACCTAAATACTCTCCAATGAGAGTAATGAAAATACCGCCACCTATAATACTCCCCGCTTTCATCCCCGAAACTACATTAGCGAGATAATAACCAACACAATAGGGAATGTTCACGAAACTCCTCGGGTCTCTAATACACTTAAGGTAGAACAAATCATTTACGGTTAATTTCTCCTTATTCTTACCCCTTTGTGTAATTGTGTTTGCTAAGAATCTATGAATCACCCGGAGTTCAGCTCTATCTATATCTAAGTATGTATGATTTCCACTGGCGTGAAATTCATTAAAGTGGGACATACGCCTCCAGACGGCGTTAATATCAAATTCCCTATCTATCCTTTCTCCTTGGGCAATCAGGCTATTACAGTCGGGGCTCAAAAGTTCAGCAGGGGTGTAAATCTGTAAGGCCCTGGCTAAATCTATCATGGACATTCTGTACATGCGTCCACCTAACAGAAATCTAATAAAGCTTCTATCATCTATCCTCCTAACATCACTGTTTAACTTAATAGTACTAAGTAATTCTATACACCATTCCCTATATATGGTTCTACGAATGGAAAATAGGCGCATCCAATCGTTAAACTGAGAATTACCATACCTTTGCACCAATAATTCCCGAATCGGTTCGGCAAGGTCAACTGTTTCCAAAGGTACCCAGTCAATTGCCCTTGGCATTTCAACAACCTTAAAGTAGAGAATGTGCATGTTCTTTTGATAATCTGGATACTCTATCCAACATCGATCAAATCTCAGATTTGGGTGTAACTGATCTTCATTAATGTCTAAGCTCAGAATCATTTGATGTGGAGCGAATTGACGAAACTGATTCATGAATAATTGATCTTGATCGTGATATGGAATATGTTGATCCTCATGTTGTTCTTCTTCTTGTTGCATATGTTGTTCTTGTTCATAAAACATTTCCGGTTCGGGCTCTGGTTGTCTGGACGATGATGCACCGTCCGTATCTGTATTTCTCTGCAAAACACATTAAACACAAAATTTGTGCATCCAAATATGCATTAGTGTTAGCAAAATAATAACTTGAAACAATTATGATGACATGTTCAATTCATAACACATTTTATACACATTTTCTTAACAATAACAATTCTACACTTTTACATACGGAAATGTGTACAATGTTTTATCACATTTAAACTCTTAAACATGTCAACAATAATCATTATAGCAATTAAACACTTGTTACATGGCATTCAAATCAAACTAGTGCTCATTTTCATATTTTTGTCAAGTCTACACTTTGTCAAATAAGCATATACGAAAAATGTACATCAAGTTCATAAGCATTTATCTCAAATAACATGCCAAAATAATCACTACTAGCAATGAAACAAGTTTCAAATGGCCTTTATATCAAATTATCCAAGTTCATGAATTTTTAGACTTAAAAAGTCCACTTTAATTCTCAAAAACATGTTTAGGCTCAAAGTTTGGATCAATTAACTACCTAAACATGTTACACTACTTAATTTAGCAACAATTCATGACAAAAATCGGCCATAACCTGTTTATATCAAAAAGCCCCAAATTGCTCAAGAACACAAACCCTAGATTCTTAAAAATTTGAAGTTTTTAGCTTCAATTCATGTTAAATAGCTTCTATCTAGGATATACATGCATAATATAACATCAATTTAACACTAATTTCACTAAAAATTAACAAAAATTAAATTAGGTAAAATGGCTCAAGAACACACATAATTCGAATTTAAAGAGATTAGGGGTGAAATCTTTACCGTTCTCCTGAAGGGGTTGAAACTACTGAATCTAGGCATGATTGTTGTGAAGTTTTGCAAGAAATTTGGTGAAAAATGGCGGATTTTTGAGAGTATTTGGGTGCAAGTTCGTGTATATGTGTGTGTATTGTGAGAAAGAAACAGCAGCGACTGAATAAATTGATCCTGGCCAGTTTTTTGTAGCCATGCGAGTCGCATGACTTTGTGCCTATCCCCATGCGACTCGCATGGGGTGTATTTTCTGGATTTTAATATTTTTTTTTTTTTTTTAACTATAAAACCTTAAACTTTTAAAACATAAATTAAATAAAATTTTAAAAATTTTGTTTCTTTTTAAGACGAGGTCGTTTCGGGACGATGCCCTAGTCCGTCCCTCGACAAAATTTTAAAATTTGTCAATTTCAAGCAATTGTTTTAAAAGCTTAGATTTTTGGATTTTTTAATTTTTTTGGCATACTTTAAATCAATAAGATTAAAAATAATGATAATAAAAGTTCTCGTCCCTCCCTCGGGTAAAGCAATTTCGGTTCAAAGACCTAGTCTTCAACTTACGACGAATTTTAAAAATCATATTTTTAACTTAATGAGATAAAGTAAATTTTTTTGTTTTTAAATTCACACAATTTAAATATAAAATTCAAAATTAATATTTAAAAAAAATCACACCAACTTAAAATTTGAAATGCATAAAATTAAAAATTCATATTTTAAAAATTCACACCAGACTTAATTTAAAAATTCATATTATAAATTCACACCAAACTTATATTAATTTTTCAAATATTTACAATTTTAAATATATTGTTTTTACAAAGTTTACAATATTAATTTAATATTTATATTAATTTTAAAAACATGGTAAAAATAAAATTAAAAATCTTTTTGGCTTTTTATCCCACTTTAATCAATCAAATATTATCAAAAATATGCGCCCCTCTTTTCGGTAAAGTAATTTCGGTTCCAAGACCTAATTTAACTCATGACGAATTTTTGAAATATTTTGGGTTGATTGATTAAAGATATTTATACCTTAAGAATAAACGTTAAATTTCGCAGTGATGTAATAAATTTTTGAATGATATCAATAATTTCGGTCGCCAAACCTAATTTTATTCAATACCAATTTAATACTTTTTAGCGAACAAATTAGCGTTTATTATCAAAAGGTTAAAAAATAAAAATAAAAATAAAAACTGTACAGACATACTTGTGAAATAGAGTTCTTAGTTATATGATCTATTCCATTCATAAGATAGTCGGTTTAATTGGTTTTCCATGGCTACATAGGCGTAACCTCGAGCATTCAGTGTCTTTTCTTCTAAACATATGAACGGTCCGTCTCTGCATAAAGTAACAAATTCGGTATTTGAATAGGTTTGATTATTTGAACATTTACCTCCATGTGACCATTTTCCGCATTTGTGACATCGTTCTAGGTGTCGTGCTCTTCTTTTCGCTGCGGATTTTGATTTTCCTTTACCAAATTGTAACTTATTATCTTCGCATCTGGATTCTTTTCTAACTCCGTCCATTCTTTCTCTGATTACTGATACTATTTCACTCGGTAGTATGTCATTATTTCTTTTAGTGATCAAAGCGTGTAGCATTAGACCATGGTTTAGTTCACAGGCAGTCTTCATTTTGTAAAAACCTAAAAAAAATAAAAATTCAGAATGGGGGGAGAAGACTAGTTCTTTAGGGTCTGCTAGGGAAAGACCATTCGGGTTCCATTTTCGAGAACTACACGAAAACAGACAATCTAACTCTAACAGAAATACATATTATCCTTTAAAGACTTGATTCTCCCCACACTTAGTTAGCTGTGTTGTCGAAATTGTGATTAACTTCGTTGTCGACTTCCATCGGACCATGTATGTAATGTTTAACTCTGTGACCATTAACTTTAAATTCAATCCCATTTGAATTTATCAATTCTATCATTCCGTATGGGAAAACTCTTTTGACTATGAATGGCCCAGACCATCTTGATTTCAATTTTCCAGGAAATAGCTTGAATCGTGAATTGAAAAGAAGAACTCTGTCTCCTTTTTTAAATTCTTTTGAACTTCTGATTCTTTTATCATGCCATTTCTTCGTTCTTTCTTTATAGATTAACGAATTTTCATATGCTTCATGTCTTAATTCTTCTAATTCGTTTAGTTGAGTTAATCGTAGACGTCCAGCTTCATGTAAATCAAGATTACATGTTTTCAAAGCCCAAAATGCTTTGTGTTCAATTTCTACTGGAAGATGACATGCTTTTCCATAAACAAGTCTAAAAGGTGTGGTTCCAATTGGAGTTTTGTAGGCTGTTCTAAAAGCCCAGAGTGCATCCTCCAATTTAATGGACCATTCCTTTGGATTTGATCCTACGATTTTCTCTAGAATACGTTTTAAAGCTCGGTTGGTATTTTCAACTTGTCCACTTGTTTGTGGATGATATGCGGTGGAGATTTTATGAGTTACTCCATATCTTTTAAGAACTTTCTCAAGTTGATTATTACAGAAATGAGTACCCCGATCACTTATTAAAGCTTTCGGTGTTCCAAATCTTGCAAAAAGTTGTTTTAAAAAGTTGACTACAACTCGTGCATCGTTAGTTGGGAGAGCTTGTGCTTCCGCCCATTTAGATACATAATCAATGGCTACGAGTATATATAGATTATTATGAGATTTTGGAAATGGACCCATAAAGTCAATACCCCAAATGTCAAATACTTCACATACTTGGATGACATTTTGTGGCATTTCATCACGTTGACTTATTTTTCCGGCCCTTTGACATGCATCACAGGATTTGCAAAGAAGGTGTGCGTCTTTGTAAATTGTAGGCCAATAGAATCCAGCTTCATAAACTTTTCTTGCTGTTAGTTGAGGCCCATAATGCCCTCCTGTTGGTCCTGTGTGACAATGGTTTAAAATTTTACTAGCTTCATCTCCAAATACACATCGGCGTATTATTCCATCGGGACAACTTTTAAACAGATGTGGATCTTCCCAGAAATAGTGTTTTATATCACTGAAGAATTTCTTTCGTCTTTGGTATGATAATCCTTTTTCAAGGAATCCACAAACTAAGTAGTTTGCATAGTCTGCAAACCATGGGATTTCTTTATAATCTATCTTCAATAGATATTCATCAGGAAAGTTGTCTTGTATGGCCGATTCATTTAGAACTTCTAATTCGGGATTTTCAAGACGAGAAAGATGATCAGCGGCGAGATTTTCTGCTCCTCTTTTATCTCTGATTTCAATATCAAACTCTTATAAGAGTAAGATCCAACGGATTAATCTTGGTTTAGCATCTTGTTTTGAAAATAGGTATCTAAGAGCAGAATGGTCGGTATAGACCACCGTTTTTGCTAAAACGAGATATGATCGAAATTTGTCAAAAGCAAAGACAATAGCAAGGAGTTCTTTTTCAGTAGTTGTATAGTTCGTTTGTGCTCCTTGTAATGTCTTACTAGCATAATATATAGGTTGAAATCGTTTTTCAATCCTTTGTCCTAAAACGGCTCCCATTGCAAAATCACTTGCATCGCACATTAGTTCAAATGGTAGATTCCAATTTGGTGTTATCATGATCGGCGCATTAGTGAGTTTTTCTTTAAGAGTATTAAAAGATTTGATACATTCATCTGAAAAGATGAATGGCGCATCCTTTTCTAGGAGTTTATTCATAGGAGTGGCAATTTTAGAAAAATCTTTTATAAAACGTCGGTAAAAACCGGCATGCCCTAGAAAACTCCTAACTCCTCTAACATTGGTGGGATGTGGAAGTTTAGCAATTACATCTACTTTAGCTCTATCCACTTCAATTCCTTCTTTTGAAATTTTATGTCCAAGAACGATGCCTTCTTTAACCATGAAATGGCATTTCTCCCAATTAAGTACTAGATTTGATTTTTCGCATCTAATTAGCATTCGTTCCAGATTAACTAGACATGATTTAAATGTATCACCGAAGACTGAAAAGTCATCCATGAATACTTCCATGCATTCTTCTATCATGTCGTGAAAAATCGCCATCATACACCTTTGAAAGGTTGCAGGGGCGTTGCAAAGTCCAAATGGCATGCGTTTGTAAGCAAAAGTACCATAAGGGCACGTGAATGTGGTTTTCTCTTGATCTTCGGGTGCTATTGGAATTTGAAAATATCCGGAAAATCCATCTAGAAAACAATAGTAACTATTTCCGGCTAATCTTTCCAACATTTGATCTATGAAAGGTAAGGGAAAGTGATCTTTTCTGGTGGCGTCATTTAATTTTCTATAATCAATACATACACGCCATCCTGTTACAGTCCTAGTAGGAATAAGCTCATTTTTCTCATTTGTGATGACAGTCATGCCACCCTTCTTAGGCACGCATTGAACTGGGCTTACCCATGGACTATCAGAGATTAGATATATCAAACCTGCATATAGCAGTTTAATAATCTCTTTCTTAACTACATCTTGCATATTAGGATTTAGTCTTCGTTGGCGTTGCACATACGTTTTATGACCTTCTTCCATAAGGATTTTATGTGTGCAATACGAAGGACTTATTCCTTTAATATCATGAATCTTCCATGCAATGGCTGGTTTATGAGCTTTCAACACAGAAATGAGTTGTGATTTCTCATTTTCAGTAAGAGAAGACGATATTATTACAGGTAATTCAGATTCACCTTGTAAATAAGCGTATTCCAAATGGTTTGGAAGTGGCTTTAACTCTAATTTCGGAGGTTCTTCTATCGATGATTTATATCGATATCTGTCTTCTTCTTTTAGCATTTGAATTTCTTCTGTTGTTGGTTCATATCCATTAGCTATAAGTGTAGCTAACATTTCAGCTTCATCAATTGGTTCATTACCTTCTCCTAAAGAACATTCTCCTGTTCCTTGTAATTCTGGAAATTCTTCTAATAATTCTGCATGTGCATCTATAGTTTGAATATAATAACATGTATCATCTGCAGATTGTGGTTGTTGCATTGCTCTATCAACCGAAAAGGTAACACTCTCATCCTCTATACTTAGGGTCAGTTTCTTACCGAACACGTCTATCATTGCTTTAGCCGTGTTTAAGAATGGTCTTCCTAATATGAGAGGAACTTGAGAATCTTCTTCCATGTCCAAAACAACAAAATCTACTGGAAATACTAAAGTACCAACTTTAACTAGCATGTTCTCCATTATCCCTCTAGGATATTTTATTGATCTATCGGCTAGTTGTATGCTTATTCTGGTTGGTTTCAATTCTCCAAGGTCTAGTTTAGTGTATAGTGAATACGGCATTAGATTTATACTAGCACCTAAGTCTGCCAATGCTTCTATTGAACTAAGACTACCCAGAAAACATGGAATTGTGAAACTTCCTGGATCAGATAATTTTTCTGGTATCTTATTCAACAGCACTGCTGAACAATTAGCATTCATAGTAACAGCCGAGAGTTCTTCCATTTTCTTTCTATTTGAGATTAGATCTTTCAAGAATTTAGCATATCTTGGCATTCCTGAAATCACATCAATGAAAGGAAGATTTACATTTATCTGTTTAAACATATCCAAGAATTTGGATTGCTCGGCTTCAAGTTTTTCTTTCTTCATTTTACTCGGGTAAGGAAGTGGTGGTTGGTATGGTTTAACATAAGGTTTATCCTTAACTGTGTTATCTTCATTAACCTTTTCAACTACCGGTTCTTTTTCCTTATCTTGATCAGGTTGTGGTTCTTGTGGAGTAGGAATAGTTTCATCAGAAGTTACAGGTATTTCAGGTGGTTTAAGTGTTGTACCACTTCTTGTGGTAATAGCTTTAGCTGTTTCATTCCGGGGGTTAGCATTTGTATCACTAGGTAGACTTCCCGGTTTTCTTTCACCTATTAACCTTGCTAGGTTACTCACTTCTTGTTCTAGATTTTGAATAGAAGCTTGTTGATTTCTAAATGCTTGAGCATTTTGTTCATTGGTTTGTTTTTGAGATGTGAAAAACTGCGTTTGAGTTTCAACTAGCTTCGTCATCATATCTTCTAAATTCGGCTTTTTATCATCGGTTTGTTGTGGTGGTTTGTTTTGAAAATTAGGTCTTTGCTGATTGTAAGTATTATTGGATACTTGTTGATTGCTAGGACCTTGTTGGTTGTTGTATGGAATATTTCGGTTATAATTCTGGTTTTGATTGTAAATCGGTCTTGGCGGTTGATAATTATTCTGATAATTATTTCCAGGCCTTTGGTTTATGTATGAAATATTCTCTCTTTATTCCATTGTTAATTCAATACTGAGACAATCTTTTGTCAAATGTGGTCCTCCACACTGCTCACAACTAATTCGTATTGAGTGAATATCCTTAGTCATCTTTTCCATTCGTCTCTCCACAGCATCTATCTTTGCGAAAATGGAATCTAAGTCATGGCTAGAATCGGCTCTAGCTGCTTTAGATGATCTAATGATATCTTTTTCTTGGTGCCACTCATGTGAGTGGGAAGCAGTATTATCAATAATTTTGTAATCATCAGTTTCGGTTTTCTTCATAATAGAACCACCAGCTGCTATATCTATATCTTTCCTTGTAGTGATGTCGCATCCTTGGTAGAATATTTGTACTATTTGACAGGTGTCTAAACCATGTTGCGGACATCCTCTTAATAACTTTCCATATCTTGTCCACGCCTCATATAGAGTTTCATTTGGCTTCTGTGTGAACGTAACAATTTCTGCTTGAAGTCTTACGGCTTTAGATGCAGGAAAAAATTGTTTAAGAAATTTGTCAACTAAAACATCCCATGTATCAATCGCCCCTTCAGGTAACGATTCCAACCAATCTTTGGCTTCTCCCTTTAAAGTCCAGGGAAATAACATGAGATATATCTGTTCATCCTCTACTTCTCGTATTTTAAATAGTGTGCAGATCCTATTAAAGGTACGTAGATGTTCGTTTGGATCTTCCTTCGGCGCACCACTAAATTGGCATTGATTAGTCACCATATGTAGAATTTGTCCTTTGATTTCATAATCTGGCGCATTAATGTCAGGATGAGTAGTTGCGTGACCTTGGCCAGTGCGTTTAGCTCTCATTCGGTCTTCCATACTTAGAGGTTCCAGATTCTCCATAATTGAATTTGTTGAATCGGTATCACTAGATGATTCTGATTTAATGGTTCGTTCCTCAACAATCTCTGTTTGAATGATTGGTGGTTCCGGAGGAAAGTTTAGTGGTTCAGGATCTACGAACCATTCCTGAATATTCTCTGGATTCTCAATTGTGAGGTTGGGTTCAAAAAATAGATTATCGGAAATTTGAACTGAAGTACTTGGTCGACTGGATGACGATTCTAAAGAAAAATCAACGGCGGTTATATTTGCTAAATGTCTTGATCTAGTTACAGGTGGTGAACGTACAAAATGTGGTGAACGTCTTGCTCGGTGCATTCACTGAATATCCTATTAGTTTTTAAAAGGAAAGAAAAATTATAATAAGTTATCCAATCAATAGACTTTTCTGATTTTGCCCACGTTTCGAATAGCCAAAAGATGCAGCAGAGGGGCAGGATTCGTTTGGTCTCAATATAATTGAGGACTGTTTGGCTCCAATAACCCGGTCCACGTACAAATCCAACTATTACTACGAACCAGAAAATTTTGATGTCTATTAATTTAACCACTTAAAATAAATTTTCGTAATTTTAAGAAATTTAGATAAGAAGTAGAAAAAATTCTAAGTCCTAAAAACTAGAATAGCGAGAAATAAGAGAGAAAAAGAGTTCGTCGCAAAAGGTCGAAAAAGAAAAAATGGTTGAAAAATAAAAGGTGACGGAAAAATAAAAGAAACTTATAAAAACTTAAAAATACTTGACTAACCTAACCTTATTACTACAACTAACTTAAAATTATAATCGCAAATTGAAATTACTAATTGGAATGATAATTGATACATAGTAAAAGGTGTCTAAAAATATTAAAGCTTACAGGAAAAACTAAATCCCAAATGGAAATAACTTAAAAAGAAACTAAAACTTAAAAAGGCGTCGCAAAATTCTAAAGCACCTAAATCTTAGTCTAAGGAATAAGCACTTAAGAGAGTTTACGGCAAAGCCTAAAAATCTAGGAGTAAAAATAACTATAGCAAAAACTAAGTTTAAAATTAAATATGAGCTAAAAATACAAAAGTTACGCTAAAACGATTAAAAAGGAACAAAATATAAAAGTTATAAAAAGTTATAAAAATATTAGATTTTATAAAAATATTATTTTTATATTTTTTTATATTATAGTATTAAGTAAATAAATAATAAAACTAAACAAAAGTAAAAATAACTAAATAAATTAAAAACTTAATTATAATAATAATAATAGTTTTAGGGTTTAAATAATAATAATTAAATAATATCCGTAATTAATACGGAATTAGGGTTCGTTTGTGGTCTTGTCAGACCCCTCATGCGAGTCGCATGGAATAAGGGGGTGGGTCATGCGAGTCGCATGGCCATTCTGAACTGGTTCAATTGGACTGGTTCAAATGACAGGTCACGTAATTATTTAATATTTATTTTTAATTTCTGTTTTATATATAATATAAGATATAAATATATAATTTAAATAAAAACTTAATAAAATACTAAAATAAAATACAAATACTTTAATATTTTGTAAATAATAAAGAAAAACTTAAAATACACTTTAAAATATATTTTTTTTTTTCGATTTTAAAAGATTTTTTTTTTATTATATTTTTAATTTTTAAACAAAAATATAAATTTTACAAAAACTAATTATAACTAAAAAAAATATATGGCGTTTTGCTTCGGCGTTTCCCCGGCAGCGGCGCCAAAAATACTTGATGTCGTAGGGGGTGTATACAAAATAGTATTATTTTTAGTGCGAAATACTATTAAATATGTTACAATTTTACACAAGATATTTATTTATTTATAGAATGGATATACTTAAACCTTGCTACAATACTTATAGGCAGTGTACCTAATCGTACAGTAGTGTAGTTTTTAGTAAGTCCGGTTCGTTCCACAGGGAAATCTTTAAACAAAGCTCAACGCTATATTAGTTTACTTTTATTAAAAATACAAATATATATATAAGTAATATTATTATTATAAAGGGGGGTTTTTACCGTTTAATGACCGGTTTGTCGATTTTAAGACTTTAGTCGCAGTTAAAACCTAATGTAAAATATTAAATAAATAAAAGACTTAAATTAAAACGTAAAGTAAATAACGATAATGAAATTGCGAATAATAAAAGTGCGATAAAATAAACTTGCGATAATTAAAAAGTACGATAATTAAAAGTGCGATTAAATAACAATAACAATAAAAATGCGATAATTAGAAGTGCAATTAAATATAAAATAAAGGAAATTAAATATGAAATAAAAGAATTATGCTTATTTAAACTTCCGTAATCATGATGTTTGACGTGTTGATTTTAGTTTTATGCCCATGGGTTAATTGTCCTTTGTCCTGGATTATTTAATATGTCCGTCTGGTTTTTGTCCATAACAGTCCATCAGTCATAAATATAAAATGCGAGTGTCCTCGTCAAATTATTCTTATACCCGAAGTTAAATATTCCAACTAATTGGGGATTCGAATTGTAACAAGGTTTTAATACTTTGTTTAATGAATACACCAGGTTATCGACTGCGTGTAAACCAAGGTTTTACTACTTTGTTAACAATTACACCAATTACCCTTGAATGTAATTTCACCCCTGTTTTAATTATTCTAGTGGCTATTAATCCATTCCCGTGTCCGGTTAAATGAACGATTATTCGTACATATAAATACCCCGCCCATCGTGTCCGATCGAGTGTATATGGTAATTTATAGGGACGCCCAATTATAAATCTTTATATTAACATTAACAAACTTTCATTTAGTTAAACAAATATAAAGCCCATTAATAGCCCATAGTCTAATTTCCACAAGTGTCGTTCTTTTGTCCAAACCCCAATTATGGTACAAAGCCCAATTACCCAATTTTAGTAATTAGCCCAACATCATGATTACTTCGTTTTAAATAAGCATAATAATAACTTAGCTACGAGACATTAATATAAAAAGGTTGAACATAACTTACAATGATTAAAAATAGCGTAGCGTTACACGGACAGAATTTCGACTTATACCCTTACAACATTCGCTAACATACCCTTATTATTAGAATTAAAATTAAAATTAAAATTAAAATATAAATTATATATATATATATATATCGTATATATGAGAGAGAGATATATTTTCTGTGTGTTTTAAAACTCGGCAGAAAACTGGCTTTATATAGGACCTGACTAGCATTTTTACTCCATGCGACTCGCATGGATTTTGTGCCTCTGGCCATGCGAGTCGCATGGCCACCCTGGATTCAGCCAAATTGCTTTGTTTTCTTCTTGCCGACGTAATATAATAATAATATATAATATATAATTATATATAATTATATATATATATATTATATTATATTCTTGTGCATAGTAGACTAGATATTTTTGGTCCGTTGCGTCGGGCGTTTCTTCTTGGCTCAGGTCCCGGTTCCGGATTTTCGGACGTCCTCGCGTACTATTTTATATCGTGTACTTTGCGTCTTGTAACTTGTACTCTTGTTATTTTGAGACGTTCCTCATCAATAATTTGAACCTTTTTGATTGAATCTTGTACTTTTTAGCTTTTTGGACCTTTCCGTCTTCAATTTGTCGAATCTGCCTTTTATCTTCACTTTTTAATATTTAAACGAATAGTGCTTGTAAATCGAACAATATCAACTAAAATTTTGTCTTTCTTGGGGAATAATGCTGTAAAATATGTGTTCATTTTTAGCCTTATCAACAACTATCAACTTCAATCATCAAGAACCCCATCAAATGGTTACCGCTTTTATATTTTGCAGCAACGTCATGACACACCTATTGTTTTTCTACTTCTTTTCGAACCATCACTATAACCTCCACCTAAAACCCACACTCACCCATCACCTTATAATCATCACCTCACCATTTTTGTTTACAATCACCACTTTGATCACCCACCTCAACCATCGTCACCCTACACCTTCACCATCATCTCTATCTCTCCTATCTTCTTTCCCTCACTTATTGCTTTCTGATTCTTTGATTAATCATCATGAAATCACCCATTAAATTGTTGCGTTATCGTTTCCACAAACCACCACCTTACTATTATTTTCTGTTACTATATATGTTTTCTGTTCCAAACGAGTTGTAACCGAAAACCCACTTGATGATTAGCGATAAAAAAAATTAAATAAATGAAAGTGATATCATGGAGTAGGTGGTTGCTTACCTATTTCCTTTCTTGTTCGTGTACCCATCAAAACCGAACCCCACTTGGATTTATATTAAGAGATTTGATTCCAAATTTAAACGTAAATTTTGCCTTTTAATTGAAGTTGGGGCCGACCACTAAACCAAAGAGTCTTTAATTTATGATTTGCTGGATTCCACAATACTATACAGCAACATTATCAACCTATCTGTTTGGGGATCGGGCATCCTTCAGGCCATCAATTCTTCTACCTTGGGCCGAAACCCTTGATTGTGATCTTGGGCCGACTATTTATTACAACATGGGTCAAATGTTATGTTTGGGCCTGTCATGTTTACTCAAAGAAGACGAGGAGTATGCACGGTGAGGTACGCTAAGATGAAGCTAGAATAAACGATAATTATGATTCGGTGATAAGATTAAGTGATGGATGAGGTTAGTTTAGATAATGAAGTATTAGCTGATGATATCAAAACAAATCAAAAATAAAGAGTAACGGTATGAGAGAATGATGATGATGTCTGATCGAATGATGATGAGGAATCAATGAAAAAGATGAAACAGTTAAAGATCTAGGTTATATATTTTATATCCTTGAATTAAAACAGAAAGAAATAGATGGAGTAGTGACTAGGGGTTGTGTTTGGTGAACGGGGGGTCCTAGGTTCGAAACTAGGCACGGCATTAATTTTCTTTTTAGTGATAAAAATTGCTGTTGGGTTAGGTCTCTATTATGTGGCTGGGCCGAATTCTATTTAGGATGTTGGGCCGAAATGTTAAACTGTTGGGACAATGAAAACCTTGGGTCGAGATAATGTTTAGGCCGTGTAAATTAATAATGGAGCAAACAAGAGAATAACTAATCCGAATGATATATACATGGGTCGAGAATTAAGACAGAAAAATGGAACGGATCAAATGGTTAGGAAGTGTTTGAGGGGAAGGAGAGGTCACGGGTTCAAACCCAGGGCTGTCATATTTTTGGAACTCATTTTAATTGAGGTGGTTTTCTAATTTTAATATTACTACTATTATTATTATTATTATTATTATTATTATTATTATTATTATTATTATTATTATTATTATTATTATTATTATTATTATTATTATTATTATTATTATTATTATTACTATTATTATTATTATTATTATTATTATTATCATTATAAATATTATTTTATCATATAAATATTAGTTACTTAAAAATATATTTAATACAGATATCATAACTATATTAAAATTGTTATAAATAAATATTAATTATTTATTTAATGGTGTACATAAAATAAACATACTTAATTAACTAATAAAACCTATCAATTATTAAATATAACAAGTATATCACCAATAAATATGTAAACTTATTCGATTACAATTCTTTGTGTTAATAAATATATGAATGATATAGGTTCGTGAATCCAAGGCAGGCCTTACACATATTCAATGATGTTATATGTATTTTTACTACAAAATACAGTATGGTGAGTATATAGTCCCTTTTAAACTCTAAATATTTTGGGATGAGAATACATGCAATTTATGATTTACGTTATGGACACAAGTGATCAAAAATAAATTCTATGTTGAGTTGTACCATGGCATATTTCTTTATACTTGGTAGCTAATATTTACATGAGGAATGTAAACGCGAATCCTGTTGATAGATCTATCGGGCCTGACAACCCCAACCGGGCTGGACGACCAGTTTTCAATGATTGCACAGTACTTCATTTCTGTATACTACACTTGGTACGGTGTAGCGATTATTTAAGAATATGCTGCGATGATTTTAATGTTAAGTATGGTTACCAAGTGCTCAACTACTTTTACATACACTTGCGAGTGTATTTTGTTTAAATATATGAAATCTTGTGGTCCATAGTTATAACGCTGCTAGCATCAAACCTATATATCTCACCAACTTTATGTTGACATTTTAAAGCATGTTATTCTCAGGTATGAAAGAAACCTTCCGCTGTGCATTAGCTCATATTAAAGACATTACTTGGAGTCGATCATCGTAATGGGACCAAATGTTAAGGACTTCGTCCGGATGGATTAGTAGAGGTCCTTTCAGTTGGTATCAGAGCGGTGGTCTTAGTGAACCAGGTCTGCATTTGTGTGTCTAACTGATAAGTCATTAGGATACATTAGTGAGTCTGGACTTCGACCGTATTTACATGTCAAAAGTTTTGCTTATCATATTTAGTCGGAAATCATCTTATCATCCTTAGGGAATTGCCTGTTTACCATTCATAAGTCTAGACACGTATTACTGCATTTAGTGCATCGATAGTGTATAGACAAAATTCATATCTTAGCATATCTGTTACTTTGGACTTTGGCTGACATCTTTTCAAGGATTCTCCGTAATTTACGGGATTTTGGTATTATATATACATATGTAAATTATGTATTGAAGAGTATCAAATCTAACTTCTATAATCTATTCCATACCAAAAATTCATTTCCCCGATTATACAAGATGGATTCCGCATCTAGTTCAAATTCCTCCGATCCCGACAACTATTCCGATATGGATTCTCACTCGAGCTCCGACAACAGTGTGACCGGAATGGATCAATCAATTTCCCATCATCTATTCTGGATGAATTGGGGATGGGTTCGTAATATACTAAATCACTGGAGACAAGAAGAAGGTGATCCATTTCATCCACCAAATTGCCCTCTTGACCATGAACCTGAAGCACTTACCGGCGAACCTGTTCGAGAAACCATTTTCTCTCTTATTTCTAGAGTCTCTCATCACGATTATATACTATCTCATATTTCGAATCTTGTTCATTCGCTCGCTCCAACCGCCAATCATCCCGGTGTACTAGCAGAAGTTAACGAACTACGCGCTCGCGTGACGGCTTTAGAGAAATGGTGCGAAGGTTACAAACACCAGCAGCAGCACCAGCCGCATAATTAGCACCACCATCATCAACGCCAATAGTACCCTTATTACCCTCAACCACAACCGCGTCGTAAACCTCAACATCACAATCTGTACTTCAGATATCAACATCACACGCCTTAATATCACCATATGTACTTTGATTATGATCTTTGTTCTACATATCGATTATCTTCGCTTTACGTATCATTCTACCTTATTTATTTTCATTCGACATGGCAATTAAGTAATCTCTAATGTTTTGGAGATTAAATATTCTTGTTCTAACGGTAAATCAAATGAGTTTAATATTATATTGACTCATTAAATCCATAATTACATCTGAAGAAAATATATATGCAAGTATATTTTCATAAATATTGTAATTAAAAATTCTTTTGTACAAACTATTAATGGTGAAAATATTTTAACGGGTAGGTAGTACCCGAGGAATATTTAGATTTCACATTAATAAGTTACAATGTACATTCTTCGAATTTGATTCAACGGTCATTTACTATCCTACTTACAACCACCGATATACGTATCCGTTCACCACAGAACAATCATTTCCATTCAAATTACATATTTGGATTTTGACCTATCAGAATCTAACAAGTGGCATAACGAAGAAAACATTGGACAAAATAAAAAGTGTTAGAAACAAACAAATTAACTATGATGAATTTGTTAAGATTCCACGCTAACTGTTCCTAGCTAACTGGTTACATTTTATTTATCGCAATTTACATTCTCGCAATTTTATTTATCGTCATTTAATTTCTGTTATTTACTTTTACGCACTTTAAATCGGGACACATGTACACAATACGTCGGATTAATTCTGAGACAATACGTTGTACACGGGTCATGATATATATTTATTTATTTTACGCACTTTAAATAACGGGACACGTATACAAGGTTTCGCCCTATCATATCGACCCATCTATATATATATTTCGGAACAACCATAGACACTCTATATGTGAATGTTGGAGATGGCTATACAGGGTTGAGGTTGATTCTAAAATATATATATGGTTTGAGTTGTGATCAATACTGAGACCGGTACACGGGTCACGATACGTATTAATTAATTCAAATATTATATATTAAATTATATACGAATTTATTGGACTATTGGACAATTGGACTGCTAACTTTGGACAATTAAAATGAATTAAAATATTGATTATAACATATAAAACTAAATAATTCTTCAAGTTTGCCACTTGATTTCATCTTAAACCTCATTTATACCTCGACAGTTACAATCCGCGTTCAAATATTTTCATGATTCTTGAAAACACCTCAATTGAGAAGTTGAACCAACCGCACTTCATCTACAGAAGAAAAGATTTATGCATATAGTTATGCACCTAAAAAACTCTCGAACCCAAAGTCATAGTCTAACACGTACCGCGTCGAATTCTTATCATTTATTAGCAAAACCAACCTCACGATTCCTTTTCAAAGTAGCCAATTTTGTCACAGCTCCAGCAAGTTGATTTCGACTTTTCGTTCAAAACAACCTTGTTATAACCTCGGAATATATACGTGCTTATTTATTGTTACCAGAGAACCTTTTATATTCCACCATACTACCATCAGCGTTTAATCATCTCAAAACACAATTCTCCTGAAAACACCTCGATTTGATGATCCAAATCCGTTAACTTTGAAAATGCTGACGAAGCAGCATATTGTAGATGGTCTTAATGGCCAAAAGTTGATGATAAAGAATGGAGTGTTGGAAACGCTCAATAGAAAAATTTAGTACTGAAAAGCTGATTATGCGAAACTATGAAGGAAGCCGTGGACAAATCACAAAGAATAAGTTTGACTTCAAAAAATACAAATGATTCAGTACCTGCTGAATACATTAACGAATACCTTGCTCCTGACTCTGAACCTTTATGGATCTTATTCTTCATCATCATCTTATCCTAAGTATTATAAGAAATCTTCGTATCTCTCATTATACACATTCTCCATATTTCTGGAGATATTCTCATAACTATTCTTATCTGAGATCATTTATCTCTCCGTAATATCTGCGTTACAACATAAAAGAAACTGTGTTAGTTTCTAAATTCTGAAACCTCCGAGTTTAAAATATGAATGTTTTGAAGTAGTGTTGGGAACTGATGCATGAATTAGTATAATATAATGACACTTGATCAACGTCATTATATTACAGTAAGTCATGTTGAGTTTCTAATGGAATGTGATGATTCACAGTACCATCATCATGTGCCATATTACATGACTCTTACATTCTACCTAATCTCCAAACATATTAAGAACATATCTTCTTGATAGTTCTATCTTTTCAGATATTCTGATAATTTGACAAATCAAGATCGTGCCATTACGATTCCTTCTTAGAACATTAACTATGTTCATCCAAAACTTCATACCTACAATTTCTGGACCATTATTCGTTTGACTTAAAGTCGGGAAGAGGAAAACAAAAGGGATGGAACTTCAAAGCATAAAGGAAACGAAAAAGGTGAATTTATAGTAATATATCCGACAGAGAAATCGGAATAGATTATTACATTTAATCAAGGAAGATCCTGATTTCCTTAATCACCGAAACATCAAATCTTATTACAAAGATTTTCTTTAAAATCCCTTAAATCCCGGAAGTCAATAGTAACTACGTCATCGGTTGAAACGAATATATATATTTACTCATTTCACTCTTTTGTGATAGCTTCACTCGTATGCTTCACATGATCGAATCGTTTTATCTATATCTCTCAATAATGATAAAACTCCATTATTACCTCATATTCGTCATGAAAAAATTCTTGTAGTTATCCATGACGACCTCTATCAAATTTCGGAGACGAAATTTCTTTAACGGGTAGGTACTGTAATGACCCGGAAATTTTCGATCAAATTTAAACCTTAATCTTTATATATTTTCGATACGATAAGCAAAATCTGTAATGTTGAGTCTCGAAAGTTTTGAAATCTATATTTAGGAAATCAATTACCCTTTTAATATGCTCGGTGATTCGAAAATGAGTAATATAAATTTTAGGTTTATTAAAAATGTATTTAGGAATTATTTGTTGAATTTTAAAACTTTTTATATTTTACTTGGGATTGTGAGTAAATAATTAATGTAATTTTTTTATGAAATAGTTAATGACCGAATTTTATATCATAATGATTAGAATAAATAAATATAGATCTGAGATTTTTTTCCGAAGACTTTTATCCGCCACTGTTTAACAACGTAGCGGGAATTAATACCCCTACTAATAATGTCGATAGTTAAAATACAAAAGAGTTATCATGAGAATCCAAAATATTAAAGTGATTGATATCGTTACTGTTTTAGATTGGAATATTTCTTCTCTGCACAATCTAATTATATGATAATTATTACTAGTAATATTTCTATTTGCACATCTTGTATCTATATATATATAGAGATATATATGGGCATACAATTATATGAACTTAATCACCACAATCATCTTGTGATCTCTACTTCTCCTCCTCCTCTTCTATCTTCTTCTTCGATGATCAAACCACCTATGGCCCAACCATAACTTCAACACTATCTCCACGGCACCATCAAACAAACCTGCAACATGCTTTGATTAAGGCTGTACATACTTTTCTTTCCTTTCTTTCTTCATTCGAACATCATCAACAAGATCATGACAATTGTTATTACTTGTATCATGTTTTTCTGGGTTCATCGTTACCACGTTCTTCGGTTCACAAATCACCTTGATTAACACCTTGACCACCCTCCTCACAACCAAACAATCGCATCCTCATCACCAATACTACCACTACTATAGTTTCTGTTTCGGGTTTCATTTACAACTATCAACTTCAATCATCAAGAAACCCAATCAAATGGTTACCGCTTTTATATTTTGCAGCAATGTCACGACACACCTATTGTTTTTCTACTTCTTTTCGAACCATCACTATAACCGCCACCTAAAACCCACACTCACCCATCACCTTATAATCATCACCTCACCATTTTTGTTTACAATCACCACTTTGATCACCCACCTCAACCATCATCACCCTACACCTTCACCATCATCTCTATCTCTCCTATCTTCTTTCCCTCACTTATTGCTTTCTGATTCTTCGATTAATCATCATGAAATCACCCATTAAACTATTGCGTTATCGTTTCCACAAACCACCACCTTACTATTATTTTCTGTTACTATATATGTTTTCTGTTCCAAACGAGTTATAACCGAAAACCCACTTGATGATTAGCGATAAAAAAAAATTAAATAAATGAAAGTGATAGCATGGAGTAGGTGGTTGCTTACCTGTTTCCTTTCTTGTTCGTGTACCCATCAAAACCGAACCCTACTTGGATTTATATTAAGAGATTTGATTCCAAATTCAAACGTAAATTTTGCCTTTTAATTGAAGTTGGGGCCGACCACTAAACCAAAGAGTCTTTAATTTATGATTTGCTGGATTCTACAATACTATACAACAACATTATCAACCTATCTGTTTGGGGATCGGGCATCCTTCAGGCCATCAATTCTTCTACCTTGGGCCGAAACCCTTGATTGTGATCTTGGGTCGACTATTTATTACAACATGGGTCAAATGTTATGTTTGGGCCTGTCATGTTTACTCAAAGAAGACGAGGAGTATGCACGGTGAGGTACGCTAAGATGAAGCTAGAATAAACGATAATTATGATTCGGTGATAAGATTAAGTGATGGATGAGGTTAGTTTAGATAATGAAGTATTAGCTGATGATATCAAAACAAATCGAAAATAAAGAGTAACGGTATGAGAGAATGATGATGATGTCTGATCGAATGATGATGAGGAATCAATGAAAAAGATGAAACAGTTAAAGATCTAGGTTATATATTTTATATCCTTGAATTAAAACAGAAAGAAATAGGTGGAGTAGTGACTAGGGGTTGTGTTTGGTGAACGGGGGGTCCTAGGTTCGAAACTAGGCACGACATTAATTTTCTTTTTAGTGATAAAAATTGCTGTTGGGTCAGGTCTCTATTATGTGGCTGGGACGAATTCTATTTAGGATGTTGGGCCGAAATGTTAAACTGTTGGGACAATGAAAACCTTGGGTCGAGATAATGTTTAGGCCGTGTAAATTAATAATGGAGCAAACAAGAGAATAACTAATCCGAATGATATATACATGGGTCGAGAATTAAGACAGAAAAATGGAACGGATCAAATGGTTAGGAAGTGTTTGAGGGGAAGGAGAGGTCACGGTTTCAAACCCAGGGCTGTCATATTTTTGGAACTCATTTTAATTGAGGTGGTTTTCTAATTTTAATATTACTATTATTATTATTATTATTATTATTATTATTATTATTATTATTATTATTATTATTATTATTATTATTATTATTATTATTATTATCATTATAAATATTATTTTATCATATAAATATTAGTTACTTAAAAATATATTTAATACACATAACATAACTATATTAAAATTGTTATAAATAAATATTAATTATTTATTTAATGGTGTACATAAAATAAACATACTTAATTAACTAATAAAACCTATCAATTATTAAATATAACAAGTATATCACCAATAAATATGTAAACTTATTTGATTACAATTCTTTGTGATAATAAATATATGAATGATATAGGTTCGTGAATCCAAGGCAGGCCTTACACATATTCAATGATGTTATATGTATTTTTACTACAAAATACAGTATGATGAGTATATAGTCCCTTTTAAACTCTAAATATTTTGGGATGAGAATACATGCAATTTATGATTTACGTTATGGACACAAGTGATCAAAAATAAATTCTATTTTGAGTTGTACCATAGCATATTTCTTTATACTTGGTAGCTAATATTTACATGAGGAATGTAAACGCGAATCCTGTTGATAGATCTATCGGGCCTGAAAACCCCAACCGGGCTGGACGACCAGTTTTCAACGGTTGCACAGTACTTCGTTTCTGTATACTACACTTGGTATGGTGTAGCGATTATTTAAGAATATGCTGCGATGATTTAAATGTTAAGTATGGTTACCAAGTGCTCAACTACTTTTACATACACTTGTGAGTGTATTATGTTTAAATATATGAAATCTTGTGGTCCATAGTTATAACGCTGCTAGCATCAAACCTATATATCTCACCAACTTTATGTTGACATTTTAAAGCATGTTATTCTCAGGTATGAAAGAAACCTTCCGCTGTGCATTAGCTCATATTAAAGACATTACTTGGAGTCGATCATCGCAATGGGACCAAATGTTAAGGACTTCGTCCGGATGGATTAGTAGCGGTCCTTTCAACCAACATCATACACCGATGTATATCTATAACAATGAACGATGAACTATTGAATCATAACTTCATTAGCGAAATATTTAGCGGCAATTATGAAATCTCTAAGGTTTTGGAGATTATTTATTCTCGCTTCAACCACAAATCAAATGAGTTTAATATTATATTAACTCGTTAAATCTATATTATACCTGAAGAATACATATATGAACGTATATCTTCATAAAGATGATAATCCTTTTATACAACTGTTAATTGTGAAAATATTTTAACGGGTAGGTAATACCCGAGAAATATTTAGATTTCACATTAATTTGTTACACCGTACATTCTACAAATTCTGATTCAATAATCAGTAACTATACATCCACAAGATATATGTATCCGTTCACTAAAGAACACTTATTTTCATACAAATTCAATTACCTATTCTGATTTTGACATATCAAAATCCAAGTAAAGCTTTAGCAAGTGTTATCCTTCTAAAAATTACTACATTCATGAATTATATTCATTCGTATTCTATGGTGAATTATCACATCAAAACACCGAAATTATCATTCATTACTTTTGAAATCAACAACGCCTATTCGTCAAACATTAGATTTGTTGACGATCGCAATCAGCGTTTAATCATCTAAAAAAGAAATTTCTTGAAACCTTCTCAGATTGATAATCAATGATCCAGATTCGTTAACCTTGAGAATGCTAACGAAGCAGCAAAAGCTATAGATGGTCTTAATGGCCAAAAGTTTGATAATAAGGAATGGTATAAGCTCAGATTTGGAACTGGAAAACGAATTGAGTAAACTATGAAGGAGGCTGTGGACAAATCACAAGGACTATACCTATACTCAAGGAATCCAGATGATTCGATTTCTGATGGAAATTACAAAAAACATATTATCTCCTTACGCATTCTAAATCCTTACAGAAGAATTTTTCTCATTATCATTCGATCTTAGAAATTCTAAGATATCATCATATCTTTCGTTATAAATATCCTCTATATTTCTGAAGATATCTTCATAACAATTCTTTTCCGTAATTAATTATCTCTTTGCGATATCTTTATTACATCATAAAGGAAACTATTTTAGTTTCTATATTCTGTAAAATTCAACTTTAAATTATAAATATTTTGAAGAAGTGTTGGGAATTAAAGCATGAGTTAGTATAATATAATGACGTCAGGCTAACGTGATTATATTACAGTAAGTCATGCTAAATTTTTAATGGAAGATGATGATTCATATACTTAATAATCATCATTTGCCATGTTACACGACTCTTACATTCTATTTAACCTCTAAACATATCAAGAAGATATTTTTCTTGATGATTCGGTCTTTTCCGGATATTCTGGTAATTTGACAAATCAAATCGTGCTTTTACCTTTCCTTTCTACTTTATATATTATGATCATTCGAAACTTCATACCTACGAATTCTGGACCATTACCTGCTTTACAAAAGCATGAAGCCTTGACATATAAGGAAAAATACAAAGCCCGATAACAACACCAAAATTACAAACCGTGTATATCAATGCGTATAGTAATATAAAGACACGGGAGAACTAAAAACACTATAACTCCAAGAGCATAGTAGAAGTAAACAGATTCCTCTGGTGGTAAAAGAAAAAGAAGAATGACTGCATATATGGTCAATATAATAACAAGTATCAATACGGGATTGAGCATATTAACAAATCTTTTGGAAGTATGAATTGAGGAAAGAAAGTATAGAAGTGGTGAAGATAATGAAACGGAAGAAGCTAATTTATAGCAAAATTCCAAACACAGCAATCGAGGCAATTCACCGCATTTAATCAAAGAAATTCCAAAATTTCGTAAATACCGGAGAGTCAAATCTTATAGATTACAAAGATTTCCTTTAATCCCTTGAATTCCGGAAATTTATCGTGACCATATCAAAAGTTAAGGCGAACATTTAATTTCCTCATTTCACTCTTTTGTGATAGCCTCACTCGTACTCTTCGAGTAATCAAATTGTTTCATCCATATTACCTAATAGTGATAAAACACTATTTTTCAACTTATATTCATCATTAAAATATTCTTGTTGTAAACAATGAAGATCTCTATCAAATTTCATGACTGTGATTTTCACGAACTCCTCTCTATTTGTCTGCCCTAATATTGTGGCATAAACGCTCAAAGTTTTAAATGAGCTCAATACTATTCATAACACATTTCATGTATCCAATTTACTGAAATGACTTGTATAACATCATCATTTTGAATGATCTCCGCATTAATAATAAAATGCACTTCATCGAAGAACCTGTAGAATTTATGGTTCGTATGATTTAAACGCTTGAAACAGAACAATATTCTATCCGTTGGAATTCACGCAAGGCCCCGAGCATACCTGGGAACGTGAAGACCAAATAAAAACGTAAATATCCTCGTCTATGTATGAACAACGCTGATTGATGGCAACAACTAAATTTAGGGATGAAATTTATTTTAACGGGTAGGTACTATAACGACCCGGAAAATTTTGACTTATTTTCAAGTCAAAACTCTATATGGCTGAATGTTTCCGACACGATAAGCAAACTTGTTATTATGAGTCTCAAAATTTTGAAAGGTTTTATGAAGTCATTTTATGTGAATAAATTATATTCTAATATTCCTATATATTATTTCGTGAATTATTATCCTCCTCACGTATTTTAAATCGCGTAATGTTATTTATTTATTCGCAAATATAATACTTCAAGATTTCTAATCGTAAAGTAAATAAAATAAATAGCATAATTAACTAGTAGTATTGATACGTAATACATAGTTATAGACTACAACTAAAATAATACTTCGTAATAAATAATCTTTTACCAATTTTTTTTTTCAAGCTTTTCATTATAATTGAGGGAAAAAAAAATTAAAATAGGATATCAGTTAAGAAATACACGAAGTCATGGGCCGTGTGATAATAACATGGACATAAATTGTTCACGTATAAGTAACTTAAATACATAATTAACGAGTGAACTATTTAATACATTATAATTAACAAGTTTGACTATGTAATATTTAAGCAATGGCGGAACTGGAATTTTTCTTCCGAGAGGACGAGAGCATATATGTAAAAGAAGAAAAACTATTAGGGAGTATAAAGGAAAAAAAAAAAAGATAACCTATAGGAAAAAACAATATAATTCTATAAACTAAAGGGTGTACTTTATATTTGGCACAAACATTACAATTTACTGCACAAACATTACAATTTACTGCACAAACATTACAACTTACTGATCTAGCAACTTCATTGAAGACTTCATGCTCATTATATAATACTAAATTACACAACTCACAATTTAATTTAATACTATAAAATAACTTCAAAACAATCAACTTGATTCAACGAAAGGGGCTGCAACTAACGAATGTTTCAACATAACATTTAATAATATAAGATATACTTTGGAGTCAAGATATGTGTTCTTGACTAACTAACAATACCAAATCCATATATGCTAACATTAACATTATCATTATCATTATTAATTCACATTATACCTACTCTCACCTTTACAACTCATTTAAATTCCAATTTCATAATCACTTTTCGTGATAGTTGTTTTGTAGTCACATTTCATAGTGTAATTTACAACAAATCACAATTTTTTTAAAACTAAGAAATTCAGTCACCAAATACATTTATCAAGTCCAACCAAACAAATTCAATAGAGTTGAATAGACAGAGATATACAAGAGAGACTAGACAACACAAAGTGGAGATACCTACTTCCTCTCATCTTCCTTACTGTTTTACACAAACTTGAAAGCTCACAAAGTCACAATCACAAAACAAATCTATGTATACGCATGTGGAGAAGAGCTATAATAAAACAAGAACGAGAAGCTACACATTGGATCGGTGCTAATTTACTTCTTTTTATTTGAAGGTATATGTTTATTAATCTAACTTAATTACTACATTATATTTAAAATTTTTAGTTCATGTGGGTCTACCATATATTTATAAAAGGTACGTAGTAGTAAATTTGTATGATCTTAATTGAGGTTGGTCTTCTCCGGAGTATTAATATATAAGAGTATTTTTACTAAATTATTAGTTGTCGAATTTTTTTTCCCAGATGTTCAACCCTTGAACAAAATTTCATTGTATAGATATATAGATATTTGATTGGGTGTATATTTATTATAAAAAAATAAATAAATAAAAGAACTCGGTGTTATTGTAGGTGTACCTACAAATTCATAAGACATGATGATATTTTACATATTTACGACTACAGTCCCCGAGTTATTATTTATTCACAAACATATGTATTATAATATGTATGTAATATTGAATTTGAAGGTGAAATATCAATATTTATGTTAATTCAGTTTTTGTACGTAAGAGTTTCAAACAAGAATGAGATGCTATTTCAAAAATACGATTCTAGTCCCTGGGTTTTGATTAATGTTATATAAATAAAATAAAAGAGGCATATATATATATATATATATATATATATATATATATATATATATATATATATATATACACACACAAGTATGACACATAAACAATAATAACTATGGTGATGATGTTCACTGACCTAACCCTATTACTAGGTTATTTACTTCGGACTCTGCTACTACTTTCGTACATTTACTTGGAATTGATGTGCATTCATGGTGAGTTTTCATAGCTCCCCTTTTATATATATATTTGGGCTGAGAATACATGCGCAACTTTTATAACTGTTTTACGTTTAGACACAAGTACTCAAACGTTTATGCTATATAAGTGCTTTGTCATGCTAAATCCCTGCCGTAATATCGTTAATTGCTGAGGTATAAGATGCAAGCTTAGTTATTGTGAGTAGCGCTATTGAGAGTGACATCTCTAGTCAGTTGACCGTTGGTCTTTGACTACATAATAATGATTCAACGACACGAATAACAAGTGTCACGGGGTAACTTTTGTTTAGTCGTGATATTACAAACTCAGCAATACTTTTAGATTGATATTTCTATATCAATCAACTCTTATTAAATCTTGTGGTCTAATACTATTATTGAAATCATTATTTATGATAAACCTATGAACTCACCAACCTTTTAGTTGACACTATTTAGTATGTTTATTCTCAGGTCCTACATAATGCTTCCGCTGTGTATTTGCTAATTGAAAGCAACATTTCAACGAGTCATTCATGGATAATTTGAAGGACTTGCATTTGCTAAATTGATGATGATTGCTTGCTATGCTTGGAGTCTTCATTACATATCATATCAATTAAAGACATTTAATGCGTTGTTTATTAAACACAAAGTAATCTATTTATCTTCCGCTGCAAAACTCAATAAAACGTCTCATATAGAGTCGTTCTCGTTTATACAGCTGTGATTTGATATAATTAGTCACAAATACCCCAGGCCCTATTTGGGGGTGTGACAAAAGTGGTAAGTGTTTTTCGTAAGGATTCGCTTTTTGTCGGCCACTTTTACATGTGTGATGTATGGCGAGTGCTTTCGTAAGAGTTCTCTCTTTGTCGGCCACTTGTGGGAATGTGGTAAGTTTCACCTAACGGTTTCGCTTTTTGTCGACCACATTCGTGTGTACATGGTAGTGCTTTCCGGAAAACACTTTTGTCGACCACGTACGCGTGTTAGATAGTGTTGATTCATTTGATGACTAGCACTATTGAGTATAGTTAACCATATTTGTGTATGTTTGTAGTGTAGCATATTATATTGTGATTATATTTGATTGTGATGCTAGCTTGTATGCGTATTTGTGAAGTATGTGTAATGAAGCAGGTTATGTATGAATGCATATAACTATTGCACTCACTAAGCATGTTGTTACTCCCTCATTGTTTACCTTTTTATAAGTACCCGTTGGATGTATTGTAGAATCCTAGTAGTTCGACTAGAATGCTAGGAGCTTGCTTAAGCTTGGTGAATTTAGCTCTTGGAAATTGACTTCGGCTGGGGATGGATAGTCCCCGGGATCATGCTCATGATATTGGGTTGGGATGTCGAGTCTTAATCCTTATGTTGTGAAAATGGGTCGAGATTGCTATTTTTGTTAAGTAACGGGTCGTGACTCAAACGGTTGTATATTTGGTGTATCGTTTTAACACTTTATTAAGTTGTTTTATAAATGTTAAACAGGTATAGACATGTTGGGTTGTATTCGAATACGTTGACATCTTGTAAATGGGTCAATACTTAACTTAAATCTGCAGGTCTATTTTTTGTGTTACTGCACAGGTCTTGGCGCGTCGCGCTGTATAATTAAGTCTGGCATCAGTTTTTGAACTAAGCTTCGACATTGATAACCCTTTGTGGCGCGCTCCGCGCTACCATTTGGTGCGCCGCGCCATTGTACTGTAACTAGGACTGTTTCAAAAAAAATCTTGTCATTTTTCGGTAAACGAGTTTGGGTCGTTTCAATATCCGATATCAAATTCTTGGTTTTAGTGAATGGCTCTCCTTCTAAGGAAGGAATGATGAAAATGGGTTTAAGACAAGGTGATCCACTATCAACTTTTCTTTTTATTCTTGTAACCGAGGTTCTAAGGAAGCTTCTTTCTAATGCATTACGATGTGGAAGATTAAAAGGTGTGTATATTGATCATTATAATAGTATTAATCATTCACAATATGCCGATAGTACTATTATTTTTGCGCATCCCTCAATGGAAGACATGATTTGCATTCGTCAAATTCTTGATCGTTTCTTTCAAGTGTCAGGGCTTCAAATGAATTCGAGTAAAACGATGATTTATGGTTTAAATGTGTCGAAGGAAGATTTAGATATGTTTGCGGGTTTTCTAATGCAAGGTTGGCGCGTTGCCATTTGATTACCTTGAGGTCCCGATTGGGGCGAAGATATCTAGAGAAATTACATGGAATTCGATTAATGGTGTATCATATCGTATAGACACATAAAAGGCATAATGGTTGCATAAAAGTAGCATCAGGAAGGCTGGAAACAACAGTTTTGTGGAATTATCCGTCCAGCATTCTCCGCTGAACAGGTTGCTCCGTCATGCGTAAGCCCTGAAGGCCGCCTAGCGCGTAAGCCCTGGCCGGAGAACGTCACTTTCAGCGTAAATTTTGAAACATAAGTAACAGAACGTATCATCATCTGACACGTGTCCCCAAACAATCTGGTGGATCTGGCACTATAAATAGACCCCTTGGGTCGTCATTTTACACAGTTCAGACATTCTGTCAAATTTGAGAGGTGAGACTTCATCTCTCTCTCTCTCTAACACTTTCTCTCATTAGAAGTCATCCGGCTAGCACTTTACGCTCTACGGACGACAGATTGATTAAGCCACCCCACAAGTTTCTACACTTGTGAACCGGGTCTGCAGGGATTATTTCTCAAGAGCAAACATCAATCAGCAATACTCGCCCACTTAAAGTTAGATTATTTCTAGTATCGTGTTGACATACTAAGCTTTACCTCATAAGAAAATAGGTGTTAACAATGGCGCCATCCACTAATGCAAAGAACACGCGAAACGGAAAAGGAACAAAAACAACTGAAGCTCCATTTATACTTGAAGCAGTTAACAATCCATTAACTGAAGACATGATAACTGTTGAAGATGTGCCTATTCCGCCACCGGACGGTACAATTGAAGAAACAGTGGCTCAAACTGCAGAAAAGCTTAAGCGTTTGGCAACTAATTCAGAGAAAAGGCCAGTAATCGAAGAAACAACAACCAAAAGTGCAGAAAGGCTTCCAAACCTTGTCACTAATCCAGAGAGGCGACCGTTGATGCAACCACGGCGATGTCCATCATTTATACCTTTTCGACGGATGGCGGATGGCAAAGATAGGCAAATCATGAAAAGGCAATCTATATCAAAGTATAGGTTATCTAGACTACTTGACAAGCTGGGCAGTCTTGTTGATGATTCTGAGGATGATAATGACTTGAGCTATATTAATAATGATTCTGACAATGAAATTGACAAAGATGAGTTCATGTCTGAGAAGCAGGCAGTGTTGCTCTTAAATGACATCCTTAAGCAGACAACTTCGGCAAAGTATAAGCAACGCTTAGCGCAGCCCGATGTCCGTGATGTAGCTGTAGATAATTTCTTCGCCCTCATTACAGGAGAGCAAGCTACAAAGCCACCAGCTATGGCAGAATCCACTCAGTGTTTCATTGATCGAATTGCTAACTATTCGTTGCCCAGGAATCTTGGCATACCGGCAATTGGAGTTTATGATGGTACAACAGATCCTGAGGATTTCCTCACTATGTTTTAAGGTGCAATGAGGTTGCAGCATTGGGATGACGAGGTAGCTTGTCATATGTTTCCAATGGTGCTGCAGAAAATGGCAAGGGAATGGTTTGCTAGCTTACCGCCTAGAAGCATCACAAGTTATTTAGACCTCCGTGCAAAGTTTATTATTCAGTATCAAAATCTTCATAGCTGCACTTTGACACATCTTGATGCACATGAGATCACAATGCATCACAATGAGTCCTTGAGTAATTTCATGAAGCGATACACACTTAAAGCACAGAAGATACCTGATTGTCCAGAACCCTCAGCTAGTATCTGGTTTCATTTTCTGTTTGGATCAAAGACGGTTTAGTGCACTTGCCCATGCGTTAAGGTATGACTTGCCAAAAACTCTGCATCAGGCGTTGGAAGTTGCACAGAAGCATGTTCGAGCCGGTGAGCGGGGGATGAACAAGTTTGATGGCAGCAGTAGCAGCAAGCAGCACAACAGATGGCGGTACTTTGATCGAAGTTAGAGAATGAATGATAATTCTAATGGTGGATGGAGAGGCAACAATCATCCCAACGATTTTCATCACAACAGGAGGCCAATAGAAAGGCATCCTTTGATAATGGCGCTGACTAAAACTCCCAAAGAGATTCTTTTCACCGAACCAATTCGGACCACTTTCAATCCTCCGGCACCTATGGAAGAAAGAGAGGGTCCAAAAAGTGAGCTACGGTGCGACTTTCATGAGGCATGGGGTCATGATACAGATAATTGCAAATCTCTGATGAGAGAAATCATTGCAAAGATCAAAGCATGAGAATTAAACCACTTGTTGCCAGGAAAACAATATAGGAGAAATGATCCTCGCAGGAAATTTGGATGGCAAAAGAATGATGGTGGAAGAGGTCGTCGAGGTGAGAACAGGGGAAGGGAAGAGCATGGCGGAAGAGATAACAGAAACCAGTATGGAAACCGGAACACGGAGCGTGAGTCAACTCCAGACGTTGTAATTAAAATGGTGTGGTTGAATGGAAGTCACTATGAGGACGGTGAGCAGTCGGATAACAATGTTGATAGCTGGAGATATGCCCCAATCATTTTTCAACCAATTCAAAACTGGGCCTTGTCCGTTCAGCCAGTGGTCATTTCAGCAGAAATTGCAAACAAGTTCATCAGCCATATCTACACAGATACATGCATTGAGGCTGACATCATTTATTGGCATTGTTTCAAGGCTTTTCCAAGGCATGTGCAGGTTAGAGCTAGGCGGACGAGTTTGAAGGTTTCTGGGCTAACAGGAATGCCAGTGAATGCAATGGGGCGAGTTCGTTTGGAGGTCGTTTTGGGAACATTTCCACTATTGAGAACCGAAACAATCAATTTCACTATTCTAGATGGCAACTCCCGATTTAATGTCCTTTTTGGACGGACAGCGTTAGCTAAATTTGGAGCAATAACATCAACGGCTCATGCAGAGATCAGATTCCCAACTCCAAACGGAGTAGCCGCCATACACTCACAGTATGTGGCACCAACAAGGGAACGATCCACCTTTGCAAACTTACCAGAAGGCAATATGAATCAGAGGAGGCGTAATCGGTTGTTCAGGGAGGATGAGGTTCAGGAGTTCTTTATACCATGATCAAGTGTTTAGGCCGGACAACGCTAGGCGCTTGGCGTTTGAAGAAACAATTTCCAGCATTTTATCAAGAGCAAAATTTATCATTTCAATAAGAGCAATTTGTTAGCATTTCTGAAGAACAAAATTTATCAATTTACTGTAGATCATTTTGGTCATCTTTACAGTGCCTATGTTTTCAATTGCATACACTAAACGTTCATGATGTACTAATTAGGCTTGATCCACCTAAATTCGTCATCAATTGTTTATGTATTGCACAGTACTGATCAATACAATTTTATATTTTTCTTAAGCAAAGTGCTGCCTGTGACAAATGTAAAACATCACATTTATATCTTGCCCTCAGAAGGAGAGTATTTTTATACCTCCGATGTGAAATGTCCCGTTCTTATTGATTAAAAACGTTCCATATTAATTGATTTCGTTGCGAGGTTTTGACCTCTATATGAGACATTTTTCAAAGACTGCATTCATTTTTAAAACAAACCATAACCTTTATTTCATAAATAAAGGTTTAAAAAGCTTTACGTAGATTATCAAATAATGATAATCTAAAATATCCTGTTTACACACGACCATTACATAATGGTTTACAATACAAATATGTTACATCGAAATCAGTTTCTTGAATGCAGTTTTTACACAATATCATACAAACATGGACTCCAAATCTTGTCCTTATTTTAGTATGCAACAGCGGAAGCTCTTAATATTCACCTGAGAATAAACATGCTTTAAACGTCAACAAAAATGTTGGTGAGTTATAGGTTTAACCTATATATATCAAATCGTAACAATAGACCACAAGATTTCATATTTCAATACACATCCCATACATAGAGATAAAAATCATTCATATGGTGAACACCTGGTAACCGACATTAACAAGATGCATATATAAGAATATCCCCATCATTCCGGGATCCTCCTTCGGACATGATATAAATTTCGAAGTACTAAAGCATCCGGTACTTTGGATGGGGCTTGTTGGGCCCGATAGATCTATCTTTAGGATTAGCGTCAATTAGGGTGTCTGTTCCCTAATTCTTAGATTACCAGACTTAAATATAAAAAGGGGCATATTCGATTTCAATAATTCAACCATAGAATGTAGTTTCACGTACTTGTGTCTATTTTGTAAATCATTTATAAAACCTGCATGTATTCTCATCCCAAAAATATTAGATTTTAAAAGTGGGACTATAACTCACTTTCACAGATTTTTACTTCGTCGGGAAGTAAGACTTGGCCACTGGTTGATTCACGAACCTATAACAATATATACATATATATCAAAGTATGTTCAAAATATATTTACAACACTTTTAATATATTTTGATGTTTTAAGTTTATTAAGTCAGCTGTCCTCGTTAGTAACCTACAACTAGTTGTCCACAGTTAGATGTACAGAAATAAATCAATAAATATTATCTTGAATCAATCCACGACCCAGTGTATACGTATCTCAGTATTGATCACAACTCAAACTATATATATTTTGGAATCAACCTCAACCCTGTATAGCTAACTCCAACATTCACATATAGAGTGTCTATGGTTGTTCCGAAATATATATAGATGTGTCGACATGATAGGTCGAAACATTGTATACGTGTCTATGGTATCTCAAGATTACATAATATACAATACAAGTTGATTAAGTTATGGTTGGAATAGATTTGTTACCAATTTTCACGTAGCTAAAATGAGAAAAATTATCCAATCTTGTTTTACCCATAACTTCTTCATTTTAAATCCGTTTTGAGTGAATCAAATTGCTATGGTTTCATATTGAACTCTATTTTATGAATCTAAACAGAAAAGTATAGGTTTATAGTCGGAAAAATAAGTTACAAGTCGTTTTTGTAAAGGTAGTCATTTCAGTCGAAAGAACGACGTCTAGATGACCATTTTAGAAAACATACTTCCACTTTGAGTTTAATCATAATTTTTGGATATAGTTTCATGTTCATAATAAAAATCATTTTCTCAGAATAACAACTTTAAAGTCAAAGTTTATCATAGTTTTTAATTAACTAACCCAAAACAGCCCGCGGTGTTACTACGACGGCGTAAATCCGGTTTTACGGTGTTTTTCGTGTTTCCAGGTTTTAAATCATTAAGTTAGCATATCATATAGATATAGAACATGTGTTTAGTTGATTTTAAAAGTCAAGTTAGAAGGATTAACTTTTGTTTGCGAACAAGTTTAGAATTAACTAAACTATGTTCTAGTGATTACAAGTTTAAACCTTCGAATAAGATAGCTTTATATGTATGAATCGAATGATGTTATGAACATCATTACTACCTTAAGTTCCTTGGATAAACCTACTGGAAAAGAGAAAAATGGATCTAGCTTCAATGGATCCTTGGATGGCTCGAAGTTCTTGAAGCAGAATCATGACACGAAAACAAGTTCAAGTAAGATCATCACTTGAAATAAGATTGTTATAGTTATAGAAATTGAACCAAAGTTTGAATATGATTATTACCTTGTATTAGAATGATAACCTACTGTAAGAAACAAAGATTTCTTGAGGTTGGATGATCACCTTACAAGATTGGAAGTGAGCTAGCAAACTTGAAAGTATTCTTGATTTTATGTAACTAGAACTTGTAGAATTTATGAAGAACACTTAGAACTTGAAGATAGAACTTGAGAGAGATCAATTAGATGAAGAAAATTGAAGAATGAAAGTGTTTGTAGGTGTTTTTGGTCGTTGGTGTATGGATTAGATATAAAGGATATGAAATTTTGTTTTCATGTAAATAAGTCATGAATGATTACTCATATTTTTGTAATTTTATGAGATATTTCATGCTAGTTGCCAAATGATGGTTCCCACATGTGTTAGGTGACTCACATGGGCTGCTAAGAGCTGATCATTGGAGTGTATATACCAATAGTACATACATCTAAAAGCTGTGTATTGTACGAGTACGAATACGGGTGCATACGAGTAGAATTGTTGATGAAACTGAACGAGGATGTAATTGTAAGCATTTTTGTTAAGTAGAAGTATTTTGATAAGTGTATTTAAGTCTTTCAAAAGTGTATAAATACATATTAAAACACTACATGTATATACATTTTAACTGAGTCGTTAAGTCATCGTTAGTCGTTACATGTAAGTGTTGTTTTGAAACCTTTAGGTTAACGATCTTGTTAAATGTTGTTAACCCAATGTTTATAATATCAAATGAGATTTTAAATTATTATATTATCATGATATTATCATGTATGAATATCTCTTAATATGATATATATACATTAAATGTCTTTACAATGATAATCGTTACATATATGTCTCGTTTAAAAATCATTAAGTTAGTAGTCTTGTTTTTACATATGTAGTTCATTGTTAATATACTTAATGATATGTTTACTTATCATAGTATCATGTTAACTATATATATATCCATATATATGTCATCATATAGTTTTTACAAGTTTTAACGTTCGTGAATCACCGGTCAACTTGGGTGGTCAATTGTCTATAAGAAACATATTTCAATTAATCAAGTCTTAACAAGTTTGATTGCTTAACATGTTGGAAACATTTAATCATGTAAATATCAATCTCAATTAATATATACAAACATGGAAAAGTTCGGGTCACTACAGTACCTACCCGTTAAATAAATTTCGTCCCGAAATTTTAAGCTGTTGAAGGTGTTGACGAATCTTCTGGAAATAGATGCGGGTATTTCTTCTTCATCTGATCTTCACACTCCCAGGTGAACTCGGGTCCTCTACGAGCATTCCATCGAACCTTAACAATTGGTATCTTGTTTTGCTTAAGTCTTTTAACCTCACGATCCATTATTTCGACGGGTTCTTCGATGAATTGAAGTTTTTCGTTGATTTGGATTTCATCTAACGGAATAGTGAGATCTTCTTTAGCAAAACATTTCTTTAAATTCGAGACGTGGAAAGTGTTATGTACAGCCGCTAGTTGTTGAGGTAACTCAAGTCGGTAAGCTACTGGTCCGATACGATCAATAATCTTGAATGGTCCAATATACCTTGGATTTAATTTCCCTCGTTTACCAAATCGAACAACGCCTTTCCAAGGTGCAACTTTAAGCATGACCATCTCTCCAATTTCAAATTCTATATCTTTTCTTTTAATGTCAGCGTAGCTCTTTTGTCGACTTTGGGCGGTTTTCAACCGTTGTTGAATTTGGATGATCTTCTCGGTAGTTTCTTGTATAATCTCCGGACCCGTAATCTGTCTATCCCCCACTTCACTCCAACAAATCGGAGACCTGCACTTTCTACCATAAAGTGCTTCAAACGGCGCCATCTCAATGCTTGAATGGTAGCTGTTGTTGTAGGAAAATTCTGCTAACGGTAGATGTCGATCCCAACTGTTTCCGAAATCAATAACACATGCTCGTAGCATGTCTTCAAGCGTTTGTATCGTCCTTTCGCTCTGCCCATCAGTTTGTGGATGATAGGCAGTACTCATGTCTAGACAAGTTCCTAATGCTTGCTGTAATGTCTGCCAGAATCTTGAAATAAATCTGCCATCCCTATCAGAGATAATAGAGATTGGTATTCCATGTCTGGAGATGACTTCCTTCAAATATAGTCGTGCTAACTTCTCCATCTTGTCATCTTCTCTTATTGGTAGGAAGTGTGCTGATTTGGTGAGACGATCAACTATTACCCAAATAGTATCAAAACCACTTGCAGTCCTTGGCAATTTAGTGATGAAATCCATTGTAATGTTTTCCCATTTCCATTCCGGGATTTCGGGTTGTTGAAGTAGACCTGATGGTTTCTGATGCTCAGCTTTGACCTTAGAACACGTCAAACATTCTCCTACATATTTAGCAATATCAGCTTTCATACCTGGCCACCAAAAATGTTTCTTAAGATCCTTGTACATCTTCCCCGTTCCAGGATGTATTGAGTATCTGGTTTTATGAGCTTCTCTAAGTACCATTTCTCTCATATCTCCAAATTTTGGTACCCAAATTCTTTCAGCCCTATACCGGGTTCCGTCTTCCCGAATATTAAGATGCTTCTCCGATCCTTTGGGTATTTCATCCTTTAAATATCCCTCTTTTAAAACTCCTTGTTGCGCCTCCTTTATTTGAGTAGTAATGTTATTATGAATCATTATATTCATAGATTTTACTCGAATGGGTTCTCTGTCCTTCCTGCTCAAGGCATCGGCTACCACATTTGCCTTCCCCGGGTGGTAACGAATCTCAAAGTCGTAATCATTCAATAATTCAATCCACCTACGCTGCCTCATATTCAGTTGTTTCTGATTAAATATGTGTTGAAGACTTTTGTGGTCGGTATATATAATACTTTTGACCCCATATAAGTAGTGCCTCCAAGTCTTTAATGCAAAAACAACCGCGCCTAATTCCAAATCATGCGTCGTATAATTTTGTTCGTGAATCTTCAATTGTCTAGACGCATAAGCAATCACCTTCGTTCGTTGCATTAATACACAACCGAGACCTTGCTTTGATGCATCACAATAAATCACAAAATCATCATTCCCTTCAGGCAATGACAATATAGGTGCCGTAGTTAGCTTTTTCTTCAATAACTGAAACGCTTTCTCTTGTTCATCATTCCATTCAAATTTCTTCCCTTTATGCGTTAATGCAGTCAAGGGTTTTGCTATTCTGGAAAAGTCTTGGATGAACCTTCTGTAGTAACCAGCTAGTCCTAAAAACTGACGTATGTGTTTCGGAGTTTTCGGGATTTCCCACTTTTCAACAGTTTCTATCTTTGCCGGATCCACCTTAATACCTTCTTTGTTCACTATGTGACCGAGGAATTGAACTTCTTCCAACCAAAATGCACACTTTGAAAACTTAGCGTACAATTCTTCCTTCCTCAATACTTCTAACACCTTTCTCAAATGTTCACCGTGTTCTTGGTCATTCTTTGAGTAAATAAGTATGTCATCAATGAAAACAATGACAAACTTGTCAAGGTATGGTCCACACACTCGGTTCATAAGGTCCATGAACACAGCTGGTGCATTAGTTAAACCAAACGGCATGACCATAAACTCGTAATGACCATAACGTGTTCTGAAAGCAGTCTTTGGAATATCATCTTCTTTCACCCGCATTTGATGATACCCGGAACGTAAGTCAATCTTTGAATAAACAGACGAGCCTTGTAGTTGATCAAATAAGTCGTCGATTCTCGGTAATGGGTAGCGGTTCTTGATGGTAAGTTTGTTCAACTCTCGGTAGTCGATACACAACCTGAATGTACCATCTTTCTTCTTGACAAACAAAACAGGAGCTCCCCACGGTGATGTGCTTGGTCGAATGAAACCACGCTCTAAAAGTTCTTGTAATTGGCTTTGCAGTTCTTTCATCTCGCTGGGTGCTAGTCTGTAAGGAGCACGAGCTATTGGTGCAGCTCCTGGTACAAGATCTATTTGAAATTCAACGGATCGATGTGGGGGTAATCCCGGTAATTCTTTCGGAAATACATCAGGAAATTCTTTTGCGACGGGAACATCATTGATGCTCTTTTCTTCAGTTTGTACTTTCTCGACGTGTGCTAGAACAGCATAGCAACCTTTTCTTATTAGTTTTTGTGCCTTCAAATTACTAATAAGATGTAGCTTCGTGTTGCCCTTTTCTCCGTACACCATTAAGGGTTTTCCTTTTTCTCGTATAATGCGAATTGCATTTTTGTAACAAATGATCTCCGCTTTCACTTCTTTCAACCAGTCCATACCGATTATCACATCAAAACTCCCTAACTCTACTGGTATCAAATCAATCTTAAATGTTTCGCTAACCAGTTTAATTTCTCGATTCCGACATATATTATCTGCTGAAATTAATTTACCATTTGCTAATTCGAGTAAAAATTTACTATCCAAAGGCGTCAATGGACAACTTAATTTAGCACAAAAATCTCTACTCATATAGCTTCTATCCGCACCCGAATCAAATAAAACGTAAGCAGATTTATTGTCAATAAGAAACGTACCCGTAACAAGCTCCGGGTCTTCCTGTGCCTCTGCCGCATTAATATTGAAATCTCTTTCGCGGCCTTGTCCATTCGTGTTCTCCTGGTTCGGGCAATTTCTAATAATGTGGCCCGGTTTTCCACATTTATAACAAACTACATTGGCATAACTTGCTCCGACACTACTTGCTCTGCCATTACTCATTCCGACACCATTTGTTCCTTTCGTTCTATTAACCCCTGGTCCGTAGACCTCACACTTCGCCGCGCTATGACCATTTCTTTTACACTTGTTGCAAAATTTGGTGCAGAACCCCGAGTGATTCTTTTCACACCTTTGGCATAGCTGCTTCTAATTGTTGTTGTTGTTGCGGTTATTATTGTTGTTGGGATGATTGTTGTAGTTGCTGTTGTTATTATTGTTGTTGTTGTTGGGCCGTTTGTTGTAGTTGCGATTGATGTTGCAATTGTTGGGATAATTGTTGCGATTATTGTTGTAATTACTGTTGTTGTTGTATTAGTGATTCTTATCACCGTTTTCCTCCCACTTTCTTTTGACTTGCTTCACATTGGCCTCTTCAGCAGTCTGTTCTTTAATTCTTTCTTCAATTTGGTTCACGAGTTTGTGAGCCATTCTACATGCCTGTTGTATGGAGGTGGGCTCGTGTGAACTTATATCTTCTTGGATTCTTTCCGGTAATCCTTTCACAAACGCGTCGATCTTCTCTTCCTCATCTTCGAATGCTCCAGGACACAATAGGCACAATTCTGTGAATCGTCTTTCGTACGTGGTAATATCAAATCCTTGGGTTCGTAACCCTCTAAGTTCTGTCTTGAGCTTATTGACCTCGGTTCTGGGACGGTACTTCTCGTTCATCAAGTGCTTGAATGCTGACCACGGTAGTGCGTACGCATCGTCTTGTCCCACTTGCTCTAGATAGGTATTCCACCATGTTAACGCAGAACCTGTGAAGGTATGCGTAGCGTACTTTACTTTGTCCTCTTCAGTACACTTACTTATGGCAAACACCGATTCGACCTTCTCGGTCCACCGTTTCAATCCGATCGGTCCTTCGGTTCCATCAAATTCCAAAGGTTTGCAGGCAGTGAATTCTTTGTAGGTGCATCCTACACGATTTCCTGTACTGCTAGATCCAAGGTTATTGTTGGTATATAGCGCAGCCTGTACTGCAGCTATGTTTGAAGCTAGAAAAGTACGGAATTCCTCTTCATTCATATTCACGGTGTGTCGAGTAGTCGGTGCCATTTCCTTCAAAATAGTTAAATGGAACAAGTTAATCATACAGAATATTAAGAGTAGTTAATAGTATTTCGTAGCATAATATGAACTCATTTATAAAAGCTTTTTCTTCATATTAGCGTTTTATAAGTTTAAATTCGGGTAGTACCTACCCGTTAAGTTCATACTTAGTAGCTAATATACAATTCAACTACTACGATTCTATATGAAAAACTGGTTATAATAATATTTCGCGTTCAAACTTTTATACAATATTTTACAAACTTACAATACCGCTTATTTTACATAAAGCATGAAATATAGCACACAATAACTTTGATACAAGATAGTTGTGAAGATAATTCTAGCTAGTACACAAGTCGTTCAGCAAAGGCAATAAAGACACGTAATTCATACGTCCAGAAACAAGTCATGCATTCTGGTTTTACTAGGACTACTTCCCATCCTTGGTCTTGTGGAACATAACCGTTATGGCCGTTGATAAGACAGCGTGTTGTAACGTCGTCAAAGGGACGAGGGTTACGTAATGTCCAACAGTCCCGTAACAATCTAAAAACCTCATTTCTTACCCAAATTACCGACTCCGTCACTTATGGAAACGTTTTGTTTAATAGTTGTAGCCCGATGTTCTTGTTCTCACTTTGGTGAGAAGCGAACATTACTAATCCGTAAGCATAACATGCTTCTTTATGTTGCATGTTAGCCACTTTTTCTAAATCACGAAGTCCAATATTCGGATATATTGAGTCAAAATAATTTCTTAACCCGTTGCGTAAAATAGCATTTGGGTTCCCCGCAATATATGCGTCAAAGTAAACACATCGTAACTTATGGGTTTCCCAATGTGATATCCCCCATCTTTCAAACGAAAGTCTCTTATAAACCAAGACATTCTTGGAACGTTCTTCGAATGTCTTACAAACTGATCTCGCCTTAAATAGTTGTGCCGAGGAATTCTGACCGACTCTAGACAAGATTTCATCAATCATGTCTCCGGGTAGGTCTCTTAAAATATTGGGTTGTCTATCCATTTTGTGTTTTTAAACTGTAAAATAGACAAGAGTTAGATTCATAAAAAAAATACTTATTAATACAAGCAATTTTTACATATATCATAAAGCATAAGAACACTATATTACATATATTACACCACACGAATACAACTATCTTATTCCGACTCGCTCGTTTCTTCTTCTTCGGTTTTGGTTCGTTTTGCCAAGTTTCTAGGGATATATGATGTTCCCCTAATACGAGCCGTCGTTGTCCACATTGGTTTAGAAAAACCTGGTGGTTTAGAGGTTCCCGGGTCATTGTTACAACTTAAGGACTTCGGGCGTTGACGATACATATAAAGTTCATCAGGGTTGGAATTAGATTTCTCTATTTTTATGCCCTTTCCCTTATTATTTTCTTTTGCCTTTTTAAATTCAGTTGGGGTAATTTCTATAACATCATCGGAATTCTCGTCGGAATCCGATTCATCGGAGAATTGGTAATCCTCCCAATATTTTGCTTCCTTGGCGGAAACACCATTGACCATAATTAACCTTGGTCGGTTGGTTGAGGATTTTCTTTTACTTAACCGTTTTATTATTTCCCCCACCGGTTCTATTTCTTCATCCGGTTCCGATTCTTCTTCCGGTTCCGATTCTTCTTCCGGTTCCGACTCTTCTTCCGGTTCCTCTTCGGGAACTTGTGAATCAGTCCACGAATCATTCCAATTTACATTTAACTCTTCATTATTATTAGGTGAGTCAATGGGACTTGTTCTAGAGGTAGACATCTATCACATAATATCAAACGCGTTAAGAGATTAATATATCACATAATATTCACATGTTAAAAATATATAGTTTCCAACAAAATTTGTTAAGCAATCATTTTTCAAGTAACCACGGTCGAAGTCCAGACTCACTAATGCATCCTAACAAACTCGATAAGACACACTAATGAAAAATTCTGGTTCTCTAAGACCAACGCTCTGATACCAACTGAAATGTCCCGTTCTTATTGATTAAAAACGTTCCATATTAATTGATTTCGTTGCGAGGTTTTGACCTCTATATGAGACATTTTTCAAAGACTGCATTCATTTTTAAAACAAACCATAACCTTTATTTCATAAATAAAGGTTTAAAAAGCTTTACGTAGATTATCAAATAATGATAATCTAAAATATCCTGTTTACACACGACCATTACATAATGGTTTACAATACAAATATGTTACATCGAAATCAGTTTCTTGAATGCAGTTTTTACACAATATCATACAAACATGGACTCCAAATCTTGTCCTTATTTTAGTATGCAACAGCGGAAGCTCTTAATATTCACCTGAGAATAAACATGCTTTAAACGTCAACAAAAATGTTGGTGAGTTATAGGTTTAACCTATATATATCAAATCGTAACAATAGACCACAAGATTTCATATTTCAACACACATCCCATACATAGAGATAAAAATCATTCATATGGTGAACACCTGGTAACCGACATTAACAAGATGCATATATAAGAATATCCCCATCATTCCGGGATCCTCCTTCGGACATGATATAAATTTCGAAGTACTAAAGCATCCGATACTTTGGATGGGGCTTGTTGGGCCCGATAGATCTATCTTTAGGATTCGCGTCAATTAGGGTGTCTGTTCCCTAATTCTTAGATTACCAGACTTAAATATAAAAAGGGGCATATTCGATTTCGATAATTCAACCATAGAATGTAGTTTCACGTACTTGTGTCTATTTTGTAAATCATTTATAAAACCTGCATGTATTCTCATCCCAAAAATATTAGATTTTAAAAGTGGGACTATAACTCACTTTCACAGATTTTTACTTCGTCGGAAAGTAAGACTTGGCCACTGGTTGATTCACGAACCTATAACAATATATACATATATATCAAAGTATGTTCAAAATATATTTACAACACTTTTAATATATTTTGATGTTTTAAGTTTATTAAGTCAGCTGTCCTCGTTAGTAACCTACAACTAGTTGTCCACAGTTAGATGTACAGAAATAAATCAATAAATATTATCTTGAATCAATCCACGACCCAGTGTATACGTATCTCAGTATTGATCACAACTCAAACTATATATATTTTGGAATCAACCTCAACCCTGTATAGCTAACTCCAACATTCACATATAGAGTGTCTATGGTTGTTCCGAAATATATATAGATGTGTCGACATGATAGGTCGAAACATTGTATACGTGTCTATGGTATCTCAAGATTACATAATATACAATACAAGTTGATTAAGTTATGGTTGGAATAGATTTGTTACCAATTTTCACGTAGCTAAAATGAGAAAAATTATCCAATCTTGTTTTACCCATAACTTCTTCATTTTAAATCCGTTTTGAGTGAATCAAATTGCTATGGTTTCATATTGAACTCTATTTTATGAATCTAAACAGAAAAGTATAGGTTTATAGTCGGAAAAATAAGTTACAAGTCGTTTTTGTAAAGGTAGTCATTTCAGTCGAAAGAACGACGTCTAGATGACCATTTTAGAAAACATACTTCCACTTTGAGTTTAATCATAATTTTTGGATATAGTTTCATGTTCATAATAAAAATCATTTTCTCATAATAAAAACTTTAAAGTCAAAATTTATCATAGTTTTTAATTAACTAACCCAAAACAGCCCGCGGTGTTACTACGACGGCGTAAATCCGGTTTTACGGTGTTTTTCGTGTTTCCAGGTTTTAAATCATTAAGTTAGCATATCATATAGATATAGAACATATGTTTAGTTGATTTTAAAAGTCAAGTTAGAAGGATTAACTTTTGTTTGCGAACAAGTTTAGAATTAACTAAACTATGTTCTAGTGATTACAAGTTTAAACCTTCGAATAAGATAGCTTTATATGTATGAATCGAATGATGTTATGAACATCATTACTACCTTAAGTTCCTTGGATAAACCTACTGGAAAAGAGAAAAATGGATCTAGCTTCAATGGATCCTTGGATGGCTCGAAGTTCTTGAAGCAGAATCATGACACGAAAACAAGTTCAAGTAAGATCATCACTTGAAATAAGATTGTTATAGTTATAGAAATTGAACCAAAGTTTGAATATGATTATTACCTTGTATTAGAATGATAACCTACTGTAAGAAACAAAGATTTCTTGAGGTTGTATGATCACCTTACAAGATTGGAAGTGAGCTAGCAAACTTGAAAGTATTCTTGATTTTATGAAACTAGAACTTTTGGAATTTATGAAGAACACTTAGAACTTGAAGATAGAACTTGAGAGAGATCAATTAGATGAAGAAAATTGAAGAATGAAAGTGTTTGTAGGTGTTTTTGGTCGTTGGTGTATGGATTAGATATAAAGGATATGAAATTTTGTTTTCATGTAAATAAGTCATGAATGATTACTCATATTTTTGTAATTTTATGAGATATTTCATGCTAGTTGCCAAATGATGGTTCCCACATGTGTTAGGTGACTCACATGGGCTGCTAAGAGCTGATCATTGGAGTGTATATACCAATAGTACATACATCTAAAAGCTGTGTATTGTACGAGTACGAATACGGGTGCATACGAGTAGAATTGTTGATGAAACTGAACGAGGATGTAATTGTAAGCATTTTTGTTAAGTAGAAGTATTTTGATAAGTGTATTGAAGTCTTTCAAAAGTGTATAAATACATATTAAAACACTACATGTATATACATTTTAACTGAGTCGTTAAGTCATCGTTAGTCGTTACATGTAAGTGTTGTTTTGAAACCTTTAGGTTAACGATCTTGTTAAATGTTGTTAACCCAATGTTTATAATATCAAATGAGATTTTAAATTATTATATTATCATGATATTATCATGTATGAATATCTCTTAATATGATATATATACATTAAATGTCTTTACAACGATAATCGTTACATATATGTCTCGTTTAAAAATCATTAAGTTAGTAGTCTTGTTTTTACATATGTAGTTCATTGTTAATATACTTAATGATATGTTTACTTATCATAGTATCATGTTAACTATATATATATCCATATATATGTCATCATATAGTTTTTACAAGTTTTAACGTCCGTGAATCACCGGTCAACTTGGGTGGTCAATTGTCTATAAGAAACATATTTCAATTAATCAAGTCTTAACAAGTTTGATTGCTTAACATGTTGGAAACATTTAATCATGTAAATATCAATCTCAATTAATATATACAAACATGGAAAAGTTCGGGTCACTACACGATGGAGGAAGCTTTTGTTTCGGCCAGCAAAGGCACAAGGGATCGGCTAGAAAACGTTAAAGTTTTACTAGAACGCACCAAGGCAAAATACAAAACTCAGATACTTGTCATGACAAACATTATAAAAACTTACTTCACAGAACGAAAGAAGTTTATATTTTATATGAAGGCCAAAAATATTACACAATTCTTCCGCATATATTTTATGACGGAAGGCGTATGACAGATAGGTCACTAACCCATAGCTAATCTTCACGCAATATTTCAAAAATTCTTCCTCATATACTTTATGACGGAAGGCGTATGGCAGAAAGATTATTTTATAATCACTCTTCAAAGAACACTTCATAATAATTCCTCATTAATTTGATGACGGAAAGCGTATAACAAATTACAAGTGTCCTACTGAATATTTGAAGGCATAGTGTTTGCAAAGTGAATATTTGATATGTTGCTCATTCAACTGAAGTTAACAATGCAAGACACCCAAAAGCAAATTATCTTAAACACTTTTCAAAATGCTTTGTTCAGTTGTACAATATACAATTGTACATGAAATTTTATGATACGCTCAGTGCATAGCAGATGGGTTATAAACAACAAACATCAAAGTATTTGGCATAATTACTACAATAAGCATATGTTTATGGCATTCAAATTATCAATGTTCATTACAAACGGTTGTTCATCAAATAGTTGCAAGTTTATGAAAATTGAACATTGAGTACATCCTGAGTAGATGACTCCTCTCTGCTACACACTTCATCATAAACATCTATCTTCAGATTAATTAATCTGTCTTTGGCTTCATCCACCTTCTCCATAGTTCCAGGACGCATAAGGTTGGCAATAGCAGCAGGAAGCGTCTGGTTAGGGGTCAGGCGTTTGGTAATTTTGTTTGTAACATCAGAAATGAAATGAGTGCGAACAGCTTCAACATAATCATTGTAGGGTTTCCCCACAAGATTGGATCCAAGCACCTTCGCTATCACACCCAGTATCCCCTTCTTAAGCTCAGTAAAATTACTCTCACCCTTCTCCGCCCTCTGGAGAAGCTCAACAGATTTCTCCCTTTCTGCACTCAACTCCTTCTCTAGCTCACTCACCTTCACCTGCTCCTCCTCAAACTTTTTCTTTTCAGCATCCACCAACATGTCCTTCTCCTCTTGTAGAGCAACAGCGGCATCTTGAGCACTTTTCAGTTCAGCTTCTCTAGCCTTCAATATATTTTGAGCATCAGTCAAGGCACGTTCAGCATCAATTGCTTTTTTTCGAGCATTTGCACCTTGAGCAATCTCAGCACGGGCAAAGGCAAGTATGGATTCCTGTTGCTTCTCCAGTTGCAGTACAGAATCTAGATGGTTGGTCAGCAATACATGAGCTGCAGCAGTTGATTCCCTGAGCTGCTCAGAGCGGAGAGCGGTGAACTGGGGTTTTAGCTCAGGGATAGCATAACCCTGTAGAAGAAAATTTTTATGGTTAATTTCAAGCAACTCACATAAATAAATTGCAAGCATATACATGCAGGAAGTTTTATCATTCATACCTGAAGAAGAGTTGAAAATTCTTTGTCCTTAGTAGCAGGATTCTGAATGATCGCCTGCAATGTCCTCACATGAGTAGGAAGAGATGGCTCTTGAACATTGGAAGATGTGACAGCAGGGTTAGTGGTACTAGGAGGAGGAGAATGATAAGCAGAGTCGCCTTCCGACCTCTCTTCATGGAATTTAGATTCCTCAAATGGAGTAAATTTTGGGTCATGTGTTTTCAGACCCTTGTCTCCTTCACCTTCAAGGTTTTCTTCCGGCCTCCGTTCATCACCTTCAGTAGCCTTCCCTTGGCTATCGTCAGATTCTGCTAAAATCACTAACAGAAACAAGTTAGCATTATGAACAAATATAACTGTTATAAGCAAAGACATGTGCATTATCAAGAAAGAGCAGAATGGACATACTTCTTCTGCGTTTCTGCTTTTGGCCCCCCTCTGTACTTTTCACCCTCTTAGAGCCTATGCTCTTCTTCCTTGTCTTTTGGGTTGGAGGAGGAGTGGGGTTTGTTTCACCCGTGATGTCAACCGAGCCTGATGTCTGCTGCTCGGCGGTGGTGGTGTCATCCGCTGTCCGTTCAGTGTCTGTCTGTTCAGACCCAGACTCACTGTCAGAACTGCTGACAATGATTTCTTCCCCCTTTTCAGCAGCAGCAGCATCAGCAGCAGCCTTAGCCTCTGCTGCAGCTCTCTCTGCTTCTAGCTCTTTAGCAGTTTTAGCACGGTCAGTGATCTCAACCTCATCCTCCAAATCGAGGGATAAGAGAGCAGAGCGAACTTGCATCTCGGAGTTGGCTGCAAAAATTAAACATGGATAGTAATATAAGCAAACATGGTGAACAATAAGACGAGTATTTATATATATATATATATATATATATATATATATATATTAGGATGATCATATCACATCCTACCCTGATTCTTCTCACGGAGTACTTGCACATAAGTGCTTGGCCATTCTTGACTCACTCTACAAAGCACAAGAATCCCCTCATACTTCTCATATGATCTGGGCGGAAGGTGGAGCTCTTTTAAATTATTTACTATCCGCTGCTCTGCGGCAGAAATCTTAACACCCTTTCCTACACCAGCATCAATGGCACCCCATTTCCGGACAACAGAATACTCCTCCGGAATAACAGTCTCATCAACAAAGAAAAATGGACTCTTCCAGTCGTTCAAGTTTGATACTCTATTTGTACCAACAAAATGGGTATTTCGTTTACTATCAATAGTAAGCCAGCAGTCGCTAATTGTACGAATTCTAAACAAAGAGATAAAAACTTTAATTCGAGGCTTAATATTGATGGCATTACAATACATTTCAAAAAGGATAATTTTTTAAAGGCCATGGGGATGCATTTGGCTAAGGCAGGCCTTATAATATCTAAGAAGGCGGAGAAGAAAGTTAGTAAGGGGAACACGGAGGTTGCCGTGAGTAAGTTGTAAGGCGTATAAAGTAATTTTTCTGTCAGGAGGATGGTTGGCAGTTTGCCTGTTGGTAGGGAGAACAGGGTTGTATCAATTAAGATGGTGAAAGGCAATCTTCAAACCGTCTAAATATTCTCCTGTTAGTGATGAAGCCATCGTGCTAACTTCTGGAATGTCAGCAGCATTTGAATAAGAAGGCTCTGCGTGTTCTTGCCCAGTACTCGGTGTAGAAGCCATGGTAATAAAGTAAAAAGATATCAACAGGAAAGAAATAGCAGAAAGATGAAGTGTTACTGACCTTGGAAGACGATAAAACCTTAAAGAGTTGAAGGTTGGAGAAAGCGATGAAGATTTGGGAAGAAATGTGCTTTTTAGATCTTGGCAAAGGTAAAAAAGTGAAGATAAAAGGGTTATGCCGGTTTATATAGGAGTTCATTGATGTAATTTTTATGGACACGATTGTGACACGTGTATGGGTAAGTTTAAACGTAGGGTAGGAAATGACACTTTTTACAGCTAGAGGCGCGTGGAGATTCTTAACCATTTAAAATTAATCATCACAGCGTCAGTAAAATACGTCTGCATTTAATGCCTGTAATGTTTTCCCCGATGCAAATGGGCGATGAACAGGCTAGTTTGGCATGCATTATCAAAAGTTTAACAACTTAATCATTTTTCAAACACTTAAGTCATTAAACTGGGGGGGCTTAATGGTGTATCCTATCATATAGACACATAAAAGGCATAATGGTTGCATAAAAGTAGCATCGGGAAGGCTGGAAACAACAGTTTTGTGGAATTATCCGTCCAGCGTTCTCCGCTGAACAGGCTGCTCCGTCATGCGTAAGCCCTGAAGGCCGCCTAGCGCGTAAGCCCTGGCCGGAGAACGCCACTTTCAGCGTAAATTTCGGAACACAAGTAACAGAACGTATCATCATCTGACAATCTGGTGGATCTGACACTATAAATAGACCCCTTGGGTCGTCATTTTACACAGTTCAGACATTCTGTCAAATTTGAGAGCTGAGACTTCATCTCTCTCTCTAACACTTCCTCTCACTAGAAGTTATGCGGCTAGCACTTTACGCTCTACGGACGACAGATTGATTAAGCCACCCCACAAGTTTCTACACTTGTGAACCGGGTCTGCAGGGATTATTTCCCAAGAGCAAACATCAATCGGCAACACTCGCCCACTTAAAGCTAGATTACTTCTAGTATCGTGTTGACATACTAAGCCTTACCTCATAAGGAAATAGGTGTTAACATCGATTATAAAAAAATTCAAGAAAAAACTCTCGGGGTAAAAAGTTAAATGACTCTCTTCTGGAGGAAGGTTAGTTATGGTGAATGCGGTTCTAGCTAGCCTTCCTACTTATTACATGTATATCTTTAAAGTTCGTAAAGGTGTGATTAAAAATTGGAGATCGAGACACAATTTTTTTGGGGTGGGGAATATTTGGTTAGAAAAATGGTCCTCATGAAATGGAGTAAAGTTTGTTTGCCAAAGGAATGTGGAGGTCTTGGAATCGTATCTTTAAGGTTAATAAATTTGACCTTGCTAGCTAAATGGTGGACAAGATTTAATCATAAACAAGGAAGCTACTTGGAAGGTTATTGTAGAAAAGTCATTTGAAAGAAAATATTGTGGGAATTTGCCATCGGATGTGACGCAAATTAATAGAAATAAAGTTTTCTATGTGTGGCGGGAAATGTTGAAGCTTCAAAATACGGATGAGTTGTTTAATATTCTTAGTCCTCAAAGTTGGAGGTGGAAGATTGGAAATGGGTCTCACATTTCGTTTTGGAATGATCTATTGGTAGGAGTTTTTAAATTAAAAGATCAATTTCCGGTCCTATATCGTTTAATTTCTAAAAGGGATGGAAGAGTTGCGGATATGGAGGTGTTTGATAGTAATGGGCTAATAAATTAGGATTTTGGTTTCACACACGAACTTAACGAATATGAGCTATTCAAGGAGGCATCCAGCTACGTGTAAGTTTTGAGTTATAGGCAATGTTTGAGTGTTGGGTCTGATGATAAATGTGGTTGGTGTTTGGAATTTATAGAATCTATAGATAACTTACTTCTTCATTGTTCTTGGACTCGTAAAGTTTGGTCGGCTTTATTTTTTTTGGTGGAATGTAGAATGGACTATGCCTTCGACTATTCTCGAATTCTCACATGATTGGTTTAATGAAATTGGTATTAAAGCGGATAAAGTTTGGTCTTTAATAGGGGCGACCTCCATATGAGCTATTTGGTGTGTGAGGAACGATTTGATTTTCAATGGAGAGTACACATGTTGGGCCGCGACGGTGGAACGTGTCAAAGTGAAGGTGTTTCAATGGATAGTTAACGGGAAGTTTTGTGAGAGTCACCAATTTTATGTTTTGAGCTCTCAACCACGGTTGCTTTTGTAGTATAATCCTTAAAGTATGCTTGTGGTTTTTCGATTTATAGCCACTGTTTATGCTTCTATTTTATTTCATTCAAAGTGTAAAAGTCAAATGGTTTGAGCACGTAACCATTTGACCTTTTTGTAACTCTATTTTCCTCTTTTCACAAATTGTGAAATGGGTCGTTTATATATTTTCAAGTTTTTTGCAAAAAAATAAAAATAAAATTACAACCATCAATTATACAATTACGGAGTACAATTACAAATATGCCAGTCGATTATTTGATTATCACCAACAATATCAAATCTGATCTAATATGTTGTCGTCAACAAGCAACCATCTTCGATGTCAACAATTATCGTCACGAACAACCATCATCGCCGCCAACAACCATCACCGCCATCAACAATCCGTCATCATCATCATCAACAAACCATCACCAACATTTATCTGATCTAATGTGTCGACTAAAAGAGGGTTTTGTTGCTGTAAATTTTTCAATTTGTTTCATGTAATTTTTAGCGGGTCATGAACTTCGTTAGTCACATGTGATTTATATCAGTTTATATCAAAAATTAGAACATGCAAATAGTGTATACTAAAAGCGAAATCTGCAAGTGAGATGAAATCTGCTAGTGGAAGAAGAAGAATCTTGTCTTTGTTGAAATATATGTTGATTGTGAAGAAGAATTATATTATTAGGGTTCATGATTGTGAAATATATGTTAATATGTTATTTTGATTTTTGGATTTATTAAATTAGGGTTCATGATGAAAAAGAAGATGAAGAAGAAGATGAAGTTGAAGATCTAAATGAGAATGAAGAGTGCATGTTTTTGTCATTTACTTTTAAAGTTTCAGAGTTTTCGATTTTGATATTGATGTTTGATTTAGATTTTAGGTTGTGGGTCTTGTTCAAGGTTTGATTTAGATTTCAAGGTTTGATTTAATTAGGTTGCTTTGTTCCAGAAATGTTTGTAGAGATGTGAGGGAGAAATGCTAGATATAAGGTATTGAAGGCTGAAAGTGTATTAAAAAGATGAAAATACCTATCATGTGTTAGTCATATGATGACACTTAACGGATCATTTGGACGGAAAGTTGAGGGAGGGATGCAGATTACAAAATTTTGACAACCAAAGGATTCTAAATGCAAAAAATTTACTCGAAGGATGTTGTTAGCAATCTGAAGTATAATAAAGAGACCAACAGAGAAAAAATTCTCTAGATATTTGTACAAGCATAATATGCTAAACATGAGAATGAAAAATCGATCGACATACTAAACACAAAAATAAGCGTGACTCACTCTTGGAGATAACATAGTATTAGTATGAGAAAATAAAACTTGGTCAATCACATATACTTATGGAATTATAATTACTATGGAAAATAGATCTTTCATACGAAGTATTATTTTTATATTTTTTATTAAGAGTAATTACAAATTAATATGAACGGAGAAGGGGTTAAAGAAAACGAATTAACAAGTGTTATTCAATTCAATACTCCATCCGTCCATTATATTTTGAATTATCATATTATAAATATAAATTTTATTATTATACGGAGTACCAATTAAAAGAGACTTATGTGTTTAAAATTGAAAGTTGAAGAATTTTACGAGTAACGCTGGAGTAACTAACTAGAATTCATGATTAATTAGATTTAACTAATATAATATTACTTTATTTTATTTAGAAATATTTACTATTTATATTTATCATCTGATTTGTATTGTACTCCGTATTATATAGTAGGGTATGTTACTCTACATAAAATTAATAATATATACTCAATATTGTGTTGCCTGTTTATTGTTTATTATTTTCTTTAAGTTTATTAAGTACATATTAATAATTTCGACAAACGGTATGTATATACAAGTTGGAAATCTTGCTTTCAATAAGATGTTAAAAAAAGTCCACTAGTACTAAACAGAGACAAAAATCATCCAGATTTTCATTAATATTGTACGGAGTAGCTAATATGCTAAACAATTGAGTAAAATAGCACTACCATAAATAAAAAAAAACCATAAAAATACTTTAGTATATATATGTAGCTTCAAGATTTAACCAACTGCATCAAAAATAGTAATGGTAAATAAAATTAAATAGCCTCGGGTCTTAGTTGAACTAAGTAAAGTTCCTCATCTCTATTCCAACTCCTCTTAGCTTTTGGTCATGTTGGTCCATCTTCACTAAACAATTTTTTTGGTAATCTTTTAATAATTTGCCCAATAACTATCCTTTGATACCATGGTAACATTTTTACTACAGAACTCAATGCATCTTCAACATTATAATCTATATGTGGACCCCACCTCCTCGTATAGTTCAACCACGGTGGCTCAACAACCACACCACCCAAATACTCGGCCGCCACAACCACCGTGCAAGCACTCGTGTCCATAACCTTATCGCTCGGGGCCAACTTGTCTAGCATGCCAGCAACTTTTGCACCTACCCATCCATAACGAACATCCCCTGATCTTGCATACAATCCATGGCTATGTAACGCCGAGTAAGCCACTATTCTATTATTCTCGTCGAATTCCAACCCCGATGCACCGATCCATTCACCCCAACTATGTCGCGCAAAGTATACACTATTCAACTCTCCATTAATATTGCTTATCCTTAATGTGATATGTTCCCAATCACCTACATGCTCACCCACATTTCCTAATGGTATAGTAAAAGACAACACTTTTGCCGTTGATGGACCATTAAAAGGGTGAAACACCCAAATGGTAATATCAGTAAATAGTCCTCCACCAACCGGCTTAACATGAGCGTAAGAAGTAGCTTTTTGTAGATTACCAATCTTAACTCTATCTTTACTCGAATCATCAACCGGAAGATCGAGCCAATAAGTTTCATCATCCGGACCAAATTGTGGAAGGTTCGCACCATTTTTCTCAATTGCACTAGGGTAAGACTCTTCCCCTTGGCTACGGTAAAGCAATGCGCCACTATCGAAAAACCAATCAACCGATGAAGGAAGGTATTCTTCATCCGGATGGAAATAAATGATGGGAGAGTACTTGTTTATACACTCTTGAATTTGTGTCATATTCGGCATGTTTTCCAAGTCATCATTAGCCTTCAACTTCCCTAGACGTTCGTTTTTGATCTTGAAACCACCCATAGAACTATGAACTTGCAAACCGTTCATATCAATAACGTTCTTGTTCTCAAATAAAACCGTCATTTGATCATCATTTGGAATAATATTCGGTTGCTTCATTGGAATGTGATCATGATCATCTGTAAAGTCAACATGAACGCAACTCACTTTATCAAGTGACGGCTTGTTAAATTCGCGAGTGATCACGTACCCAATAGCCTTGTAGCCGTACGGGGCGATTGGGAGCCACACGTAAGCTTCACCGTCTTTTTTCTTTCTATTTAACGAGTGGCTAGACCACTTAAGAACGTATTCAGTTGGTGATTTGAGACTTGGTTTAACGGGATTGTTTGACACATCTTTTGCGACAAGAAAATGTCCAAAAAGTGGGATGTTGTTTGGATGTGCATATGATCCTAAACTTGAAAAACCATATGGGATTGAAACAGGATCATAAAATGTTGTCCCGGAGCCACCTTCATTCATTGACCATATTTTCTTGAATGATGTCACATGAGTCACAACTAAACCTCCCAAATCTATGCTTCCACTTGCAAACCCTCCACCTAAAATAGACAATCATCAAATTCAAATTAAATATCAAATATATATGAAAAATGAGTAATAGTCCGTACGTATATCAACAAGATCATAACCGGCCATCATCATTTTATAAATAATATATACGGAGTCTGTCTTTATACGGAGTACTAAAGGAAGAAAAAAATTATTACGGAGTATTACGTAAAAGAGTTAAATTGTACGGAGTAATAAAAATATCTACTGTAGTAATTAAAAGCGCACACCTACATGTATGCTTATTTTTTTTAAAGTGTAACATTTCTTATCAAAAAAGAGCTTGTGTCTAGAAATGTTTAAAATGGTATATAGACAAAGGTCGAGACTTGTATTAATTCATACACATGTGTAAGAGTATGACTTATAATAAAAAGCGATGTACGAATCACCTTGAGCGTAACATTTTGTTTCAAAAAGCACAAAACAGTCATTAAATTTAATTTAAATATACTAATTATAGAAAAATAAATAATTATGAAAGATGAAAGTGGGATTACCTTGATGATGAGGTGTCGATTTGGAAACAGAAGAAGGAAGTTGAAACATGTTATGAATATTATCTTGTGAACTAAACGTTGTTGCCACATTGCAAGAGAACAACAAAGAGATTAAGATCAGAGTGGCAACCGGAGAATAATTCATCTTTGAAATGAATTGAGAAAACAGGTTAATTCATTTGTGAATCACTTATCATGCTTTTATAGTTGGTCATAGATGCGTAATTTTTCATTAGATTTGGACGATCCAAATTTAATTTCCTTGAATATATTATACAAAAATAGGTGCATGCGATATATATTGTGTTGACATTCTAGCTAAATAAATTAGTAACATAATTCTTTTATTTAAGGAATTAATTTCTGTTGACTTTTGTATTATCTAATTATCTGTAACTATATACTTTATATGGTTGCAAAGATTTTTTTGTTTTTTTTTTTTTTTAATAAGTTTCATCCACTATCTACTTCACCTATCTATTAATCACCGGAATCATGCCTAATTTTTTTTTTTTTTTTTTGGGTAAAGGGTATCACCCGGTAAATTTTATAAAACTCAATAAGTTACACAGTATGTACAAATGATCACGCTAGACTTGAGCAAACCAGCACCAAAAGGCAAAAACACAGAGCTAACAAAGCTCAACAAACCAACTGAAAAAACACCTATTTCGACATTCTAAACAGACAAACCCAAATTATGGCACTTTCCACATATCTTTTACAAGACGAGACTGGGCTGTATTCTTGATCTTTAATGAGAGGAGCTTGAGACGCACAGTCGAATAAATATGATCCACCACCTTCTCCACATTGCAACAAACACCCTTAAAAATCCTTGAGTTTCTTTCTATCCAGATGGCGTAGACAGCTGCTGCAAGAACCAGTTTGAAAATCACCACACAAATCAAATTTCTGTGCGCAAAAGGAGTAATCTGTTGAATAATATCTTTCCAACCATACAAACACGCGAACTGAGGGACAAACTTCCCTATCTTATACCAAACACGCTTCGAGAAATCACATTCAAAAAACAAGTGAGCATGAGATTCAGAATGTAACCTGCAAAAAGAGCACACCATGGCATTTGCGTCCAGATTTTGAAGCTCCCATGCTTTTAATTTGTCATGAGTTTTCAACTTTTCACCAACTAAAAGCCATACCATAAAAGCATGTCTTGGGATACATTGAGAAAACCAAACACAGGCATGCCATTTAACCTTTGCAGCCCTAGGACGAATATTATTCCAAACATTACTAACCGTGAAATTGTTGTGTCTGCCATCAATATCCACCCAAATCATCGCGTCCGGCTTCCCAACATCGTGCGTCATTGGAATATCAGAAAGAAATGGATATTTCCTGATCCAACTATGGGGCCATTTCCATCCCACATTCCCACGAATATCTGCCACCTTAGAACATAGATTAAACCGAGTGAGTTGAATGTCTTGTTTTGTAATGAAAAATTCCAACGGCCCTAATTCACACCATGTGTCAAACCAAGCTGATGTAGAAATACCATCTCCAACCAAATGTTTAATAAATGGACGGATACAATCTCTCATATGAAGCAACTTTCTCCATCCCCAGCTTGCATTTGCGTTCAACGAGACCTCCCAAAAGATTTTATCTTGCAAACGATATGTGTGAATCCATTTGACCCACAAAGACTTTTTATTAGAAATTATACTCCAAATGTGATAAGTCACAAGAGCAGTGTTCCACCTTTTTAACCTTTTAGTCCCAAGACCACCTTCTTCTTTCGGCAGACAAAGATCAACCCATTTGACTTTAGCTTTACTACACTTCATCTCACCTTGGCACCATAAAAAACCACGCATCATTTTCTCAATATCATTAATAACTGCATCAGGAAGAATGAAAACCGAAGACCAGTACACCTGAAGAGATGATAAAACAGAAATAATTAATTGGACCCTACCCGCGAACGAGAGGAATTTATTCCTCCAGTCATCAATTCTGCTCTTCACTCTTTCAATGAGACTTTTACAGTCTTTATACACAAGACGTGATGACACTAGAGGGACACCCAAATAACTGATCGGAAGCTTACCTTCTTCAAAAGACAATATATTCAAAATTTGATCCTTAACTGCTTGAGAAACATTAGAAAAGAAAGCCGTACTTTTCTGGATACTTGGAACTAAACCGGAGCATTTTTTAAACTCTTCCAACGCCTCAGAAATCATCCTTACTGAATGCACAACCGCATGAGAAAAAAGAAACAAATCATCCGCGAAGCAAAGATTTATTATGTTCTGCTGCTGACATTTGGGATGAAATTTGAATCTATCGCAGTTAGCCACTTTTCGATGTAACATACGAGTAAGAACCTCCATGACTAACGTAAACAAATACGGGGAAAGCAGATCACCTTGCCTCAAACCCCGCTTTCCTTTAAAGAAGCCATGAAGCTCTCCATTCACATTAACAGAAAAAGATGATGTAGTCACGCATTTCATAATCCACAAAATCATAATCATGCCTAAATTAATAGTTACATAAGACACAAGTTAATACTATCATTCTATAAGTTATAATTTTTTTTTATCAATATAATAATGTAAATCATTCTATATTGTAATTAAAAAAGTTATACATTTAAAAACAATTATTTCAATAAAATTTAGTTTTCGTTAAATTTGGAAAATATTATTATATTTCTATTTATAAATATGCATGAATAATTGGATATGGATATAAGCCAGGAAGTCAAATTCTTGTTTGTTTTTTTTTTTTTTGGGAAGAAAATAGTCAATATTTAAATATTTTTTTATCTTTGTGTTGTTAGTCCAGAGGTAATGGTCTATTGGTCCGGGTTTCTTCCAAGGCAGCAATTCAGAGCATGTTATGCATTTGTGGGAGATGATTGCGTGGGTATTTTAGTCCCGCTGAGTGATCCCAAACTGTTATTCGAAAAAAAAAATGTATTCAAATACTTTTGTTTAATTATTTAGCATTTCAATGTTAATTAGAGACTGCATCGTTTGTATGAAAAAAGTTTTGTTCCGTAATATCTTTTGATCACTATTTGAAATAACATTGTGTTTTCTAACAAACATTTAGAATGTAGCTTTGGGTTAAATAGAAATTTATATAAACAAAATAACAAATACTCCGTATATATGAATAAAGAAGTAGACGATGTACAAATGATAGTGCATCAAGTTCACATGATTGCTCTGCAAGTATTGGCTACTTGATGTACAAATGATAGTGCATCAAGTTCCCATTGAGAGTGTCTTCATACCGTTAATATAGTCGCCAATTTAAAGATGTCAATAGCATTGAATAGCCAAACCATCGCTAATATGTATTCGTGAATGATTTCGTCCATTTTGAGCATTTTGATTCATGGACTTATATGCTACATTTACTTGCTACATTTTGATTTATTTAACAAAAATTTCAAAGATAGTTTATTTCAAAGATAGTTTTTTTTTTTTTTTTTTTTTTCCAAAGATACTAGTTGTTGTTTGACTTTTTTAAGTCATGTATATGCATCGCATTTTGGGATTAATGAGATTTAAAGAAAAGTGGTTTTGGTTCATAAAGTAAACGATCTATTCTAATCTCTTATTAAGTTAAGAAGATAATATAATATTTTTGTTACCAAAAACATTCAAAATGTATTTTTATGCAACACAATATGAAATTTTTTAGAGTGATCTTAATTAATGATCTAGGAAAGTCAAACCGGGGATATGTAATATAATATATCTGTTATCAATAAAAACATTCAAATTGTATTTTTATGTACAATCACTCTTACAATAAATGCATATTTTAGTAATATTAAATAAATAAAAAACCATAAACATTAAGAAAGCTAGTCAATCAAGTTCATCTCCATTTTTTCTAGTTTTCTACGTAGGAACTTCCTCGCAAAGTTGAACACGTAAACGGTTGAAAACAGGTTAAAGACGAACAAAAAAGACCAGTGTCAGTAGTAAACACTGGCGGAACTTAGTGGGGACCAAGGAGGGCCTTGACCACCCTATGTATTTGGACAATGGTGTTAATATTTTTTTATTTTATGGCTAGTTATGGAGTATTGATTGTTGTAGTACTATATGGCCCTCTCAAATTTCTAACTTATATTGCCTGCACACGTATTCTTCTATTGGTCCATCGATGTTATAATTACTATTAACCTATATATAAACAAAGTTGCAGATTAATCTTTATAAATTAAAGTTTTCTAACAATATATGTAATGATATTTCTGATCATGCATATTTTAACCATAGAAGTAATATGCTTGTTCAACGCGTAAAGTGAGGTTTAAGGATCTTAGAACAAGGCTCTCCGGTCCGGCTACCGTGAATAACCATGGCCGACATGATGATGTCGGCGGGGTGGCCAAGTGATTAAGTCCACCTTTAATGACGATCGTCGATTAGAAGGCCCCAAATAAGGTCGTAGGTACTAGTTAATCAAGAAACTAACCTGTTAACCTTTGAAAGATGCTCGGCAATGTTGGTTACGTAAGACGTGTATTAGATGATGATTACGTAAGGTGATTGTGTTTAGAATGATAGTTAGGGTTTGTATATATAGGCAAACCCAAATTCTAGAACCATCCGAGATAATGGCAATCCTTTCCATAACGAACTCCCCCGAATCACGGATGTAATTATGGAAAAGATATTTACTTGATAGCCAAGTAATCGCTGTACTGGGAACAAAGGCATTAGATACGAATCCGCATACCGCATAACGAACATGAGTACAAGCATACGCACACTAGTGGGTGCCCGCATACATATGGGGTGCGCATGTGGGTTGCGGTATCATTATGTCCCCCCAGTTTGATGTTATATGGCGCAAGACATATGATATCAAACTATTAAGCGGAAAAAACAAGAAAACGGCTAGCATTCAATGTTCCGCGTGCGTTTCGAGGTCATTTAATGCCTGTCACTGTCGCAGAAGCCCATTCGGCTGACAAGACGTAAAGTGGCAGTTGGCAGGCGCGTGTCAGCCACGCGCTCATATGTAACAATAACCAACTGACATCCACGCGCGCACTGAAAATGCAACCCGTTGATCGCGTAACACGTGTACAGCCACGATCACACCATTCCACCCCATGACTCCAAATCTTCACTATAAATAGCCCCAATTCACACACAATTCCATTTTTCTGCTTCAATCTTCCCCAATACGCTGCTATATTCAATTCCGATCAAATCCTAAATCCGGCCACCGTCTAAAGGTTAGTAATTCTCCAATCACTCTATAGAAAATGACTAAGGCTAACGAGACCTATGTAGATAGTGTTAGATCGATTATAGAGCAGAAACACATTGATCACTTAGTTAAACAATACCCACCGTTAGCAAAGTACAATCCGGTGCCACCCCTGCCCAATCAACGTGCTCACGAGCCACCGGAGAAGAAGGTGGCCATCTATGAACATGCGTTCAAGCATGGCAACTTTAGGGTTCCCCCCTCCGACTTCTTCCTAGGCTTACTAGATCACTTCAGAGTGGGATTAGGGCAACTACACCCTTATGCCATAGGTAAAATAGTACTGTTTGAGATGTGGTGCGCCGCACTCAACAAAGTACCGTTGGTGAAAGTTTTCTGTCATCTATACCGCTTAGCCAATCACTACAAATCCTGGTTCACCTTCTTCACCCGACAAAATTTCACCAAGACCCCAAAGTCGAATGCGGGTAACTGGAAAGAAACTTTCTTTTACATTGACCAAACTATAGTTGGTACCAATTTTCCGCAAACGCTTATATGGTGCGAGAAGGTGGAGAAGGATGTGAACAAAACCCCGGTCCTCTATGACGAGGAAACAAAACTATTGGCGGAGTGCGCTAACGCACAGCTAGTGCACCGGTCATACGGGAACGTGATGCGGTTAGGGAAGATATCCGCACACTGGCCATGGGAAGATGTGCGTCCAGCCATAGTCAGACCGGATGGAAAGGGTAGGAATAGTATAAACACGTACTAATATAACAGTTTGCTATTTATATGTGCTAACGCATGCGTGCATGTTTGCAGAGATGAAGATGAAGAAAGTACTGACTGCGGAGGAGATTGCGGGCATCGCCTTTCGCAAGCAGAATGTGAACCAGCAGTTAGAGCAAGAGAAAACTGGCGAGAATGCACCTGCCACCTCCGGTAATAAGCGCAAGGCCGCCGAAGCCTCCCAACCCTAACAGAAGAAGAAGAAACTCACTCCCAAACAGAGGGAGGATAAGCGGAATGACAACTTCGTTCCCATTGAACCCCGTTCTGCGGATCTACCTCCCCCTTCTTCTGGTAAGAGTTCTGCTTTCGCGCATACCGCATACTTAAGTTTGCATTTATTTAACCATTTATTAATACGCAGAGCATGCTGAAGAGACGCATCACACCCCACCGCGGGTCAATCCGGACCTTGAAGCTACCGCCGAGTCAAAGGACAAGACGATACACCTGGACTCCGAGTCTACACCAACCCCGCCACACGGTAGCTTTCGATTGGCAAACCTGGCGCAGCTCACCCAGTCATCGGCGGAAAACGCCACAGAGAATCCGCCTTCCTCCAACAAATCTTCCCGGCTGAGTTCCGCAACTAACTAGCCGCACTGCCCTTTAATCAGGCGCTCAACGCCTTCATCTAAAACGTCCTCGTCTTTTTGGGCATGGTTGCGGATCAAGCCCGCCGTTCCAGTAACTTGTATCAAGTGGCCGTGCGGAAAGAAACAGAACTAGGGCTGCTGCAAGCGGGAGTTGATCAGGTTAAGAAAGAAAGGGACGCCGCGGAAAAAGCGCGCAAGGCGCAGTGAAAACCAAAACCGCATTGATTGAAGAGAGAAAGAAAAACCGCGAGCTGGTTGGGGCGGTTGACCAGCCCAAGGGGGAGACTGAGCGTCTGCGGGTGGAGCTGGAAAGGGTGAACAGGGAGAAGGATGATGCGGTGACTTGCCGCGAACTGGCAGAGGCGGACTTATCAAAGCTTCGCACCGCCCTTCCTACCATTGCGCAGAAGGTGATGGATTCTGGGCCCGTATCCGACAAGTTTAACGCCTACGTTGAAGCGGTGAAGGACCACGAAATCAACAAGGCAGTTCTGGAGGTGATCCAAGCTTGCGGTTTGACACCGCCGTACCCTGACATCGTACAAAAGAAGCTAAAGGAGGGTACGACTGCGGTGGTAATGGAGGCGGAAGAAGCCGCCACAGCCATCCCAATCCCCCTGATCAATGCTTTTGCTGCGGACCCGAATATGTCGGTTGACGGGTTCCTCAAGGAGGATTATTAGTGTTATCTTGTATTCGTTCGCAAGTCCTGTGTTCAGGCAGGCAATTGTAAATACAATTTTTGGGCCCTAAGTCCCGTGTTGGGCAGGCACCTGAAACGATTTATTTGTAATAACATTAGTTTATATTATACATTATTGTGTTACGCATACGTTATCTATTAATTGTTTATATATCGCTAATCAAAACAAAAGATGAACCGCATGCCTATGCGCATAGTTAACCAAAACTCATGCGCATACGCAGGTACTGTGTAAAATAAACCAACATTTTAGCAATTTTACCTTTAATAATTTAGACTCAAAAGCTACTGCGTTATTGCTTTGTCATGTGCTAGAGGTGCACTTTAGCTGTATGGTAAGCAACGCAACTAAAAACAAACCAATGCTTTTATACTTAAGAGTTCCTCAAGCAAACCAATGCGAGAGTAATTACGCACAAGCAAACCAATGCTTGTATTTTTAAGTCGACTTGGCAGCCATCTAGTCTGCGTGGCGCTTGGCTAGGGGAAAGCCAATTCCATTCGCCTGCCGTTAATATCTAGCCTTGTAACCAAACAGGCTTCTGCCGCACGGGGGCTAGAGGACACCCCTTAAGTAGGCAGGAAACGCATACAAAAAAGAGAAATACACATCAAAAGTATGCGCGAGTAAATATTCAATTGTCATTAATAATGTTTACAACCGCGACACATCCAAACGGACGGAAAATACACAGAAAAAATAATGTGCTAAAATAAATTGGAGTGATCAGGTCTATCCAGCTACATATAACATTTTTTCAACAATGTCGAGTGCCAAGTGTGTTTCACAGGCTTTCCATCTAATGTCTCGAGATGGTATGCCCCGGTGTTACTCGTTTTTGCTACCCTATACAGACCTTCCCAGCAGGGGCCCAATTTCCCAGTATCCTCCGCATGACTTGCGTCATTCTGACACCAAACTAAGTCCCCGCACTTATAAGAGCGCGAACGCACACGCTGATTGTAGTACTTTGCAATTTTCTGCTTGTTATTGGCTTCGTTTACCGCCGCAGAGAGTCTGCGTTCTTCAAGCAGATTAAGATTTTCCCGCAAAGCTTCTGAGTTATTTTGTTCGTCAAAATTCTGTATGCGAAACGTTGGTACCCCAATTTCTGCGGGCACAACAGCTTCTGATCCATAGACCAAACTGAACGGAGTCTCACCAGTGCTTGCTTTGGGCATTGTTCTATGCGCCCACAAAACCTTTGGTAGCTCATCCACCCAACCAATGCGACCATGACCCAATCTAGCTTTGATTCCAGCTACTATATCCCGGTTGGTGACCTCGCACTGGCCATTCGCCTGCGGATGCGCAACGGAAGTAAAGGTTTGCTTAATATTAAGCTCCGCGCACCAACTACGAAAAGGATCCCCCACAAACTCTGTACCGTTATCACTAACGATTTCGTTTGGTATGCCGAATCGACAAACTATGTCTTCCCATACAAAATTTCGCACCCACTTTCCTGAAATTATTGCCAGCGGTCGCTCTTCAACCCACTTAGTGAAATAGTTGATTATAACAATCAAGAATTTGATGTTTCCTGTGTGTGCAGAGTATGCGTAAGATACTGACGTAAATATCATACGGTATAAAATAAATGAGAATATTACCTCGGCCTTTTGGAAATGGTCCGACTATGTCAATTGCCCATTTACAGAATGGCCATGGTGAGGAGACTGGTATCATAGGATGCGCAAGTGCCCTGCTGATAGGTGCATGTATTTGGCAAGATTCACATTGCTTCACTATTCGCGCGGTATCTACGTACATAGTGGGCCAATAATAACCTAGCCGCATAATTTTTGACACAATAGACCTGTGCCCCGAATGAAGAGCTCATGCACCTCGCGTATAACCTCCTCTGCCTCTTTCGGACCAATACACCTTAAGTGCGGCCCTAAATAATTTTTTTGATATAGGACGTCACCCTCAAGGGCATACAGTGGTGCCTTGGTGCGGACCTTCTTCGCATCAACGGAATCCGCAGGTGATGTGCCGTCCCCCAGGAAAGCAATAATAGGTGTCATCTATGTTGAGCTGGATTCCTCAACTGGTGCTACCAAAGGAATCATAACAATGGATTTCGCATGCAGTTCTTCTATAAGAACTTTCTTCCCCAGATGATCAAAAGCCAAAGCGGCCAATTTGCTAAGCGCATCTGCTTTCTTATTTTGCCCCCGCATTACGTGGGAGATTTGAAAAGCTTCAAACTGGTCAGCGAGGTTATGAACAAGCGATAAATATTGTTGCATGGCAATATCATGCGCTTCAAAGTCCCCGCTGACTTGACTACATACCAGCTTTTAATCCACATAAGCGTGCAGAATTTTAACATTCAATTTATGCGCAATGCGCATACCCGCTAACAGAGCCTCCTATTCTGCTTCGTTGTTCGTAACAGCAAAATTAAACCGTAGCGCATATGTATGCTCTTCGCCATCTGGACTAGTTAAAATTACACCCGCACCCGCGCCAGCTGCGCTGCAAGCACCATCGGTGTATAACTCCCATGATGACAAAGTTGGTGCAGGCATATTTTGATGTTCTGCTGATGCCTCGACATCCGCAGGCAACTCTGCTAGGTAATCCGCAAGTATTTGACCCTTAACCGCGCTTCGCGAAGAAAAATTTATTTCATGCTCGCCTAATTCAACAGCCCATTTAGCCATTCGGCCAGGGATCTCAGGTTTATATAGCACCTGAAACATAAGATGATTGCGTTAGTCAATGCGGTATTCCCGGTCATTGTCGCAAAATAGGTTTTTACCAACCTGCTTGATCGGCTGATCAGTTAGAACTACAACTGGGTGTGCTTGAAAATATCGGCGCAAACACCGCGCCGTATGGACTAGCGCATATACTAGCTTTTCTATTGGTGCATAGTTTACTTCGCTTGCTGTCAACGTCTTGCTTACGAAGTAGACTGGCATTTGCGCCTGAGAAAACTGAAACAACCCAACCCGTATTCCATACGATAATTTTTTTTATTAAAATAATACACATTTACGCACCAATTAAATATGTAAACCATTCCACACGTTTCGTTAAAACATACAACGAGTTTAGTGTTTACAAAAGGCACAAAGGCCATTAACGAATGTGATACAAGTTTGACCAATACAAAAATGATAGTTTTAAATCAAACAACACATCGAGCATGGTTTGGGACTAAACTACCCAAAACGCTAGGCCAACTTCCAAAAGCTCCAACATAACATCATCAAGGGACACCTAGTGCCCAACAACCCCCTTGCCCTTGTCCACACCTGCATCTAAAAAGATAAACAACGAGAGGGGTAAGCTAATGCTTAGTGAGTGCAACAATTATACGTTTACATATACAACCTACTTACTTGCAATCACTTACGCATTTACTGAAATGTCCCGTTCTTATTGATTAAAAACGTTCCATATTAATCGATTTCGTTGCGAGGTTTTGACCTCTATATGAGACGTTTTTCAAAGACTGCATTCATTTTAAAAGAAACCATAACCTTTATTTCATCAATAAAGGTTTAAAAAGCTTTACGTAGATTATCAAATAATGATAATCTAAAATATCCTGTTTACAAACGACTATTACATAATGGTTTACAATACAAATATGTTACAACGAAATAAGTCTCTTGAATGCAGTTTTTACACAATATCATACAAGCATGGACTCCAAATCTTGTCCTTATTTAAGTATGCGATAGCGAAGCTCTTAATAATCACCTGAGAATAAACATGCTTAAAACGTCAACAAAAATGTTGGTGAGTTATAGGTTTAACCTATATATATCAAATCGTAACAATAGACCACAAGATTTCATATTTCAATATACATCCCATACATAGAGATAAAAATCATTCATATGGTGAACACCTGGTAACCGACATTAACAAGATGCATATTTAAGAATATCCCCATCATTCCGGGACACCCTTCGGATATGATATAAATTTTGAAGTACTAAAGCATCCGGTACTTTGAATGGGGTTTGTTAGGCCCAATAGATCTATCTTTAGGATTCACGTCAATTAGGGTGTCTGTTCCCTAATTCTTTGATTACCAGACTTAATAAAAAGGGGCATATTCAATTTCGATAATTCAACCATAGAATGTAGTTTCACGTACTTGTGTCTATTTTATAAATCATTTATAAAACCTGCATGTATTCTCATCCTAAAAATATTAGATTTTAAAAGTGGGACTATAACTCACTTTCACAGATTTTTACTTTGTCGGGAAGTAAGACTTGGCCACTGATCGATTCACGAACCTATAACAAATATGTACATATATATCAAAGTATATTCAAAATATATTTACAACACTTTTAATACATTTTGATGTTTTAAGTTTATTAAGTCAGCTGTCCTCGTTAGTAACCTACAACTAGTTGTCCAACGTTAGATGTACAGAAAAAAATTGATATATATTATCTTGAATCAATCCACGACCCAGTGTTTACATGTCTCAGGCTAGATCACAACTCAAAGTATATATATTTTTAGAATCAACCTCAACCCTGTATAGCTAACTCCCACATTACTGCATATAGAGTGTCTATGGTTGTTCCAAATAATATATACACATGGGTCGATATGATATGTCAAAACATTTGCATACGTGTCTATGGTGTCCCAAGATTACATAATATATTAGAATACATGTATAATACAATATAAGTTAGCTAGGATATGATTAATATATTTTTGTTGCCAATTTTCACGTTGTTACAACAAGAAAAATTATCCAATCTTGTTTTACCCATAACTTCTTCATTTTAAATCCGTTTTGAGTGAATCAAATTGCTATGGTTTCATATTAAACTCTATTTTATGAATCTAAACAGAAAAAGTATAGGTTTATAGTCATAAATATAAGTTACAAGTCGTTTTTGTAAAGGTAGTCATTTCAGTCGAAAGAACGACGTCTAGATGACCATTTTAGAAAACATAATTCCACTTTGAGTTTAATCATGATTTTTGGATATAGTTTCATGTTCATAAGAAAAATCATTTTCCCAGAAGAACAACTTTTAAATCAAAGTTTATCATTGTTTTTAATTAACTAACCCAAAACAGCCCGCGGTGTTACTACGACGGCGTATGTCCGGTTTTACAGTGTTCTTCGTGTTTCCAGGTTTTAAATAATTAAGTTAGCATATCATATAGATATAGAACATGTGTTTAGTTGATTTTAAAAGTCAAGTTAGAAGGATTAACTTTTGTTTGCGAACAAGTTTAGAATTAACTAAACTATGTTCTAGTGATTACAAGTTTAAACCTTTGAATAAGATAACTTTATATGTATGAATCGAATGATGTTATGAACATCATTACTACCTCAAGTTTTCTGGATAAAGCTACTGGAAATGAGAAAAATGGATCTAGCTTCAAAGGATCCTTAGATGGCTTGAAAGTTCTTGAAGCAGAATCATGACACGAAAATAAGTTCAAGTAAGATTTCCACTCGAAATAAGATTGTTATAGTTATAGAAATTAAATCAAAGTTTGAATATGAGTATTACCTTGTATTAGAAAGATATCTTACTATAAATAAGAAAGATTTCTTGAGATTGGATGATCACTCTACAAGATTGGAAGTAAGCTAGCAAACTTGGAAGTATTCTTGATTTTATGAAACTAGAACTTGTAGAATTTATGAAGAACACTTAGAACTTGAAGATAGAACTTGAGGGAGATCAATTAGATGAAGAAAATTGAAGAATGAAAGTGTTTGTAGGTGTTTTTGGTCGTTGGTGTATGGATTAGATATAAAGGATATGTAATTTTGTTTTCATGTAAATAAGTCATGAATGATTACTCATATTTTTGTAATTTTATGAGATATTTCATGCTAGTTGCCAAATAATGGTTCCCACATGTGTTAGGTGACTCACATGGGCTGCTAAGAGCTGATCATTGGAGTGTATATAATAATAGTACATACATCTAAAAGCTGTGTACTGTACGAGTATGAATACGGGTGCATACGAGTAGAATTGTTGATGAAACTGAACGAGGATGTAATTGTAAGCATTTTTGTTAAGTAGAGGTATTTTGATAAGTGTATTGAAGTCTTTCAAAAGTGTATGAATACATATTAAAACACTACATGCATATACATTTTAACTGAGTCGTTAAGTCATCGTTAGTCGTTACATGTAAATGTTGTTTTGAAACCTTTAGGATAACGATCTTGTTAAATGTTGTTAACCCATTGTTTATTAAATCAAATGAGATGTTAAATTATTACATTATCATGATATCATAATGTATTAATATATCTTAATATGATATATATATACATTAAATGTCGTTACAACGATAATCGTTACATATATGTCTCGTTTCAAAATCATTAAGTTAGTAGTCTTGTTTTTACATATGTAGTTCATTGTTAATATACTTAATGATATGTTTACTTATCATAATATCATATTAACTATATATATATATCCATATATATTTCATCATATAGTTTTTACAAGTTTTAACGTTCGTGAATCGCCGGTCAACTTGGGTGGTCAATTGTCTATATGAAACCTATTTCAATTAATCAAGTCTTAACAAGTTTGATTGCTTAACATGTTGGAAACACTTAATCATGTAAATAACAATTTCATTTAGTATATATATAAACATGGAAAAGTTCGGGTCACTACAGTACCTACTCGTTAAATAAATTTCGTCCTGAAATTTTAAGCAGTTGGAGGTGTTGACGCATCTTCTGGAAATAAATGCGGGTATTTCTTCTTCATCTGATCTTCTCGTTCCCAGGTGAACTCGGGTCCTCTACGAGCATTCCATCGAACCTTAACAATTGGTATCTTGTTTTGCTTAAGTCTTTTAACCTCACGATCCATTATTTCGACGGGTTCTTCGATGAATTGAAGTTTTTCGTTGATTTGGATTTCATCTAACGGAATAGTGAGATCTTTTTTAGCAAAACATTTCTTCAAATTCGAGACGTGGAAAGTGTTATGTACAGTCGCGAGTTGTTGAGGTAACTCAAGTCGGTAAGCTACTGGTCCGACACGATCAATAATCTTGAATGGTCCAATATACCTTGGATTTAATTTCCCTCGTTTACCAAATCGAACAACACCTTTCCAAGGTGTGACAACCCGTAAATTTACAGCAAAATTTAAACAAAAAATTTTATATGATTTCATTAAATTTCGACTATTTCTGACGATTCACGAACAATTATTTGTAAATAATTACGCATTAATTTGATATATTAATATTATTATTATTAATATCCTTTTTAAACAAGATATCAATAATTAATATCTTTATTATCAGTATTGTTATTATGAATAAAAAAAATATTGACAAATATTCTTGGAAAAGTAGTAAATCAATTTATTTATTTTAAAAATATATATATATATATATATATATATAAATCCTTAAAATAAATGATTTTTTTTAATAAAATAAATAAATAAATAAATAAATAAATTACTTTTTAATTAAAAATTATAATGGAAAACTACTTTTATTATTTTATTTTGTGCATTATCTCATGACCTAACATTTAATACTTTGAATTTTAAAATCCCATTAAAAATTAAAATATTTCTTTTTCTTTTAATTATTTTATTCTTTTTACCTAATTTTTTCAAGTATAAATACCCCTCATTTCTCATTCAAATCACACCAAAATGTCTCTCATTCTCTCTTTGAAGAATTACTACTAGTAAGTATTCTTTTCTTACTTTTTACTTTTTACTTTTTACTTTTTACTTCGGTTTATTATTTTTTTTACCGAAACATGTAAATAATGTTATAAATTATATGCAATTAAAATTAAAATAAATAACATGTTATAATTAGTAATATATGTTACTAAAAATTATAAAAGTATTTTTATGAATTAATATATAGGAGTTATAATTAAAATCGAATTAATGAATATATATGTATATACGCACCTAACGTGAAGGTTATAATTAAAGATAGCGTACAAATACTACAAACATCACCGCTACTTGTGGCCTAGGGTGATCCTTGTTATCATTATGGGACGCTTGTGGATCTCGAATGCCAAGACTTAGATTCTGCTCAAGAGATCCTGGGCCGCTCGGTAACAATAGATCATTCGAGTGACTTGCATGTTAGCGACGAAGTTTGGGCGAGATTGTACAACATCTTTGTTAAGAATTATAACCCGGACATTCTTAAACTAGAAGCTTACTATAAGTGAAAGTTTTTCATAAATAGTAGGTTTCTAAAAATAGAAACTTTTGAGAAATAGGAACTTTTCTCGAAAACCGTCACTGTCAATATAGTTGCTATATTAATAAACATACTTTATGTCAAGTTAGACATTAACTAATCAAACGTTATACCTCAAGGTTGATATCCAGATCACTTACTTGCTTTACTTTCCTTCTTGCGTGGAATACTTCAACTGCTATTTAATGTGAGTTTTCATAGTTCCCTTTTTATCTATATTTTTGGGCTGAGAATACATGCGCTACTTTTATAACTATTTTTATGAAATGAATACAAATACTAAAACTAAATTTTCGTGAGTTCATCTGCTCCGTTTTTATATATTTTTGGGCTGAGAATACATGCGCAACTTTTATAACTGTTTTACACGTATCAACTATTAAACTGTGATATGTTGGGCTATGACCAGCAAGTCCCCAATTGACAAGTATAAATGATAACTTGTACGGGGTAAACTTGAAAGTCTAGTCTAAATATCAGTACCAACTATTAAACTGTGATATGTTGGGCTATGACCAGCAAGTCCCCAACCGACAAGTATAAATGATAACTTGTACGGGGTAAACTTGAAAGTCTAGTCTAAATATCAGTACCAACTGTTAAACTATGCTATACCCGGCTATGTCCGACTAAGTCCCTACAGTGATATTTTTAATTGCTGCGGCATTCTTAATTATTGGGGATAGGCCTATCGGGAGTAACGTCCCCGATACATTTGACTAAGTCTTTGTATTACTTGATAATGAAATTAAACGACAAGGACAGAACAACTTGTCACGGGGCAAACAACGTTTAGTCTAAATATCACGCACTGGCATAACTTTTTGATCCTGCGGGAGATCAACTTGACTGGATCTTGCGAGATCTACTTTACAAACTAAATCTTGTGGTCTAACACTATTACTGAAATCATTATTTATGACAAACCTATGAACTCACTCAACCTCGTGTTGACTTTTTAAGCATGTTTATTCTCAGGTACTTAAATATTGCTTCCGCTGTATATCTACTGCTTTGATGATGATTGCTTGCTATGCTTGGAGTCTTCATTACATATCATATCAATTAAAGACATATTTATCTTCCGCTGCAAAACTCAACAAAACGTCTCATGTAGAGTCGTTCTCGTTTATACAACTGTGATTTGATATAATTAGTCACAAATACCCCAGGCCCTATTTGGGGGTGTGACAGATTGGTATCAGAGCAGGTTGTTGTAGAGAACCAGGATTGCATTTTTGTATACCTTATACAATTAGGTACCTTAGCAATGTAGGACTACAACTTTCCTTGACCGTAGTGCCTTTAATTGTTGCCTTTAACTGTTAAATGTTATACTATACTTTAGAAACTTTACTTATCTTAGAATGCCGAGCCAATCTAAGAACTCTGCTCATTCTCCTAAGTACTATCCAATTCCGCCACCATAATTAAATACGACACGTCATACTACCATTATTGCATAAGTGGAGTATAGACACATCATATCTTATCATATCTTATCATATCTATCCCAATAGACTTTGTCTAACACTTTTCCTAAATTTTCTCCGTAAATTACTGAAATCATTTTGCTATATATACGTATTCAAGGAGACGAATATATCATTCAGTATCCAATACCCATTTCATATCAAACCCTATTCCAAACACATAATATGGATTTCTCGAACTCTTCGAGCTCCAACGGCAGCGTAACTGGAACAAACGAACCAATCAGCCATCATCTTTTCTGGATGAATTGGGGATGGGTTCGTAGCCGACTCAATCAATGGAGGCAAGAATAAGGTGATCCCTTCCACCAACCGAATTCACCTCTTGGCGAAGAACCTGAATCACTTACCGGTGAACCAGTCCGAAACACCATTTTCTCTCTTCTTTCCAGGGTATCCCGTCACAATTATATAATATCGAAGATTTTAGATCTTATTCACCCCCTTGTTCCAACCGCCCATCATCCCGGAATAGTAGAAGAAGTCAACGAGCTTCGCGCTCGAGTAGTGGCTCTGGAGAATATGGTGCGAAACCTACGAACACCAGCAGCAGCTCCAGCAGCATAACCAGGACCACCAATACCATCAACATCACCACCAACAGCATCAGCTTCATCAACAACAACATCCGCATCCCACGCCTCAATATCACACTCAGTACCTCAAACATCAACATCATACGCCCAAAGATACCAAGGAATATTAGCAATAAAGAGTTAAGATGTATTGACTCATTCTTCGTGAAGAATTATATATGTATACCTTATATATATATATATATATATATATATATATATATATATATATATATATATATATATATATATATATATATATATATATATATATGATTTGGAACAATAATAAATCTTGTCGTACTAAGCAATTACGTGAGAATCTCAACTAGTATGTACTACTTGGTTAATTCATATCACTAATATGCTATGATGTACACCCTTCGTTAATGACTTAACAATTGTTAATCACTGCTTCAATACAATAAACTCTATTTCATAATGAATCAAGTGTAAGGATGAATGTATTAATTCATAACTTCATTAGCGAAATATTTCGCGACAATTATAAAATCTCTAAGGTTTTGGAGATTATTTACTCTCGTTCCAAACCGCAAATCAGATGAGTTTAATATATATTAACTCATTAAATCCATGATTATATCTGAAGAATATATATATGAACGTATATCTTCATAAAGATTGTAAATTCTGTTGTACAAACTGTTAATTGTGAAAATATTTTAACGGGTAGGTAATACCCGAGAAATATTTACATCTCACATTAATACACTGTACATTCTTCAATTTCGATTCATAAATCATTAATTATACGCACTACCTTCACAAATGATACACAATCATCTTCATACAAAATCAATTACACATTTTGAAATTAACATATTTGAATTCAAGTAAAGCTTTAGCAGGTGTTATCTTCCTAAAGATTACTACATTCATGAATTATATTCATTCGTACTCTGCAATGAATTATCACATCAAACCACCGAAATTATCATTCATCACTTTTAAAATCAATAACGCCTATTCGTTAACCATTAGATCCGTTGACGATTACAATCAGCGTTTAATCATCTAAAAATAAAATTTCTTGAAACCATCTCGGATTGATAACCAATGATTCAAATATGGTAGCATTAAATGCAGAGGAAACGGAAGAATTTTCCTCATCATTGGATCTTAGAAATTCTAAGATATCACCGTATCTTTCGTTATAAATATCCTCTATATTTTCGAAGATATCTTTATAACGATTCTTGTCAGCAATTAATTATCTATTTGCGATAACTTTATCACATCATAAAGGAAACTGTTTTAGTTTCTATATTCAAGTTTAAATTATAAATGTTTTGAAGAAGTGTTGGGAATTGAAGCATGAGTTTGTATAATATAATGACGTCAGGCCAACGTGATTATATTACAGTAAGTCATGTTAAATTTTTAATGGAAGATGATGATTCATAGACTTTATAATCATCATTTGCCATGTTACATGACTCTTACATTCTATTTAAACTCTAAACATATCAAGAAAATATTTTTCTTGATGATTCGGTCTTTTCCGGATATTCTGGTAATTTGACAAATCAAATCATACTATTACCTTTCCTTTCTACTTTATATATTATGATCATTCGAAACTTCATACCTACAAATTCTGGACCATTACTCGCTTTACTTAGAGTCGAGAGGAGAATATAAAGGCAAAGAGCTTCGACATATAAGGGAAAATATAAAGCCCGATAACGATACCGAAATTACAAATCGTGTATATCAATGCGTATAGCAATATAAAGACACGGGAGAACTAAAAACACAATAAATCCTAGAGCATAATAGAAGTAAACAGACTCCTCTGGTGGGAGTTGGAAAAGAAGGAAGATTGTGGCAATAACCAATACAAGGTCAAGAACAAGAACTGGATTGAGCATATTAACAAATCTTTTGGAAGTATGGATTGAGGAAGAAAGTATAGAAGTGGTGAAGATAATGAAACGGAAGAAGCTAATTTATAGCGAAATTCCAGACACAACAATCGAGCCAATTCACCGCATTTAATTAAAGAAAATCCTAATTTCCTTAATTACCGGAGAATCAAATCTTATAAAGATTATGAAGATTTCTTTAAAACCCTTAAATTCCGGAAATCAACTTTAGCTATGTCAAAACTTAAGACGAACATTTAATTTCCTCATTTCAATCTTTTACGATAGCTTCGTTTATACTCTTCCTATAATCAAATCGTTTCATCCATATTACCCAATGTTGATAAAACTCTATGTTCAACTCATATACCTCATTAAGATATCCTTATTGTAAACAATGACGATCTCTATCAAATATCATGACGATGATTTTCATTAACTCCTCTCTGTTTTATCTACCCTAATATTGTGGCATAAACGCTCAAGGTTTAAATAAGTTCAGTACTATTCATAGCACATTTCATGCTTATATAGCACCATCATCTCTTCCTGAGAAAACCTGATCAATGACACTCTTGATTAAATCCTTTAGATAACCTCCGCATTAATAATAAAATGCACTTCGTAGAATTTATGAATCGTAAGACTTAAACTCTTAAAATAAAACAATATTCTATCCGTTGAAATTCACGCAAGGCCCCGAGTATACCTGGGAACGTGAAAATCGAATAAAATGAAAATATCCTCACATGTTTACAAACAACGCCGACTGATGGAAACAACTAAATTTCGGGACGAAATTTCTATTAACAGGGGGATACTGTGACAACCCGTAAATTTTCGGCAAAATTTAAACAAAAAACTTTATATGATTTCATTAAATTTCGACTATTTCTGACGATTCACGAACAATTATTTGTAAATAATTACGCATTAATTTGATATATTAATATTATTATTATTAATATCCTTTTTAAACAAGATATCAATAATTAATATCTTTATTATCAGTATTGTTATTATGAATAAAAAAAATATTGACAAATATTCTTGGAAAAGTAGTAAATCAATTTGTTTATTTTAAAAAAATATATATATAAAAAATCCTTAAAATAAATGATTTTTTTAATAAAATAAATAAATAAATAAATAAATTACTTTTTAATTAAAAATTATAATGGAAAACTACTTTTATTATTTTATTTTGTGCATTATCCCATGACCTAACATTTAATACTTTTGAATTTTAAAATCCCATTAAAAATTAAAATATTTCTTTTTCTTTTAATTATTTTATTCTTTTTACCTAATTTTTTCAAGTATAAATACCCCTCATTTCTCATTCAAACTCACACCAAAATTTCTCTCATTCTCTCTTTGAAGAATTACTACTAGTAAGTATTCTTTTCTTACTTTTTACTTTTTACTTTTTACTTTTTACTTTTTACTTTTTACTTTTTTACTTTTTACTTCGGTTTATTATTTTTTTACCGAAACATGTAAATAATGTTATAAATTATATGCAATTAAAATTAAAATAAATAACATGTTATAATTAGTAATATATGTTACTAAAAATTATAAAAGTATTTTTATGAATTAATATATAGGAGTTATAATTAAAATCGAATTAATGAATATATATGTATATACGCACCTAACGTGAAGGTTATAATTAAAGATAGCGTACAAATACTACAAACATCACCGCTACTTGTGGCCTAGGGTGATCCTTGTTACCATTATGGGACGCTTGTGGATCTCGAATGCCAAGACTTAGATTCTGGTCAAGAGATCCTGGGCCGCTCGGTAACAATAGATCATTCGAGTGACTTGCATGTTAGCGACGAAGTTTGGGCGAGATTGTACAACATCTTTGTTAAGAATTATAACCCGAACATTCTTAAACTAGAAGCTTACTATGAGTGAAAGTTTTTCATAAATAGTAGGTTTCTAAAAATAGAAACTTTTGAGAAATAGGAACTTTTCTCAAAAACCGTCACTGTCAATATAGTTGCTATATTAATAAACATACTTTATGTCAATTAACTAATCAAACGTTATACCTCAAGGTTGATATCCAGATCACTTACTTGCTTTACTTTCCTTCTTGCGTGGAATACTTCAACTGCTATTTAATGTGAGTTTTCATAGTTCCCTTTTTATCTATATTTTTGGGCTGAGAATACATGCGCTACTTTTATAACTATTTTTATGAAATGAATAAAAATACTAAAACTAAATTTTCGTGAGTTCATCTGCTCCCTTTTTATATATTTTTGGGCTGAGAATACATGCGCAACTTTTATAACTGTTTTACACGTATCAACTATTAAACTGTGATATGTTGGGCTATGACCAGCAAGTCCCCAATCGACAAGTATAAACGATAACTTGTACGGGGTAAACTTGAAAGTCTAGTCTAAATATCAGTACCAACTATTAAACTGTGATATGTTGGGCTATGACCAGCAAGTCCCCAACCGACAAGTATAAATGATAACTTGTACGGGGTAAACTTGAAAGTCTAGTCTAAATATCAGTACCAACTGTTAAACTATGCTATACCCGGCTATGTCCGACTAAGTCCCTACAGTGATATTTTTAATTGCTGTGGCATTCTTAATTATTGGGGATAGGCCTATCGGGAGTAACGTCCCCGATACATTTGACTAAGTCTTTGTATTACTTGATAATGAAATTAAATGACAAGGACAGAACAACTTGTCACGGGGCAAACAACGTTTAGTCAAAATATCACGCACTGGCATAACTTTTTGATCCTGCGGGAGATCAACTTGACTGGATCTTGCGAGATCTACTTTACAAACTAAATCTTGTGGTCTAATACTATTACTAAAATCATTATTTATGACAAACCTATGAACTCACTCAACCTCGTGTTGGCTTTTTAAGCATGTTTATTCTCAGGTACTTAAATATTGCTTCCGCTGTATATCTACTGCTTTGATGATGATTGCTTGCTATGCTTGGAGTCTTCATTACATATCATATCAATTAAAGACATATTTATCTTCCGCTGCAAAACTCAACAAAACATCTCATGTAGAGTCGTTCTCGTTTATACAACTGTGATTTGATATAATTAGTCACAAATACCCCAGGCCCTATTTGGGGGTGTGACACAAGGTGCAACCTTAAGCATGACCATCTCTCCAATTTCAAATTCTATATCTTTTCTTTTAATGTCGGCGTAGCTCTTTTGTCGACTTTGGGCGGTTTTCAACTGTTGTTGAATTTGGATGATCTTCTAGGTAGTTTCTTGTATTATCTCCAGACCCGTAATCTGTCTATCCCCCACTTCACTCCAACAAATTGGAGACCAGCACTTTCTACCATAAAGTGCTTCAAACGGCGCCATCTCAATGCTTGAATGATAGCTGTTGTTGTAGGAAAATTCTGCTAACGGTAGATGTCGATCCCAACTATTTCCGAATTCAATAACACATGCTCGTAGCATGTATTCAAGCGTTTGTATCGTCCTTTCGCTCTGCCCATCAGTTTGTGGATGATAGGCAGTACTCATGTCTAGACGAGTTCCTAATGCTTGCTGTAATGTCTGCCAGAATCTTGAAATAAATCTGCCATCCCTATCAGAGATAATAGAGATTGGTATTCCATGTCTGCAGACGACTTCCTTCAGATACAGTCGTGCTAACTTCTCCATCTTGTCATCTTCTCTTATTGGTAGGAAGTGTGCTGATTTGGTGAGACGATCAACTATTACCCAAATAGTATCAAAACCACTTGCAGTCCTTGGCAATTTAGTGATGAAATCCATGGTAATGTTTTCCCATTTCCATTCCGGGATTTCGGGTTGTTGAAGTAGACCTGATGGTTTCTGATGCTCAGCTTTGACCTTAGAACACGTCAAACATTCTCCTACGTATTTAGCAACATCGGCTTTCATACCCGGCCACCAAAAATGTTTCTTAAGATCCTTATACATCTTCCCCGTTCCAGGATGTATTGAGTATCTGGTTTTATGAGCTTCTCTAAGTACCATTTCTCTCATATCTCCAAATTTTGGTACTCAAATTCTTTCAGCCCTATACCGGGTTCCATCTTCCCGAATATTAAGATGCTTCTTCGATCCTTTGGGTATTTCATCCTTTAAATTTCCCTCTTTTAAAACTCCTTGTTGCACCTCCTTTATTTGAGTAGTAAGGTTAGTGTGAATCATTATATTCATAGATTTTACTCGAATGGGTTCTCTGTCCTTTCTGCTCAAGGCGTCGGCTACCACATTTGCCTTCCCCGGGTGGTAACGAATCTCAAAGTCGTAATCATTCAACAATTCAATCCACCTACGCTGCCTCATATTCAGTTGTTTCTGATTAAATATGTGTTGAAGACTTTTGTGGTCGGTATATATAATACTTTTGACCCCATATAAGTAGTGCCTCCAAGTCTTTAATGCAAAAACAACCGCGCCTAATTCCAAATCATGCGTCGTATAATTTTGTTCATGAATCTTTAATTGTCTAGACGCATAAGCAATCACCTTCGTTCGTTGCATTAATACACAACCGAGACCTTGCTTTGATGCGTCACAATAAATCACAAAATCATCATTCCCTTTAGGCAATGACAATATAGGTGCTGTAGTTAGCTTTTTCTTCAATAATTGAAACGCCTTCTCTTGTTCATCCTTCCATTCGGATTCCTTCCCTTTATGCGTTAATGCAGTCAAGGGTTTTGCTATTTTGGAGAAATCTTGGATGAATCTTCTGTAGTAACCAGCCAATCCTAAAAATTGACGTATATGCTTTGGAGTTTTTGGGGTTTCCCACTTTTCAACGGTTTCGATCTTTGCCGGGTCCACCTGGATACCTTCTTTGTTCACTATGTGACTGAGGAATTGAACTTCTTTCAACCAAAATGCACACTTTGAAAACTTAGCGTACAGTTTTTCTTTCCTCAATACTTCTAGCACTTTTTTTAAATGTTCTTCGTGCTCTTGATCATTCTTTGAGTAAATAAGTATGTCATCGATGAAAACAATGACAAACTTGTCAAGATATGGCCCACACACTCGGTTCTTAAGGTCCATGAACACAGCTGGCGCGTTAGTCAATCCAAACGGCATAACCATAAACTCGTAATGACCATAACGCGTCCTAAAAGTAGTTTTTGGAATATCATCCTCCTTTACTCGCATTTGGTGATATCCAGAACGTAAATCGATCTTCGAATAAACCGACGAGCCTTGTAGTTGATCAAATAAGTCGTCAATTCTCGGCAGTGGATAACGGTTTTTGATGGTAAGTTTGTTTAACTCTCTGTAGTCAATACACAACCTAAATGTACCATCCTTCTTCTTGACAAACAAAACAGGAGCTCCCCATGGTGATGTGCTTGGTCGAATGAAACCACGTTCTAATAGTTCTTGCAGTTGGCTTTGCAGTTCTTTCATCTCGCTGGGTGCGAGTCTATAAGGAGCATGAGCTATTGGTGCAGCTCCTGGTACAAGATCTATTTGAAATTCAACAGATTAATGTGGAGGTAGTCCAGGTAATTCTTTCGGAAATACATCGGGAAATTCTTTTGACGGGAACATCATTGATGCTCTTTTCTTCAGTTTGTACTTTCTCGACGTGTGCTAGAACAGCATAGCAACCTTTTCTTATCAGTTTTTGTGCCTTCAAATTACTAATAAGATGTAGCTTCGTGTTGCCCTTTTCTCCATACACCATTAAGGGTTCTCCTTCTTCTCGTACAATGCGAATTGCATTTTTATAACATACGATCTCTGCTTTCACCTTCTTCAGCCAGTCCATGCCAACTATTACATCAAAACTCCCTAACTCTACTGGTATCAAATCAATCTTAAATATTTCGCTACCCAGTTTAATTTCTCGATTCCGGCATATATAATCTGCTGAAATTAATTTACCGTTTGCTAATTCGAGTAACAACGGTGTCAATGGACAACTTAATTTAGCACAAAAATCTCTACTCATATAGCTTCTATCTGCACCCGAATCAAATAAAACGTAAGCAGATTTATTGTCAATAAGAAATGTACCCGTAACAAGCTCCGGGTCTTCCTGTGCCTCTGCTGCATTAATATTGAAAACTCTTCTGTGGCCTTGTCCATTCGCGTTCTCCTGGTTCGGACAATTTCTAATAATGTGACCCGGTTTTCCACATTTATAACAAACTACATTGGCATAACTTGCTCCGACACTACTTGCTCCGCCATTACGCGTTCCGACACCATTTGTTCCTTTCGTTCTGCTAACCCCTGGTCCGTAGACCTCACACTTCGCCGCGCTATGACCATTTCTTTTACACTTGTTGCAAAATTTAGCGCAGAATCCCGAGTGATACTTTTCACACCTTTGGCATAGCTGCTTCTGATTGTTGTTGTTGTTGCGGTTGTTATTGTTGTTGGGATGATTGTTTTAGTTGTTGTTGTTGTTGTTGTTGGGCCGTTTGTTGTAGTTGCGATTGATGTTGCGATTGTTGGGATAGTTGTTGCGATTATTGTTGTAATTGCTGTTGTTGTTGTATTGGTGATTCTTATCACCGTTTTCCTCCCACTTTCTTTTGACTTGCTTCACATTGGCCTCTTCAGCCGCCTGTTCTTTAATTCTTTCCTCAATCTGGTTCACTAGTTTGTGAGCCATTCTACATGCCGGTTGTATAGAGGCGGGCTCGTGTTAACTTATATCTTCTTGGATTCTTTTCGGTAATCCTTTCACAAACGCGTCGATCTTCTCTTCCTCATCTTCGAACGCTCTCGGACACAATAGGCACAATTCTGTGAATCGTCTTTCGTACGTGGCAATATCAAATCCTTGGGTTCGTAACCCTCTAAGTTCTGTCTTGAGCTTATTGACCTCGGTTCTGGGACGGTACTTCTCATTCATCATGTGCTTGAATGCTGACCACGGTAGTGCGTAAGCATCATCTTATCCCACTTGCTCTAGATAGGTATTCCACGATGTTAACGCAGTACCTGTGAAGGTATGCGTAGCGTACTTCACTTTGTCCTCTTCAGTACACTTACTTATGGCAAACACCGATTCGACCTTCTCGGTCCACCGTTTCAATCCGATTGGTCCTTCGGTTCCATCAAATTCCAAAGGTTTGCAGGACGTGAATTCTTTGTAGGTGCATCCTACACGATTTCTTGCGCCGTTAGCTGCATTGCTAGATTCGGAGTTATTGTTGGTATGTAGCGCAGCCTGTACTGCGGCTATGTTTGAAGCAAGAAAGGCACGAAATTCCTCTTCGCTCATATTCAAGGTGTGTCGAGTAGTTGGTGCCATTTCCTTCAAAATAGTCAAATGAAACAAGTTAATCATACAGAATATTAAGAGTAGTCAATAGTATCTCGTAGCATAATATGAACTCATTTATAAAAGCTTTTTCTTCATATTAGCATTTTATAAGTTTAAATTCGGGTAGTACCTACCCGTTAAGTTCATACTTAGTAGCTAATATACAATTCAACTACTACAATTCTATATGAAAAACGGATTATAATAATATTTCGCGTTCAAACTTTTACACAATATTTTACAAACTTACAATACCGCTTATTTTTTACATATAGCATGAAATATAGCACACAAATAATTTGATACATGATAGTTGTGAAGATAATTCTAGCTAGTACACAAGTCGTTCAGCAAAGGCAATAAAGACACGTAATTCATACGTCCAGAAACAAGTCATGCATTCTGGTTTTACTAGGACTACTTCCCATCCTTGGTCTTGTGGAACATAACCGTTATGGCCGTTGATAAGACAGCGTGTTGTAACGTCGTCAAAGGGACGAGGGTTACGTAATGTCCAACAGTCCTGTAACAATCTAAAAACCTCATTTCTTACCCCAATTATCGACTCCGTCGATTGTGGGAACGTTTTGTTTAATAGTTGTAGCCCGATGTTCTTGTTCTCACTTTGGTGAGAAGCGAACATTACTAACCCGTAAGCATAACATGCTTCTTTATGTTACATGTTAGCCGCTTTTTCTAAATCACGAAGTCATATATTCGGATATATTGAGTCAAAATAATTTCTTAACCCGTTGCGTAAAATAGCATTTGGGTTCCCCGTAATATATACGTCAAAGTAAACACATCGTAACTTATGGATTTCTCAATGTGATATCCCCCATCTTTCGAACGAAAGCCTTTTATAAACCAAGGCATTCTTGGAACATTCTTCGAATGTCTTACAAACTGATCTCGCCTTAAATAGTTGTGCCGAGGAATTCTGACTGACTCTAGACAAGATTTCATCAATCATGTCTCTGGGTAGGTCTCTTAAAATATTGGGTTGTCTATCCATTTTGTGTTTTTATACTGTAAAATAGACAAGAGTTAGATTCATAAAAAAATACTTATTAATACAAGAAATTTTTACATATATCATAAAGCATAAGCACACTATATTACATATATTACACCACACGAATATAACTATCTTATTCCGACTCGCTCGTTTCTTCTTCTTCGGTTTTGGTTCGCTTTGCCAAGTTTCTAGGGATATATGATGTTCCCCTAATACGAGCCGTCGTTTTCCACATTGGTTTAGAAAAACCTGGTGGTTTAGAGGTTCCCGGGTTATTGTCACAACTTAAGAAATACGGGTGTTGACGATACATATAAAGTTCATCGGGTTTGGAATCAAATTTCTCTATTTTTATGCCCTTTCCCTTATTGTTCTCTTTTGCCTTATTAAATTGTGTTGGGGTAATTTCTATAACATCATCGGAATCCTTGTCGGGATCTGATTCATCGGAGAATTGGTAATCCTCCCAATACTTTGCTTCCTTGGCGGAAACACCATTGACCATAATTAACTTTGGTCGGTTGGTTGAGGATTTTCTTCTACTTAACCGTTTTATTATTTCCCCCACTGGTTCTATTTCTTCTTCCGGTTCCGATTCTTATTCCGGTTCCGATTTTTCTTCCGGTTCCGACTCTTCTTCCGGTTCCTCTTCGGGAACTTGTGAATCAGTCCACGAATCATTCCAATTTACATTTGACTCTTCATTATTATTAGGTGAGTTAATGGGACTTGTTCTAGAGGTAGACATCTATCACATAATATCAAACACGTTAAGAGATTAATATATCACATAATATTCACATGTTAAAAATATATAGTTTCCAACAAAATTTGTTAAGCAATCATTTTTCAAGTAAACACGGTCGAAGTCCAGACTCACTAATGCATACTAACAAACTCGATAAGGCACACTAATGCAAAATTCTGGTTCTCTAAGACCAACGCTCGGATACCAACTGAAATGTCCCGTTCTTATTGATTAAAAACGTTCCATATTAATTGATTTCGTTGCGAGGTTTTGACCTCTATATGAGACGTTTTTCAAAGACTGCATTCATTTTAAAACAAACCATAACCTTTATTTCATCAATAAAGGTTTAAAAAGCTTTACGTAGATTATCAAATAATGATAATCTAAAATATCCTGTTTACACACGACTATTACATAATGGTTTACAATACAAATATGTTACAACGAAATAAGTCTCTTGAATGCAGTTTTTACACAATATCATACAAGCATGGACTCCAAATCTTGTCCTTATTTAAGTATGCGATAGCGGAAGCTCTTAATAATCACCTGAGAATAAACATGCTTAAAACGTCAACAAAAATGTTGGTGAGTTATAGGTTTAACCTATATATATCAAATCGTAACAATAGACCACAAGATTTCATATTTCAATATACATCCCATACATAGAGATAAAAATCATTCATATGGTGAACACCTGGTAACTGACATTAACAAGATGCATATTTAAGAATATCCCCATCATTCCGGGACACCCTTCGGATATGATATAAATTTCGAAGTACTAAAGCATCCGGTACTTTGGATGGGGTTTGTTAGGCCCAATAGATCTATCTTTAGGATTCACGTCAATTAGGGTGTCTGTTCCCTAATTCTTAGATTACCAGACTTAATAAAAAGGGGCATATTCGATTTCGATAATTCAACCATAGAATGTAGTTTCACGTACTTGTGTCTATTTTGTAAATCATTTATAAAACCTGCATGTATTCTCATCCCAAAAATATTAGATTTTAAAAGTGGGACTATAACTCACTTTCACAGATTTTTACTTCGTCGGGAAGTAAGACTTGGCCACTGGTCGATTCACGAACCTATAACAAATATGTACATATATATCAAAGTATATTCAAAATATATTTACAACACTTTTAATACATTTTGATGTTTTAAGTTTATTAAGTCAGCTGTCCTTGTTAGTAACCTACAACTAGTTGTCCAACGTTAGATGTACAGAAAAAAATTGATATATATTATCTTGAATCAATCCATGACCCAGTGTATACACGTCTCAAGCTAGATCACAACTCAAAGTATATATATTTTTGGAATCAACCTCAACCCTGTATAGCTAACTCCCACATTACTGCATATAGAGTGTCTATGGTTGTTCCAAATAATATATACACATGGGTCGATATGATATGTCAAAACATTTGTATACGTGTCTATGGTATCCCAAGATTACATAATATATTAGAATACATGTATAATACAATATAAGTTAGCTAGGATATGATTAATATAGATTTGTTGCCAATTTTCACGTTGCTACAACAAGCCAATCTTGTTTTACCCATAACTTCTTCATTTTAAATCCGTTTTGAGTGAATCAAATTGCTATGATTTCATATTGAACTCTATTTTATGAATATAAACAGAAAAAGTATAGGTTTATAGTCAGAAATATAAGTTACAAGTCGTTTTTGTAAAGGTAGTCATTTCAGTCGAAAGAACGACGTCTAGATGACCATTTTAGAAAACATACTTCCACTTTGAGTTTAATCATGATTTTTGGATATAGTTTTATGTTCATAAGAAAAATCATTTTCCCAGAAGAACAAATTTTAAATCAAAGTTTATCATAGTTTTTAATTAACTAACCCAAAACAGCCCGCGGTGTTACTACGACGGCGTATGTCCGGTTTTACAGTGTTCTTCATGTTTCCAGGTTTTAAATCATTAAGTTAGCATATCATATAGATATAGAAAATGTGTTTAGTTGATTTTAAAAGTCAAGTTAGAAGGATTAACTTTTGTTTGCGAACAAGTTTAGAATTAACTAAACTATGTTCTAGTGATTACAAGTTTAAACCTTCGAATAAGATAACTTTATATGTATTAATCGAATGATGTTATGAACATCATTACTACCTCAAGTTTTCCGGATAAAGCTACTGGAAATGATAAAAATGGATCTAGCTTCAAAGGATCCTTGGATGGCTTGAAAGTTCTTGAAGCAGAATCATGATACGAAAATAAGTTCAAGTAAGATTTCCACTCGAAATAAGATTGTTATAATTATAGAAATTGAATCAAAGTTTGAATATGAGTATTACCTTGTATTAGAAAGATATCTTAATGTAAATAAGAAAGATTTCTTGAAGTTGGATGATCACTCTACAAGATTGGAAGTAAGCTAGCAAACTTGGAAGTATTCTTGATTTTATGAAACTAGAACTTGTAGAATTTATGAAGAACACTTAGAACTTGAAGATAGAACTTGAGAGAGATCAATTAGATAAAGAAAATTGAAGAATGAAAGTGTTTGTAGTTGTTTTTGGTCGTTGGTGTATGGATTAGATATAAAGAATATGTAATTTTGTTTTCATGTAAATAAGTCATGAATGATTACTCATATTTTTGTAATTTTATGAGATATTTCATGCTAGTTGCCAAATGATGGTTCCCACATGTGTAAGGTGACTCACATGGGCTGCTAAGAGTTGATCATTGGAGTGTATATACCAATAGTACATACATCTAAAAGCTGTGTATTGTACGAGTACGAATATGGGTGTATACGAGTAGAATTGTTGATGAAACTGAACGAGGATGTAATTGTAAGCATTTCTGTTAAGTAGAAGTATTTTGATAACTGTATTGAAGTCTTTCAAAAGTGTATGAATACATATTAAAACACTACATGTATATACATTTTAACTGAGTCGTTAAGTCATCGTTAGTCGTTACATGTAAGTGTTGTTTTGAAACCTTTAGGTTAACGATCTTGTTAAATGTTGTTAACCCATTGTTTATTAAATCAAATGAGATGTTAAATTATTACATTATCATTATATCATGATGTATTAATATATCTTAATATGATATATATACATTAAATATCGTTACAACGATAATCGTTACATATATGTCTCGTTTCAAAATCATTAAGTTAGTAGTCTTGTTTTTACATATGTAGTTCATTGTTAATATACTTAATGATATGTTTACTTATCATAATATCATGTTAACTATATATATATATATATATCCATATATATGTCATCATATAGCTTTTACAAATTTTAACGTTCGTGAATCGCCGGTCAACTTGGGTGGTCAATTGTCTATATGAAACCTATTTCAATTAATCAAGTCTTAACAAGTTTGATTGCTTAACATGTTGGAAACACTTAATCATGTAAATAACAATTTCATTTAGTAAATATATAAACATGGAAAAGTTCGGGTCACTACATTTACCGCATACATGCTAGCATTATAAGTAATCATACCATCACAAGTATAACACTAAACCTTCCACCATACGAGCTAACATAACAATAGCATATAGTTTAAATAATATAATATGCTACAATCCACACACACACAACCTTGGTTAACCAAACGAACGAGGGAACGGTGTTTAAAGACCGTCGGAGTTCATAACAACCATTAGTGCACTTAACACTTCGTATACTAACCCCACGGGTGGCATCTAAACACGTCGATACTTCACCCCGGGCGGTGCCTTAACACTTCGACACTTCACCCTGAGTGATTTCTTAGCACATCGACACTTCACTCGTTACATCTCTCGGAGTGACATCTTAAAACATCGATACTTCACTCCCGAGTGGTGTCTTAACATATCGACACTTCACTCGCCACGTGAGAAGTGGTGTCTTAACACGTCGACACTTCACAACTCAACTACACAAATAAATACATCATATATGCACGCATATAATTATTCCACTCACCTTAACACCTCGGTGGTGATTTAATACTTCCGAAGGCTTCAAAGCAAAGTACCTATTACATAATTACACATTCAATTACACAACTAGTAGAATTAACCACATCACACATACTTGAGCATTTTATGACCCGATTCGCATTAAATGACTCAACCACACCAAAACCGCCCTTAAACGGCCAAGACCTGACTTTAATCACTAAAGCTAGTGAATTAAAGTCTACTAACTTCAACTAACACAAACTTATGGCATTTCATACTCATTTCACCCAATTAGGTCAACTAGCACATTTTTGACCCATTTTAATTACTTAGACTCACAATCAAGTCAAACTCACCCATTAACACTTTTTTCATTAATCTAAAAGTGTATTAGTGACTAACAACACCATTTGACACTTACAACCTCAAATCACAAGACCAAAACCCTAGATTGTGGCTAATAGGGTTCCATTACAACAACATAACCCAAATTCACCCATTTTACCCTCAAATGGGTCATACAAGTCTCTAGTAACCAAAACCCTAGCCATTAACCAATTAAAACTCAAAACTTAGAGTTAGAACTTACCGAGACTATCAACGGGTAGCTAGAGACAAAAGGAACAACTTTAATTCTCGCTCCAAAGATCTACCCTCAATCCTTCACTCTCAAATCTCACTTTTAATTCAATTGGGTTTTAAGTTTTGGGAGAGAAAATAGAAAGAAAAGGGAAAAGAAATTGAATTAAATGAACAAGTGGATGAGATTTAATGCTCCCATCAGACTTACACGTCAAATTACCAATTTTCCCCTTAAAGTCATTTAATTTGAGCTAAACTCGGAGTCTGTCCAGCAGTATTGCCGCGGCGCGACATACAATGGGAAAATCAACCCTCCTTAACTCACTTTCTGATCCTGGTTTGCTTGCTATGCCGCGGCGCGGACCCATTTGTCGCGGCGCGGCCTAAGGCTGCAACTGAACAGTTCGACCATCTTAAACAAGTTTCGACTTAATTTAATTTGTACATTCCAAACCCGCTTCCTATCTTCACCTAGCCTTCAACAATAGTCTCACAAGACTTAACGCTATCAAAACCCACATATAGACTTGCATATGCACACATTATCAAGTATACATTTATATATACCTATACATATATTCATACATTTACGCATAAGCTAACGAGTTATAAACGTACAAATGATTAAGTATGTACCTTTCAATACGTACGGGAAAAACGGGATGTTACAACTCTCCCCCACTTGAATCGGAGCGCGTCCTCGCGATCCAAGCCGCATGACAAGCCGGAAGATAGACCAAGACAAACTCTTCGGATTCCCATGTAAACTCGGAACCCTTTCGATGTTGCCATTGCACCTTGAAAGTTCTAATTTCCTTGTTTCGCAACATCTTGACCTTCTCATCAAGGATTGCAACCGGTTCTTCCGCATACTCTAGCTTGTTATTCAACGTAATCTCATCTAAAGGCACCCAAGTCGAGTCATCCGCAAGACACTTACGCAGATGGGAAACATGAAATGTGTTATGAATTCCCGCAAGTTCTTAGGGTAACTCTAGTCGATAAGCAACCTCACCAACACGTGCCAAAACCTTGAAAGGACCAATAAACCGAAGAGCTAACTTTCCTCGTTTCCGAAACCGGATAACACCCTTCCATGGAGAAACCTTAAGCATCACCATGTCACCTTCTTGAAACTCAATCGTTCTCCTACCTTTATCGGCATAAGACTTTTGTCTATCTTGTGCCGCTTTAAGTCGAGCCCGAATCATTTCAATCTTACTATTCGTCTCCAAGACCAAATCAGAACTCCCGATCTCTCTTTGACCCACTTCTCCCCAACAAATGGGAGTTCGACACCTACGCCCATAAAGCATCTCATACGGTGGCATTCCAATACTAGTGTGGTAACTATTATTGTACGAGAATTCCACCAATGGCAAGTGCTCATCCCAACTTCCACCAAAATCAATAATACACGCCCTTAACATATCCTCCAATGTTTGGTTCATACGCTCGGTTTGACCGTCCGTTTGAGGAAGATACGCCGTGCTCATTTTCAATTGAGTAACCATATCTTCATGAAACTTGTTCCAAAATCGGGACGTAAAACGAGTATCTCGATCCGAAACAATAGATATAGGAACCCCATGTCTCGATATCACCTCCTTGATAAACAACTTGGATAAAGTCTCCGATGATATCGTTTCCCGAATGGGAAGAAACAAAGCACTTTTCGTCAATCGATCAACAATCACCCAAATCGTATCGTATTGGGTTCGCGCCGTCCTCGGTAACTTGGTAATGAAGTCCGTGGTAATGTGCTCCCATTTCCATTTCGGGACTTCCAAGGGTTGTAACTTACCGTACGGCTTTTGGTGTTCGGCTTTAACTTGCAAACACGTGACGCATTGTTCAACATACTTAACCACATCACGTTTCATACCAGGCCACCAATAATCTTTCTTCAAGTCATAGTACATCTTTGTTGCACCCGGATGAATGGAATACCTTGACTTATGTGCTTCATCTAGTAGCACTTGTCGGTTACCACCTATCTTAGGTACCCACACTCTTCCTTGAAATGACAACAAACCACGCGAGCCCATAGTAATGAACTCCGTTTGCCCCACAATCTGCTCTTCATGCTTGTTGTGAACATATGCTTCTATTTGAATCTCACCAAGCTTTACAAGAAAATCGTTAGTGATAATCATGCGTAACGATCCTACTCGTATCGCCGGATGTTGACTCTTTCGACTCAACGCATCCGCGACCACGTTCGCCTTTCCCGGATGGTAAAGTATCTCACAATCATAATCCTTTACCACATCCATCCACCTACGTTGACGATAATTCAAATCTCGTTGAGTAAAGAGATGTTTCAAACTCTTATGGTCCGAATAAATCGTACACTTGACACCATACAAGTAGTGGCGCCAAATTTTCAACGCATGAACACCGCCGCCAATTCAAGATCGTGAGTCGGGTATCTCTTTTCGTGTTCCTTCAATTGTCGAGAGGCGTAAGGGATGACTTTACCTCTTTGCATCAAAACATACCCGAGCCCATTTAAAGAAGCATCACAATAAACCGTCATGTCTTCTACCCCTTCCGGCAACACTAACACCGGAGCTTGACACAATTTCTCTTTCAACAATTGAAAAGCAATTTCTTGCTCGTTTTCCCAATTAAACCTTACATTCTTCCTCATTAACTTCGTCAAAGGAGAAGCAATCTTAGAAAAGTCTTGGATAAACCGAAGATAATAACTGGCCAATCCAAGAAAACTTCGGATCTCCGTAGGCGTAGTCGGTTGTCCCCAACTCTTCACCGTTTCTATCTTCCCCGGATCTACTTGAATACCTTCTTGATTCATAATATGGCCAAGGAATTGGACTTCCCTTAGCCAAAATTCACATTTGGAGAATTTTGCATACAATTTCTCCTTCCGCAATGTCTTCAACACTTCACGCAAATGGTGCTCATGTTCCTTCATACTCTTAGAATAAACAAGTATGTCGTCGATGAACACAATTACCGACTTGTCCAACATAGGTTGGCACACTCGGTTCATAAGATCCATGAATGCCGCCGGTGCATTCGTAAGACCAAAAGGCATAACTACAAACTCATAATGCCCATAACGCGTTCGAAAAGCCGTTTTCTCTATGTCTTCCTCACGGACCCGCACTTGATGATAGCCGGACCGTAAGTCAATCTTAGAAAAATACGTTGCACCTTGGAGTTGGTCAAACAAATCGTCAATCCTAGGTAATGGATAGCGATTCTTGATCGTTACTTTATTCAACTCCCGATAATCGATGCACATCCGCATACTTCCATCTTTCTTTTTCACAAACAAGACCGGAGCACCCCATGGCGAGGAACTCGGTGGAATGAAACCCTTTTCAAGCAACTCTTGGGTCTGATTTAACAACTCTAGCATTTCCGTCAGCGCTAAATGATAAGGAGTTTTAGCAATGGGAGTAGCTCCCGGAACCAACTCAATGCGAAATTCTACTTGTCTTTCCGCCGGAACACCCGGTAACTCATCCGGAAAAACGTCTTCAAACTCATTAACCACCGGAATTTTACGAATGGGTGGTGGCTCATCACGAGTATCAACTACATGAGCGAGATAACATACACCACCACTCTTGAGAAAACGTCGTGCCCGTGCATAAGTGCATAATGGTACGAGTCTTCTTCGTTTATCACCATGAATAATCAACTCTCCCCCACTTGGGGTTCTCACCCGAATGAACTTATCATGGCATGCAATATCGGCTCTATAACGATCGAGCCAATCCATGCCAACAACAATATCAAACTCACCCAAATTCATCGGAATGAGATCGATTTTAAACGTTTCGGTACCAAACACAACATTACAATCCTTACACACATCAACCCCTAGCACCGTCTTACCATCCACTATTTCAACTTCTACCGGATGACTTAACTTAGCTAGCGGTTTGTTAAGCTTAGACACAAATCGAGGCGATACAAAAGACAAATTAGCACCGCTATCAAATAATATCTTTGCCGGATTAGAGTTAACCATGAAAGTACCTGAGACAACTTCATTGGAATGCCTGGCCTCATCATTGGTCATCAAATAATTCTGCTCCTTAGCCGTGCCTGCCGCCTTCTCTAACCTCTTAACATGATCACCCCGCAAGTCGGGACACTCCGACCTCTTATGCCCTTCATTACCGCAATTAAAACAAGTGAGCTTGGTTGCGGTTGATTGTTTCGGGCACTCACGAGCCTTGTGCCCCCTTTGCCCACAATTGTAGCAAGCATAAGTAAAATCACCGGAAGTACCCTTCTTAACACTACCAACACTCTCGGAGCCCTTCTTGTGCTTCTTGTTAGAAAAGTTCGAATGACTAGTAGCTTCAAACTTCTTTTTGCCAAAGGTAAAGCCACTCTTTCTCAAGATGAGCGACTCGAAACCTTTGGCCATATCAAACAACTCATCAAAACTCTTCACCACATTCACGCTTATCTTCTCTTGATAATTACATTCAAGATTCGGTAAAAGTCTTCCTTCAACATTTTATCATTCCCGACATACTCCGGGCAAAATTGAGTTTTTGACAAGTAAACGGATTTAAGAGTATTCAAATCCATCGACCCTTGCCTCAAGGAACGTAACTCGTCCTTAAGCCTAGTAAGATCGGTGGAAGTTCGGTACTCTTGGAAGAACTCCGTTTTGAACTCATCTCAAGTAAAATCCATGCTTTGTTCTTTGCCATAAACTTGGATTTTTGCATCCCACCATAGCTTCGCATCACCTCTTAGCATGCTACAACCATACCTTGTCTTTTTATCAATCGGGCATTCACGAGTTCGAAAGGCCCCCTCCATATCGGAGATCCACCGGGCACTCTTTAACGGGTCTCTTTCGCCCTCAAAAGTAGGTGGTTGAGCATCCTTAAAGTTCTTATAGAGAAAGTCACGTCTTCCCACATTATCTTCATGTAGGACAGCTTTAACTTGTTCTTTGACTACATTGACCAATTGTTCGTCAATTGAGTCTAGGAACATATTCTTGATATCCACAAGGTACTCCACCTTTTGACTTTTAAGAATTGCCTCAATCTTGGCCGTCAACTCGGCGTCCTCACTAGTGTCCCCGTTACCATTATCGGGTCCATTTCTCGTCTTCATTCTATAAAACGAAATGGATTAAACGACGAAACAAAAGAACATAACACACATGCATATACGTATACACCACACTACTCCATCTTACTCAACAATCGTCGTACATTACTTGTTTGACATGATTTGCACCCGTAACAATGGTAGCTAATCATGGTTACGCGAGCACGTCGCATTAACTTGCTAGTACAACGTCCATCTCGCTTGATGATTGCTAAACACAACACAAATCAATTAGCACGAGGTTAGTTCACATAATCAAAGCACTAACAATTCCCGATTAGACCCAAAGTCCTACCAGTCCCGCATAAAAGCGCATGCACAATAAAGTCTAAGTCTAGGCACCTATCTCAAGTTACCTAAATCCCTTAGACCATGCTCTGATACCACTTGAAACAACCCAACCCGTATTCCATACGATAAATTTTTTTTTTAAAATAATACACATTTACGCGCCAATTAAATATGTAAACCATTCCACACGTTTCGTTAAAACATACAACGAGTTTAGTGTTTACAAAAGGCACAAAGGCCATTAACGAATGTGATACAAGTTTGACCAATAAAAAATGATAGTTTTAAACCAAACAACACATCGAGCATGGTTTGGGACTAAACTACCCAAAATGCTAGGCCAACTTCCAAAAGCTCCAACATAACATCATCAAGGGACACCTAGTGCCCAACAACCCCCTTGCCCTTGTCCACACCTGCATCTAAAAAGATAAACAATGAGAGGGGTAAGCTAATGCTTAGTGAGTGCAACAATTATACGTTTACATATACAACCTACTTACGGAAAATCGTGTGTACTTTTACCAAAACAGATTAACGCAGCGGATAGTTAAAATAATAATCTTCTATTATTTTATGAACAAAATTTAACAAGATTAAATTTTCACTTATTTAATGAAACATGCACACGATTAACGATCCCAATGATCCAGTTACACCATAATAATTGTCATGCAATCACTTACGCATTTACCGCATACATGCTAGCATTATAAGTGATAATGCTAAAAACGAACATATATTTCATAGCATTATTCCTCAAGAAAGACAAGCTTTTAGTTGCAATTGTTCTATTTACAAGTGATATTCGTTTAAATAATAAAAGGTGAAGACAAAAGACAGATTCGACGAATTGAAGACGCAAACGACCAAAAAGCTCAAAAGTACAAAAGACAATCAAAAAGGTTCCAATTATTGATAAGAAACGTCTCGAAATTACAAGAGTACAAGATTCAAAACGCAAAGTACAAAATATAAAATTGTACGCAAGGACGTTCGAAAATCCGGAACCGGGACCAGAGTCAACTCTTAACGCTCGACGCAACGGACTAAAAATTACAAGTTAACTATGTATATAAATATAATATAATATATAATTAATTATATTAATTATATATATATTATATTTATATATAAAAAACCGTCGGCAGAGAAAACTCCAAGGACTGAGCTGTAAATACTATCTCCGCGACTCGCGGAGTTTGAAGGGGATTTTGCCGCGAGTCGCGGAGCCCCAAAATTCGACTCTGGCTATAAAGCAAACCGAATTCTGATCTAATTTCATATTCTATTTCTCTCTTCTCTCATATATACGATATATATATATATATATATATAATTTATATTTTAATTTTAATTTTAATTATAATTCTAATAATAAGGGTATGTTAGCGAATGTTGTAAGGGTGTAAGTCGAAATTCTGTCCGTGTAACGCTACGCTATTTTTAATCATTGTAAGTTATGTTCAACCTTTTTACATTAATGTCTCGTAGCTAAGTTATTATTATGCTTATTTAAAACGAAGTAATCATGATGTTGGGCTAATTACTAAAATTGGGTAATTGGGCTTTGTACCATAATTGGGGTTTGGACAAAAGAACGACACTTGTGGAAATTAGACTATGGGCTATTAATGGGCTTTATATTTGTTTAACTAAATGAAAGTTTGTTAATGTTAATATAAAGATTTACAATTGGGCGTCCCTATAAATTACCATATACACTCAATCGGACACGATGGGCGGGGTATTTATATGTACGAATAATCGTTCATTTAACCGAACACGGGAATGGATTAATAGCCACTAGAATAATTAAAACAGGGGTGAAATTACATTCAAGGGTAATTGGTGTAATTGTTAACAAAGTAGTAAAACCTTGGTTTACACACAGTCGATAACCTGGTGTATTCATTAAACAAAGTATTAAAACCTTGTTACAATTCGAATCCCCAATTAGTTGGAATATTTATCTTCGGGTATAATAATAATTTGACAAGGACACTTGCAATTTATATTTATGACTGATGGACTGTTATGGACAAAAACCAGACGGACATATTAAATAATCCAGGACAAAGGACAATTAACCCATGGGCATAAAACTAAAATCAACACGTCAAACATCATGATTACGGAAGTTTAAATAAGCATAATTCTTTTATTTCATATTTAATTTCCTTTATTTTATATTTAATTGCACTTCTAATTATCGCACTTTTATTTATTTTATTTTATTGCACTTCTAATTATCGCACTTTTATTTATTTTATTTTATCGCACTTTTAATTATCGTACTTTTTAATTATCGCAAGTTTATTTTATCGCACTTTTATTATTCGCAATTTCATTATCGTTATTTACTTTACGCTTTAATTTAAGTCTTGTATTTATTTTATATTTTACATTAGGTTTTAACTGCGACTAAAGTTTTAAAATCGACAAACCGGTCATTAAACGGTAAAAAAAACCCCCCTTTATAATAATAATATTACTTATATATATATGTTTGTATTTTTATAAAAGTAAACTAATATAGCGTTGAGCTTTGTTTAAAGATTTCCCTGTGGAACGAACCGGACTTACTAAAAACTACACTACTGTACGATTAGGTACACTGCCTATAAGTGTTGTAGCAAGGTTTAAGTATATCCATTCTATAAATAAATAAATATCTTGTGTAAAATTGTATCGTATTTAATAGTATTTTCGCACTAAAAATAATACTATTTTATATACTACCCCGCTGCACATCAAGTATTTTTGGCGCCGCTGCCGGGGAAATATCTTAAAAGCCGGAAGCGCAACGCTAATATAAAAAAAAATTTAGTTAACTTTTATTAAAATTCGTTTTTGTAAAAATACGTTTTAAAAAATATAAAAAGAAAAACAAAAATATAAGTATTTTTAAGATTTTGTTAAATATTTAAGTTTTATAAGTTTCTTTATTTTTATTTTAGTTTATAAAAATATAAGTTTTATTTTAAAATCTTTTATTTATTTAAAACCAGAAAACAGAAAATAAAAAATAAAATAAAGAAAAACGCGTAAAAATTGAAAGCTGTCAACTGAATTTCTGAACCCCGCGACTCGCGGGGTTTTCTTCTTTAATTGCCGCGACTCGCGGAGACCATCTGACACACGACAGAAAACCCTAATCCTGCATTAATGACGGTAATTATTAATTAATTATTATTAAACCCTAATTAAGTAGTATTATTATTAGTTTTATTTTTATTTTTACTTTTTAATGTATTTAGTATTAATTAGTTTTATTAAATTGTAAAATTAGTAGTTTTATTAAATAAATAATATAAAAATAATATTTTTATAAAAATTGTACTTTTTACAACTTTTTGTAAATTTTTATATTTTGTCCCTTTTTAATCGTTGTAGCGTAATATTTGTATTTTTTAGCTCATATTTAATTTTAAACTTAGTTTTTGCTATAGTTATTTTTACTCCTAGATTTTTAGGCTTTGCCGTAGAATTCCTTAAGTGCTTTTTCTTTAGACTAAGATTTAGGTGCTTTAAAATTTTGCGACGCCTTTTTAAGTTTTAGTTTCTTTTTAAGTTATTTCCATTTGGGATTTAGTTTTTCCTGTAAGCTTTAATATTTTTAAACACCTTTTACTATGTACCAATTATCATTCCAATTAGTAATTTCAATTTGCGATTATAATTTTAAGTTAGTTGTAGTAATAAGGTTAGGTTAGTTAAGTTTTTATAAGTTTCTTTTATTTTTCCGTCACCTTTTATTTTTCAACCATTTTTTCTTTTTCTACCTTTTTCGACGAACTCTTTTTCTTTCTTATTTCTCGCCATTCTAGTTTTAGGACTTAGAATTTTTTTTCTACTTCTTATCTAAATTTCTTAAAATTACGAAAATTTATTTTAAGTGGTTAAATTAATAGACATCAAAATTTTCTGGTTCGTAGTAATAGTTGGATTTGTACGTGGACCGGGTTATTGGAGCCAAACAGTCCTCAATTATATTGAGACCAAACGAATCCTGCCCCTCTGCTGCATCTTTTGGCTATTCGAAACGTGGGCAAAATCAGAAAAGTCTATTGATTGGATAACTTATTATAATTTTTCTTTCCTTTTAAAAACTAATAGGATATTCAGTGAATGCACCGAGCAAGACGTTCATCACCTTTTGTACGTTCACCACCTGTAACTAGATCAAGACATTTAGCAAATATAACCGCCGTTGATTTTTCTTTAGAATCGTCATCCAGTCGACCAAGTACTTCAGTTCAAATTTCCGATAATCCATTTTTTTGAACCCAACCTCACAATTGAGAATCCAGAGAATATTCAGGAACGGTTCGTAGATCCTGAACCACTAAACTTTCCTCCGGAACCACCAATCATTCAAACAGAGATTGTTGAGGAACGAACCATTAAATCAGAATCATCTAGTGATACTGATTCAACAAATTCAATTATGGAGAATCTGGAACCTTTAAGTATGGAAGACCGAATGAGAGCTAAACGCACTGGCCAAGGTCACGCAATTACTCATCCAGACATTAATGCGCCAGATTATGAAATCAAAGGACAAATTCTACACATGGTGACTAATCAATGCCAATTTAGTGGTGCGCCGAAGGAAGATCCAAATGAACATCTACGTACCTTTAATAGGATCTGCACACTATTTAAAATCCGAGAAGTGGAGGATGAACAGATATATCTCATGTTATTTCCCTGGACTTTAAAGGGAGAAGCCAAAGATTGGTTGGAATCGTTACCTGAAGGGGCGATCGATACATGGGACGTTTTAATTGACAAATTTCTTAAACAATTCTTTCCTGCATCTAAAGCCGTAAGACTTCAAGCAGAAATTGTTACGTTCACACAGAAACTAAATGAAACTCTATATGAGGCATGGACAAGATATGGAAAGTTATTAAGAGGATGTCCGCAACATGGTTTAGACACCTGTCAAATAGTACAAATATTCTACCAAGGATGCGACATCACTACAAGGAAAGATATAGATATAGCAGCTGGTGGTTCTATTATGAAGAAAACCGAAACTGATGCTTACAAAATTATTGATAACACTGCTTCCCACTCACATGAGTGGCACCAAGAAAAAGATATCATTAGATCATCTAAAGCAGCTAGAGCCGATTCTAGCCATGACTTAGATTCCATTTCCGCAAAGATAGATGCTGTGGAACGACGAATGGAAAAGATGACTAAAGATATTCACTCAATACGAATTAGTTGTGAGCAGTGTGGAGGACCACATTTAACAAAAGATTGTCTCAGTATTGAATTAACAATGGAACAAAGAGAGAATATTTCATACATAAACCAAAGGCCTGGAAATAATTATCAGAATAATTATCAACCGCCAAGACCTATTTACAATCAAAATCAGAACTATAACCGAAATGTTCCATACAACAACCAACAAGGTCCTAGCAATCAACAAGTATCCAATAATACTTACAATCAGCAAAGACCTATTTTTCCAATAAAACCACCACAAACCGATGATAAAAAGCCGAATTTTGAAGACATGATGTCAAAGCTAGTTGAATCTCAAACTCAGTTTTTCACATCTCAGAAACAAACCAATGAACAAAATGCTCAAGCATTTAGGAATCAACAAGCTTCGATTCAAAATTTGGAACAAGAAGTGAGCAACCTAGCAAGGTTGATAGGTGAAAGAAAACCGGGAAGTCTACCGAGTGATACAAATGCTAACCCCAGGAATGAAACAGCTAAAGTCATTACCACAAGAAGTGGAACAACACTTAAACCACCTGAAATACCTGTAACTTCTGATGAAACTATTCCTACTCCACAAGAACCACAACCTGATCAAGATAAGGAAAAAGAACCGGTAGTTGAAAAGGTTAATGAAGATAACACAGTTAAGGATAAACCTTATGTTAAACCATACCAACCACCACTTCCTTACCCGAGTAAAATGAAGAAAGAGAAACTTGAAGCCGAGCAATCTAAATTTTTGGATATGTTTAAACAGATAAATGTAAATCTTCCTTTCATTGATGTGATTTCAGGAATGCCTAGATATGCTAAATTCTTGAAAGATCTAATCACAAATAGAAAGAAAATGGAAGAACTCTCGGCTGTCACTATGAATGCAAATTGTTCAGCAGTGCTGTTGAATAAGATACCAGAAAAACTATCTGATCCAGGAAGTTTCACAATTCCATGTTTTCTGGGTAGTCTTAGTTCAATAGAAGCATTGGCAGACTTAGGTGCTAGTATAAATCTAATGCCGTATTCACTATACGCTAAACTAGACCTTGGAGAATTGAAACCAACAAGAATAAGTATACAACTAGCCGACCGATCAGTAAAATATCCTAGAGGGATAATGGAGAACATGCTAGTTAAAGTTGGTACTTTAGTATTTCCAGTAGATTTTGTTGTTTTGGACATGGAAGAAGATTCTCAAGTTCCTCTCATATTAGGAAGACCATTCTTAAACACGGCTAAAGCAATGATAGACGTGTTCGGTAAGAAACTGACCCTAAGTATAGAGGATGAGAGTGTTACCTTTTCAGTTGATAGAGCCATGCAACAACCACAATCTGCAGATGATACATGTTATTATATTCAAACTATAGATGCACATGCAGAATTATTAGAAGAATTTCCAGAATTACAAGGAACAGGAGAATGTTCTTTAGGAGAAGGTAATGAACCAATTGATGAAGCTGAAATGTTAGCTACACTTCTAGATAATGAGTATGAACAAACAACAGAAGAAATTCAAATGCTAAAAGAAGAAGACAAATATCGATACAAATCATCGATAGAAGAACCCCCGAAATTAGAGTTAAAGCCACTTCCAAACCATTTGGAATATGCTTATTTACATGGTGAATCTGAATTACCTGTAATAATATCGTCTTCTCTTACTGAAAATGAGAAATCACAACTCATTTCTGTGTTGAAAGCTCATAAACCAGCCATTGCATGGAAGATTCATGATATTAAAGGAATAAGTCCTTCGTATTGCACACATAAAATCCTTATGAAAGAAGGTCATAAAACGTATGTGCAACGCCAACGAAGACTAAATCCTAATATGCAAGATGTAGTTAAGAAAGAGATTATTAAACTGCTAGATGCAGGTTTGATATATCCAATTTCTGATAGTCCATGGGTAAGCCCAGTTCAATGCGTGCCTAAGAAGGGTGGCATGACTGTCATCACAAATGAGAAAAATGAGATTATTCCTACTAGGACTGTAACAGGATGGCGTGTATGTATTGATTATAGAAAATTAAATGACGCCACCAGAAAAGATCACTTTCCCTTACCTTTCATAGATCAAATGTTGGAAAGATTAGCCGGAAATAGTTACTATTGTTTTCTAGATGGATTTTCCGGATATTTTCAAATTCCAATAGCACCCGAAGATCAAGAGAAAACCACATTCACGTGCCCTTATGGTACTTTTGCTTACAAAAGAATGCCATTTGGACTTTGCAACGCCCCTGCAACCTTTCAAAGGTGTATGATGGCGATTTTTCATGACATGATAGAAGAATGCATGGAAGTATTCATGGATGACTTTTCAGTCTTCGGTGATACATTTAAATCATGTCTAGTTAATCTGGAACGAATGCTAATTAGATGCGAAAAATCAAATCTAGTACTTAATTGGGAGAAATGCCATTTCATGGTTAAAGAAGGCATCGTTCTTGGACATAAAATTTCAAAAGAAGGAATTGAAGTGGATAGAGCTAAAGTAGATGTAATTGCTAAACTTCCACATCCCACCAATGTTAGAGGAGTTAGGAGTTTTCTAGGGCATGCCGGTTTTTACCGACGTTTCATAAAAGATTTTTCTAAAATTGCCACTCCTATGAATAAACTCCTAGAAAAGGATGCTCCATTCATCTTTTCAGATGAGTGTATCAAATCTTTTAATATTCTTAAAGAAAAACTCACTAATGCGCCGATCATGATAACACCAAATTGGAATCTACCATTTGAACTAATGTGCGATGCAAGTGATTTTGCAATGGGAGCCGTTTTAGGACAAAGGATTGAAAAACGATTTCAACCTATATATTATGCTAGTAAGACATTACAAGGAGCACAAACGAACTATACAACTACTGAAAAAGAACTCCTTGCTATTGTCTTTGCTTTTGACAAATTTCGATCATATCTCGTTCTAGCAAAAACGGTGGTCTATACCGACCATTCTGCTCTTAGATACCTATTTTCAAAACAAGATGCTAAACCAAGATTAATCCGTTGGATCTTACTCTTACAAGAGTTTGATATTGAAATCCGAGATAAAAGAGGAGCAGAAAATCTCGCCGCTGATCATCTTTCTCGTCTTGAAAATCCCGAATTAGAAGTTCTAAATGAATCAGCCATACAAGACAACTTTCCTGATGAATATCTATTGAAGATAGATTATAAAGAAATCCCATGGTTTGCAGACTATGTAAACTACTTAGTTTGTGGATTCCTTGAAAAAGGATTATCGTACCAAAGACGAAAGAAATTCTTCAGTGATATAAAACACTATTTCTGGGAAGATCCACATCTGTTTAAAAGTTGTCCCGATGGAATAATACGCCGATGTGTATTTGGAGATGAAGCTAGTAAAATTTTAAACCATTGTCACACAGGACCAACAGGAGGGCATTATGGGCCTCAACTAACAGCAAGAAAAGTTTATGAAGCTGGATTCTATTGGCCTACAATTTACAAAGACGCACACCTTCTTTGCAAATCCTGTGATGCATGTCAAAGGGCCGGAAAAATAAGTCAACGTGATGAAATGCCACAAAATGTCATCCAAGTATGTGAAGTATTTGACATTTGGGGTATTGACTTTATGGGTCCATTTCCAAAATCTCATAATAATTTATATATACTCGTAGCCATTGATTATGTATCTAAATGGGCGGAAGCACAAGCTCTCCCAACTAACGATGCACGAGTTGTAGTCAACTTTTTAAAACGTCTTTTTGCAAGGTTTGGAACACCGAAAGCTTTAATAAGTGATCGGGGTACTCATTTCTGTAATAATCAACTTGAGAAAGTTCTTAAAAGATATGGAGTAACTCATAAAATCTCCACCGCATATCATCCACAAACAAGTGGACAAGTTGAAAACACCAACCGAGCTTTAAAACGTATTCTATAGAAAACCGTAGGATCAAATCCGAAGGAATGGTCCATTAAATTGGAGGACGCACTCTGGGCTTTTAGAACAGCCTACAAAACTCCAATTGGAACCACACCTTTTAGACTTGTTTATGGAAAAGCATGTCATCTTCCAGTAGAAATTGAACACAAAGCATTTTGGGCTTTGAAAACATGTAATCTTGATTTACATGAAGCTGGACGTCTACGATTAAGTCAACTAAACGAATTAGAAGAATTAAGACATGAAGCATACGATAATTCGTTAATCTATAAAGAAAGAACGAAGAAATGGCATGATAAAAGAATCAGAAGTTCAAAAGAATTTAAAGAAGGAGACAGAGTTCTTCTTTTCAATTCACGATTCAAGCTATTTCCTGGAAAATTGAAATCAAGATGGTCTGGACCATTCATAGTCAAAAGAGTTTTCCCATACGGAACGATAGAATTGATAAATTCAAATGGGATTGAATTTAAAGTTAATGGTCACAGAGTTAAACATTACATACATGGTCCGATGGAAGTCGACAACGAAGTTAATCACAATTTCGACACCACGGCTAACTAAGTGTGGGGAGAATCAAGTCTTTAAAGGATAATATGTATTTCTGTTAGAGTTAGATTGTCTGTTTTCGTGTAGTTCTCGAAAATGGAAACCGAATGGTCTTTCCCTAGCAGACCCTAAAGAACTAGTCTTCTCCCCCCATTCTGAATTTTTATTTTTTTTTAGGTTTTTATGAAATGAAGACTGCTTGTGAACTAAACCATGGTCTAATGCTACACGCTTTGATCACTAAAAGAAATAATGACATACTACCGAGTGAATTAGTATCAGTAATCAGAGAAAGAATGGACGGAGTTAGAAAAGGATCCAGATGCGAAGATAATAAGTTACAATTAGGTAAAGGAAAATCAAAATCCGCAGCGAAAAGAAGAGCACGACACCTAGAACGATGTCACAAATGCGGAAAATGGTCACATGGAGGTAAATGTTCAAATAATCAAACCTATTCAAATACCGAATTTGTTACTTTATGCAGAGACGGACCGTTCATATGTTTAGAAGAAAAGACACTGAATGCTCGAGGTTACGCCTATGTAGCCATGGAAAATCAATTAAACCGACTATCTTATGAATGGAATAGATCATATAACTAAGAAATCTATTTCACAGGTATGTCTGTACAGTTTTTAGTTTTTATTTTTATTTTTAACCTTTTGATAATAAACGCTAATTTGTTCGCTAAAAAGTATTAAATTGGTATTAAATAAAATTAGGTTTGGCGACCGAAATTATTGATATCATTCAAAAATTTATTACATCACTGCGAAATTTAACGTTTATTCTTAAGGTATAAATATCTTTAATCAATCAACCCAAAATATTTCAAAAATTCGTCATGAGTTAAATTAGGTCTTGAAACCGAAATTACTTTACCGAAAAGAGGGGCGCATATTTTTGATAATATTTGATTGATTAAAGTGGGATAAAAAGACAAAAAGATTTTTAATTTTATTTTTACCATATTGTTAAAATTAATATTTGAATCTTAAATTAATATTGTAAACTTTGTAAAAACAATATATTTAAAATTGTAAATATTTGAAAAATTAATATAAGTTTGATATGAATTTATAAATTTTTAAAAAAATTAAGTTTGGTGTGAATTTTTAATTTTATGCATTTTAAATTTTAAGTTTGGTGTGAATTTTTAATTTTTAATTTTTAATTTTGAATTTTATATTTAAGTTGTGTGAATTTAAAAACAAAAATTTACTTTATCTCATTAAGTTAAGAATATGATTTTTAAAATTCGTCGTAAGTTGAAGACTAGGTCTTTGAACCGAAATTGCTTTACCCGAGGGAGGGACGAGAACTTTTATTATCATTATTTTTAATCTTATTGAATTAGAGTATGCCAAAAACATTGAAAAAAAAACCCAAAAATCTTAGCTTTTAAAACAATCGCTACAAAAGACAAATTTTAAAATTTTGTCGAAGGACGGACTAGGACATCGATCCGAAACGACCTCGTCCTAAATAACAAGGGAAACAAAATTTTAAAATTAATTACTTAATTGTTTTAATAAGTTAATGATTATAAAAAAAAAAAAAAAAAGAGCAAACTCCGCGACTCGTGGAGTTTGAAGTGAAAAACCTCCGCGACTCGCGGAGGGACCAAAAATCAAAAAAAAAAATAAAAAGAGCTGCACGATCAGTTCACTTCCCCCACACAAAAACACCCAAAAACACTGCGAAAAGAGCTGCGAAAAAACCCGAAAAACACCCCCAAAAATCCCAATTTTTAACCGTTAATCACCAAACTTAAATATAAAATTTTGATACTAAACGGTAGAAAGATAGATGAGAATTTTGATACACACGGTGTGTGGAGTCAAATGACAAGCCATCACCGTTTCAAAGGGGGAAACTACTCTTATTTGGATATAGATAGAGCCGAATTAAGAGTGATACATAAGTTTTTAGCTAATTCGATTACACAAAGGGGTAAGAACAAAGAAAAAGTAAATGAACAAGATTTGTTTTACCATATGTGTATTCGAGACCCACAAAGCGCTGTAAGTATACCATATTGTGTGGGTTATTATTTATCAGCTATGGTTCGGGGGATGCGACCACATAGCATAATAGGAGGTGGTATTTTTATTACTTTGATTGGTGAATATCTCGGTGTGGATATAAGTCGGGGGGGATTATTACTAGAAGAGCCGGAACCCCGCGATACTATAGGTTTAAATGTATACCATGGTGCGAAAGTTTTGAAGAGGCGAAATAACGCCGCAGTACGATACCATGGTAGACATCCACAGGTGGAGAGAAACCAGCAGCAAGGTAATGTAGGAGGGGGGAATGAGATGCAAGAAATGCATAGGTTTATAGCTTCTCAGGAATACGAAAATGCTAGACAGAGAGCATTTGAAGATTGGCAAGTTCATCAGAACCAGATCATAGCTCATTGCCAACATATAGGTAGAAACTATATTCCTACACCGAAACCCGTCTTTCCTCCTTGGTCTATAGAGATGCAGCCACCATATCCTACGTATGACCCTGCCGAAGCATTCTATAGCACTTATGGTTATGCCTGGAACCCCTATTGGTACCAATATCATCCTTAGTTTACTTATTATTTTTTTTTTATTCTGTAATTTGTAATTATTGATACATTTAATATTTTTGTTAATATTGTAATCATTTTTATAATTATCTAACTTTTATTCTTAGATTTTAATAATTTTTGAATGTGGGGTAATATACCAAACTTCAAAAATATGTATATATGTTTGCAGTTTATCTTATGTACACAACAGGGTAAAACAAAGCATTTTCAAAGACTGGCATTAAGTTCAGCAAAAGCAACTAATTTTGACGACAAGATGCAAAATATATGTGAAATAACAACAAGACGGAATGAACAAATGATGTGCACCATTTATCATTCAGCAAACAAACGCCAATATATTTGGAAACTTTGGTAAAAATTTAATCATTTTCACACAAATCACCCTCAATAATTTAAATTGTTACTGATTTCTTGCAAATGAGGGCATTGCAAGATCTTAAGTGTGGGAAGGGGTTAAATTCTTTCGGATTTTAAAATTTTTATATTAAAACACTTAGTTACCATTAAAAATACTAGTAAAGCAGTAGTTGTATTAGAATCTAGTGCTCTCTGATAAAAAAGAACAGCCCTAGTCTTATATACTGACTACCCAATTCTAGTAAAATTTTTCAATTAAATGAATTCAAATCATGTTTATACATATTTATGAACGATAAAACTAGGTTTTAACACCGAAATTATTGTTATCTCAGAAAGAACATAAATTAAGAAACAAACTAAAATGTCAAAATTCATTTAAAATGGAATAGAGGACGATAAAAAGGAAAATAAAAGCCAAGTGTGGGAAAATTTACCAAGTTATCTTAAACATATGTCACATATATCTGTAACAAATAACTGAAAATACTTTTGCTTTGGACTAAACTAAACTGTTTTACCCGATGAAAGAAAAGAAGAGATGGATCTACACGATGAATCAATTCCATCATTAAAAGGAAGTAAAGTCTTCCGAAAAAGACACGCGCTTCTTGATTTAGGTCATGAAGTTGTCGTCCAGACCAGCTGTAGGTTGACGAAAAATCTAGAAAAGTCATCACTAAAATCAGCAGGAAATCCACGGACCTCAGCATTAAACAGGGTTGCCAAGTGGTCAGATTTATCCTAACCATGAGAAGGATTTATCTCGTACAATGGGGGGGCACCATGCAAATTAGCTGGATAAGACTAATGAATCAGATCCCCAGAAAGGATAATCTCCTTAAAGATTAAAAATCAGCTTTTAAGACTGATATTACTCAATCCTAGAGATTGACCTTAAAGATTGAGAATTACAAACTCATGGAATTCGATGATATCTAAACTCGAGCTTAAACGAGAAAATATTTTGATCAAAATTATAAACCGATTTGTTTTCTGAAAACCCTATTTTCAATGCGTTCATTACCATTGAACGTAAAATCCTAGGAATTCACCTGGAATTCAGTAGGTCACCTGAACTAAATCGGGTGTCAACCGTAAGAACGGTGGTTGCATAGTGGTCAAAGACAGGACCTTGTGCCAGGCCGAAAAATTATAAGGGTGAGCTTTACTATTGCTCCTACCAAGGATAGTAATTGCGTCCGACACGTTATAGACCATAATCAAAAGCATGTCAGGGGACATTGCCTTAATAGTTGCTTGTTCAACGCTTTCCTTTACAACCGGACGGTAGTTTACCGAAAGGTAATATACGGGACAAGTAAACTGGACATGTTGCTTTCCAAATACAAGGTTAGCAAGTGGGTGACACAAAACCGCAAGTTTTGAGCTAAAATTTTCAAATCTGAAACCCACCAAACCCACAAAAATATTTTGCAAACACCGGTAAAGGGTTATTCCGGAAAACTTATCTAGGGTAAAAAAACTAGATTTAATTTTTAAAAGATCAAATGTTTTCATAAAGATCCAATTTCCTTAATGGATCTAAATTTTTATAGTCATGTGGGACTGTAAACCATATCGTTACTACCATTGTTTATACCGCCGTATAGAAATCACTGATGTACAAAGTGTGAAGAATAAAGAAGTGATTCTAGTATTTCAAGACAATATTGCTTGAGGACAATCAACGCTCAAGTGTGGGAATATTTGATAATGCTAAAAACGAACATATATTTCATAGCATTATTCCTCAAGAAAGACAAGCTTTTAGTTGCAATTGTTCTATTTACAAGTGATATTCGTTTAAATAATAAAAGGTGAAGACAAAAGACAGATTCGACGAATTGAAGACGCAAACGACCAAAAAGCTCAAAAGTACAAAAGACAATCAAAAAGGTTCCAATTATTGATAAGAAACGTCTCGAAATTACAAGAGTACAAGATTCAAAACGCAAAGTACAAAATATAAAATTGTACGCAAGGACGTTCGAAAATCCGGAACCGGGACCAGAGTCAACTCTTAACGCTCGACGCAACGGACTAAAAATTACAAGTTAACTATGTATATAAATATAATATAATATATAATTAATTATATTAATTATATATATATTATATTTATATATAAAAAACCGTCGGCAGAGAAAACTCCAAGGACTGAGCTGTAAATACTATCTCCGCGACTCGCGGAGTTTGAAGGGGATTTTGCCGCGAGTCGCGGAGCCCCAAAATTCGACTCTGGCTATAAAGCAAACCGAATTCTGATCTAATTTCATATTCTATTTCTCTCTTCTCTCATATATACGATATATATATATATATAATTTATATTTTAATTTTAATTTTAATTATAATTCTAATAATAAGGGTATGTTAGCGAATGTTGTAAGGGTGTAAGTCGAAATTCTGTCCGTGTAACGCTACGCTATTTTTAATCATTGTAAGTTATGTTCAACCTTTTTACATTAATGTCTCGTAGCTAAGTTATTATTATGCTTATTTAAAACGAAGTAATCATGATGTTGGGCTAATTACTAAAATTGGGTAATTGGGCTTTGTACCATAATTGGGGTTTGGACAAAAGAACGACACTTGTGGAAATTAGACTATGGGCTATTAATGGGCTTTATATTTGTTTAACTAAATGAAAGTTTGTTAATGTTAATATAAAGATTTACAATTGGGCGTCCCTATAAATTACCATATACACTCAATCGGACACGATGGGCGGGGTATTTATATGTACGAATAATCGTTCATTTAACCGGACACGGGAATGGATTAATAGCCACTAGAATAATTAAAACAGGGGTGAAATTACATTCAAGGGTAATTGGTGTAATTGTTAACAAAGTAGTAAAACCTTGGTTTACACACAGTCGATAACCTGGTGTATTCATTAAACAAAGTATTAAAACCTTGTTACAATTCGAATCCCCAATTAGTTGGAATATTTATCTTCGGGTATAATAATAATTTGACAAGGACACTTGCAATTTATATTTATGACTGATGGACTGTTATGGACAAAAACCAGACAAACATATTAAATAATCCAGGACAAAGGACAATTAACCCATGGGCATAAAACTAAAATCAACACGTCAAACATCATGATTACGGAAGTTTAAATAAGCATAATTCTTTTATTTCATATTTAATTTCCTTTATTTTATATTTAATTGCACTTCTAATTATCGCACTTTTATTTATTTTATTTTATTGCACTTCTAATTATCGCACTTTTATTTATTTTATTTTATCGCACTTTTAATTATCGTACTTTTTAATTATCGCAAGTTTATTTTATCGCACTTTTATTATTCGCAATTTCATTATCGTTATTTACTTTACGCTTTAATTTAAGTCTTGTATTTATTTTATATTTTACATTAGGTTTTAACTGCGACTAAAGTTTTAAAATCGACAAACCGGTCATTAAACGGTAAAAAAACCCCCCTTTATAATAATAATATTACTTATATATATGTTTGTATTTTTATAAAAGTAAACTAATATAGCGTTGAGCTTTGTTTAAAGATTTCCCTGTGGAACGAACCGGACTTACTAAAAACTACACTACTGTACGATTAGGTACACTGCCTATAAGTGTTGTAGCAAGGTTTAAGTATATACATTCTATAAATAAATAAATATCTTGTGTAAAATTGTATCGTATTTAATAGTATTTTCGCACTAAAAATAATACTATTTTATATACTACCCCGCTGCACATCAATAAGTAATCATACCATCACAAGTATAACACTAAACCTTCCACCATACGAGCTAACATAACAATAGCATATAGTTTAAACAATATAATATGCTATAATCCACACACACACACAACCTTGGTTAACCAAACGAATGAGGGAACGGTGTTTAAAGACCGTCGGAGTTCATAACAACCATTAGTTCACTTAACACTTCGTACACTAACCCCACGGGTGGCATCTTAACACATCGATACTTCACCCCGGGTGGTGCCTTAACACTTCGACACTTCACCCCGAGTGGTGTCTTAGCACATCGACACTTCACTCGTTACATCTCTCGGAGTGGCATCTTAACACATCGATACTTCACTCCCGAGTGGTGTCTTAACACATCGACACTTCACTCGCCACGTGAGAAGTGGTGTCTTAGCACGTCGACACTTCACAACTCAACTACACAAATAAATACATCATATATGCACGCATATAATTATTCCACTCACCTTAACACCTCGGTGGTGATTTAATGCTTCCGAAGGCTTCAAAGCAAAGTACCTATTACATAAGTACACATTCAATTACACAACTAGTGGAATTAACCACATCACACATACTTGAGCATTTTATGACCCGATTCGCATTAAATGACTCAACCACACCAAAACCGCCCTTAAACGGCCAAGACCCGACTTTAATCACTAAAGCTAGTGAATTAAAGTCTACTAACTTCAACTAACACAAACTTATGGCATTTCATACCCATTTCACCCAATTAGGTCAACTAGCACATTTTTGACCCATTTTAATTACTTAGACTCACAATCAAGTCAAACTCACCCATTAACACTTCTTTCATTAATCTAAAAGTGTATTAGTGACTAACAACACCATTTGACACTTACAACCTCAAATCACAAGACCAAAATCCTAGATTGTGGCTAATAGGGTTCCGTTACAACAACATAACCCAAATTCACCCATTTTACCCTCAAATGGGTCATACAAGTCTCTAGTAACCAAAACCCTAGCCATTAACCAATTAAAACTCAAAACTTAGAGTTAGAACTTACCGAGACTATCAACGGGTAGCTAGAGACAAAAGGAACAACTTTAATTCTAGCTCCAAAGATTAGCCCTCAATCCTTCACTCTCAAATCTCACTTTTAATTCAATTAGGTTTTAAGTTTTGGGAGAGAAAATAGAAAGAAAAGGGAAAAACAATTGAATTAAATGAACAAGTGGATGAGATTTAATGCTCCCATCAGACTTACACGTCAAATTACTAATTTGCCCCTTAAAGTCATTTAATTTGAGCTAAACTCGGAGTCTGTCCAGCAGTATTGCCGCGGCACGGCTTAATTCGTCGCGGCGCGACATACAATGGGAAAATCAACCCTCCTTAACTCACTTTCTGATCCTGGTTTGCTTGCTATGCCGCGGCGCGGACCCATTTGTCGCGGCGCGGCCTAAGGCTGCAACTGAACAGTTCGACCATCTTAAACAAGTTTCGACTTAATTTAATTTGTACATTCCAAACCCGCTTCCTATCTTCACCTAGCCTTCAACAATAGTCTCACAAGACTTAACGCTATCAAAACCCACATATAGACTTGCATATGCACACATTATCAAGTATACATTTATATATACCTATACATATATTCATACATTTACGCATAAGCTAACGAGTTATAAACGTACAAATGATTAAGTATGTACCTTTCAATACGTACGGGAAAAACGGGATGTTACAAAAACCTCAGCATTAATTGTATATGAAATAAACAATTCATAAATAAAAAGAAATGGATTACCTTTCCGCGATCTGCGATAAGAACCGAGCTGATAGCTTCTTTTGATGTCGCAAGATACAGCGTAAGCGTTTCTCCTGATACTGGCGCGGTGAGTGTTGGTAATTCAGCGAGCACCTTCTTTATCTCCTGAAAGGCTGATTCTGCTTCCTGATTCCATACAAAGTCTTTTTTCTTTAAACAATTCTTCAAAGTATTGAAGAATGGCAATTACCGCTCTGCGGCCTTCGACAAAAACCACGTGATCGCCGCAAGATAGAGTAGCACACATAAGCAATAAAATAGCGTAGCACACATAAGCAATAAAATAGCGCATGGAAGATTTATGGTTGCGAGGTCGTTTATTCAGAACTATCATAAACTTCTTCCCATTTGGTTCTCTCTGCCAATTGTTTGTGTGCACATGGTCCGACAGACATTCTGGCAGTGTATTTAAGTTTTGATTGGGGTTTTGAGGTACCCGTTGCCTCAGTGGGCTTAATACAATAAGGGTGGTTACGGATCGAATGGTCATGTTCCTTTTTAATAATTAAGGACTTTTTATTTTTGTGGTTGTTTTTATTATCTATAGCAAGTTGAAATTTCTCCTTAGTGACTTCTTTTATTTCATTAGCGAAATCCTCCTCGTCATTGATCTCGTCTGATGACGAACTATCTGAGTCATGTGTAGGAGAATATGATGACGAACTGTCTGCATCATGTGTACGAGAATATGTACCGGTGGTCATGAACCGAAATCTGCCAGGCAATATATTCATAACCCGCCCGTCGGCGGTGTATCTGGCCCAATGTCCATGTTCGTTTAGAAATGGACGATCTTCTTTTACTCCAGGGAACATGGGTCCATGCCAACGATACTGTGGCTCCGGAAAACTAGAGCTGGGTGGAGCTGGAACCTCCTCTGGGTTTACCGAGAGTTAAGATTCCCCGGCTAACACAATTTCTTCTTTAATAGGTATTGGAACGCCCTTTTCAGTTGTGGATATAATAGATTCAGTGTCCGATTCCGAGTCGTACAAAATGATAGGATTAGAAGAAGTCATCTATCACATAATTGAAACAACAATTACGTTAGCATGTAAATATATCACATATAATGTTTTTGACCAAATGATAAGCAAAAATCAGTAAAAACAGATATGGTCATAGTCCAGACTCACTAATGCATCCTAACAATTACCAGTTAAACACACTAATGTAATTTATGGTTCCCTATGACCTCAAGCTCTGATACCAACTGTAACGACGCGTCAAAATCGCTATTGACGCAGCACGTTAATCATTGATTCCACAGTGAGGTTTTGACCTCTATATGATACGTTTTGATAAAATATTGCATTCATTAAAATAAGTGACTTTCTAAACATAGAAAGTTATAAACACGTGGGCGAGTGCTTAGGTATAAGCAAAACCCCAAAATACATAAGTCTTTAATTTACAGGTTGACATCACAGTCCAATTATTTATTACACAACGCAGTTTTATTTTGAATGCAATAAACTTTGTACAAAGCATGAGAGACTCCATGCAGGCAACAAGCACATCACAGCGGAAGCAGTCTAAGGACCTGAGAATAAAACATGCTAAAAAGTCAACACGAATGTTGGTGAGTTATAGGTTTAATTGCTCGAGTCATAAATATATAAAGATAGACCACAAGATTTCATCAAAACTTTATCAATAGATTCTACGTAACATAGCACCCTGGTAACTAAACTTAACGCTATAGTGATAATTACCCCATTCATTTTAATACACGTAAACCAACGTGTCTTAAACTCAAATAACATACGTTCGTTAAAAGGCTAGCGCTCTAGCTCGGACGGGGATGTCAAGCCCTATGGATCCATATACAATCATTCGCGCCCACCAGTCCATATCCTATGTACTGGCAGCTACTAGTTACCAAAGCTAAGGGATTTTCGGTTTAACTCAGTGTAGAATTTAGTATGTACTTGTGTCTTATTGCGTTTAAAAATAAATTGCATGTATTCTCAGCCCAAAAATATTTAAAGTATTTAAAAAGGGTGACTATAACTCACAGTTCAATATTGAGACTCAATATTGTAGGAAAATTGCGTAGACGTAATGATGGTAGACGACTGTATGGTTGGCCTTGGATTCAAGAACAATACCCCGAACAATACCCAATACTTCCTTAGCTTAAAGCGGTTTGAAACCCGAATTAAAAACACCCTTGTATATACCTTATTATTATTAAACTTAAATTTAAAATTACAATTATAATATAAATATAAATATTGATTAAAGAAAAAAAAGTGTAAATAATACGTCGAGTAAACTGGCCTTTTATAGGCATGTTTCCTGATTTTGGTCCCCATGCGATCGCATGGGTTTTCAGTGCTTTTGCCATGCAATCGCATGGCGTTTTGTTTGCTAGTTCGTCGACATAATATTTACTGTAGCAAATAGTGTTTTTAGTCCCCATGCGATCGCATGGGTTTTCAGTGCTTTTGCCATGCGATCGCATGGCTAGGCTGGGCAGCTCATTTCTGCTTGTTTTCTAGTTCGTCGACATCAAATAGTGGTTTACTATAGCAAATAGTGTTACTGTAGCAAATAGTGTACTGTAGCAAATAGTGTTTACTATAGCAATTCACTGTAGCAAAGTCGTTTCACTGTAGCACTGTAGCAAAATACGGTTTCATTGTAGCAAATAGTGTTTTACTGTAGCAAATAGTGTTTTACTGTAGCAAAGTCATTTTTACTGTAGCAAATAGTGTTTTACTGTAGGAAAGTCGTTTTTACTTGTACATATATATATATATATACAAGTAAAAACGAATATATATATATATATATATATATATATATATATATATATATATATATATATATATATATATGTATATATATATATGTATATATATATATATATATATATATATATATACATACATATAATTGTTCATGAATCGTCGAGAGTAATCAAAGGTAATTGTATATATGAAATAGTTCTAAAATTTTGAGACTCAATCTAACAGACTTTGTTTAACGTGTTAAAATAATAAATCGTATAGAGAATTGGTTTAAATAAGTCAAAAAAATTTCGGGTCATCATAGCTGATTACCAGACGGCGTGCTTTGATTATCTGTTTGAGTACGTTACGATGATTCCCCGGAAGTCATGATACTGTTAAAGAAAAAATTCAAAAAATTTTGTGAACAATAAGCCTTATAATTCAAAACTTTAAAAGAAAAAACAAATAAACATGTCTTGAATTAGTTCAGCTCTCAATGAAAGCACCACTTGATCATGCATATTTTAACCATAGAAGTAATATGCCTGTTCAACGCGTAAAGTGAGGTTTAAGGATCTTAGAACAAGGCTCTCCGGTCCGGCTACCGTGAATAACCCTGGCCGACATAATGATGTCGGCGGGGTGGCCAAGTGAATAAGTCCACCTTTAATGACGATCGTCGATTAGAAGGCCCCAAATAAGGTCGTAGGTACTAGTTAGTCAAGAAACTAACCTGTTAACCTTTGGAAGATGCTCGGCAATGTTGGTTACGTAAGACGTGTATTAGATGATGATTGCGTAAGGTGATTGTGTTTAGAATGATAGTTAGGGTTTGTATATATAGGCAAACCCTAATTCTAGAACCATCCGAGATAATGTCAATCCTTTCCATAACGAACTCCCCCGAATCACGGATATAATTATGGAAAAGATATTTACTTGATAGCCAAGTAATCTGTAGTGACCCGAACTTTTCCATGTTTATATATATTAATTGAGATTGATATTTACATGATTAAATGTTTCCAACATGTTAAGCAATCAAACTTGTTAAGACTTGATTAATTGAAATATGTTTCAAATAGACAATTGACCACCCAAGTTGACCGGTGATTCACGAACGTTAAAACTTGTAAAAACTATATGATGACATATATATGGATATATATATAGTTAACATGATACTATGATAAGTAAACATATCATTAAGTATATTAACAATGAACTACATATGTAAAAACAAGACTACTAACTTAATGATTTTTAAACGAGACATATATGTAACGATTATCGTTGTAAAGACATTTAATGTATATATATCATATTAAGAGATATTCATACATGATAATATCATGATAATATAATAATTTAAAATCTCATTTGATATTATAAACATTGGGTTAACAACATTTAACAAGATCGTTAACCTAAAGGTTTCAAAACAACACTTACATGTAACGACTAACGATGACTTAACGACTCAGTTAAAATGTATATACATGTAGTGTTTTAATATGTATTTATACACTTTTGAAAGACTTCAATACACTTATCAAAATACTTCTACTTAACAAAAATGCTTACAATTACATCCTCGTTCAGTTTCATCAACAATTCTACTCGTATGCACCCGTATTCGTACTCGTACAATACACAGCTTTTAGATGTATGTACTATTGGTATATACACTCCAATGATCAGCTCTTAGCAGCCCATGTGAGTCACCTAACACATGTGGGAACCATCATTTGGCAACTAGCATGAAATATCTCATAAAATTACAAAAATATGAGTAATCATTCATGACTTATTTACATGAAAACAAAATTACATATCCTTTATATCTAATCCATACACCAACGACCAAAAACACCTACAAACACTTTCATTCTTCAATTTTCTTCATCTAATTAATCTCTCTCAAGTTCTATCTTCAAGTTCTAAGTGTTCTTCATAAATTCTACAAGTTCTAGTTACATAAAATCAAGAATACTTTCAAGTTTGCTAGCTCACTTCCAATCTTGTAAGGTGATCATCCAACCTCAAGAAATCTTTGTTTCTTACAGTAGGTTATCATTCTAATACAAGGTAATAATCATATTCAAACTTTGGTTCAATTTCTATAACTATAACAATCTTATTTCAAGTGATGATCTTACTTGAACTTGTTTTCGTGTCATGATTCTTCTTCAAGAACTTCGAGCCATCCAAGGATCCGTTGAAGCTAGATCCATTTTTCTCTTTTCCAGTAGGTTTATCCAAGGAACTTAAGGTAGTAATGATGTTCATAACATCATTCAATTCATACATATAAAGCTATCTTATTCGAAGGTTTAAACTTGTAATCACTAGAACATAGTTTAGTTAATTCTAAACTTGTTCGCAAACAAAAGTTAATCCTTCTAAATTGACTTTTAAAATCAACTAAACACATGTTCTATATCTATATGATATGCTAACTTAATGATTTAAAACCTGGAAACACGAAAAACACCGTAAAACCGGATTTACGCCGTCGTAGTAACACCGCGGGCTGTTTTGGGTTAGTTAATTAAAAACTATGATAAACTTTGATTTAAAAGTTGTTATTCTGAGAAAATGATTTTTATTATGAACATGAAACTGTATCCAAAAATTATGGTTAAACTCAAAGTGGAAGTATGTTTTCTAAAATGGTCATCTAGACGTCGTTCTTTCGACTGAAATGACTACCTTTACAAAAACGACTTGTAACTTATTTTTCCGACTATAAACCTATACTTTTCCTGTTTAGATTCATAAAATAGAGTTCAATATGAAACCATAGCAATTTGATTCACTCAAAACGGATTTAAAATGAAGAAGTTATGGGTAAAACAAGATTGGATAATTTTTCTCATTTTAGCTACGTGAAAATTGGTAACAAATCTATTCCAACCATAACTTAATCAACTTGTATTGTATATTATGTAATCTTGAGATACCATAGACACGTATACAATGTTTCGACCTATCATGTCGACACATCTATATATATTTCGGAACAACCATAGACACTCTATATGTGAATGTTGGAGTTAGCTATACAGGGTTGAGGTTGATTCCAAAATATATATAGTTTGAGTTGTGATCAATACTGAGATACGTATACACTGGGTCGTGGATTGATTCAAGATAATATTTATCGATTTATTTCTGTACATCTAACTGTGGACAACTAGTTGTAGGTTACTAACGAGGACAGCTGACTTAATAAACTTAAAACATCAAAATATATTAAAAGTGTTGTAAATATATTTTGAACATACTTTGATATATATGTATATATTGTTATAGGTTCGTGAATCAACCAGTGGTCAAGTCTTACTTTCCGACGAAGTAAAAATCTGTGAAAGTGAGTTATAGTCCCACTTTTAAAATCTAATATTTTTGGGATGAGAATACATGCAGGTTTTATAAATGATTTACAAAATAGACACAAGTACGTGAAACTACATTCTATGGTTGAATTATCGAAATCGAATATGCCCCTTTTTATTAAGTCTGGTAATCTATGAATTAGGGAACAGACACCCTAATTGACGCGAATCCTAAAGATAGATCTATTGGGCCTAACAAACCCCATCCAAAGTACCGGATGCTTTAGTACTTCGAATTTTATATCATATCCGAAGGGTGTCCCGGAATGATGGGGATATTCTTATATATGCATCTTGTTAATGTCGGTTACCAGGTGTTCACCATATGAATGATTTTTATCTCTATGTATGGGATGTGTATTGAAATATGAAATCTTGTGGTCTATTATTATGATTTGATATATATAGGTTAAACCTATAACTCACCAACATTTTTGTTGACGTTTTAAGCATGTTTATTCTCAGGTGATTATTAAGAGCTTCCACTGTCGCATACTTAAATAAGGACGAGATTTGGAGTCCATGCTTGTATGATATTGTGTAAAAACTGCATTCAAGAAACTTATTTTGTTGTAACATCTTTGTATGGTAAACCATTATGTAATGGTCGTGTGTAAACAGGATATTTTAGATTATCATTATTTGATAATCTACGTAAAGCTTTTTAAACCTTTATTGATGAAATAAAGGTTATGGTTTGTTTTAAAATGAATGCAGTCTTTGAAAAACATCTCATATAGAGGTCAAAACCTCGCAACGAAATCAATTAATATGGAACGTTTTTAATCAATAAGAACGGGACATTTCATAATCGCTGTACCGGGAACAAAGGCATTAGATACGAATCCGCATACCGCATAACGCACATGAGTACACGCATACGCACACTAGTGGGTGCCCGCATACATATGGGGTGCGCATGCGGGTTGCGGTATCATTAATTTCATTAAATTTATACACTTATGCATAATTAAGAGCCACCTAAAATAAATATATAAGAAAATAGCAACAATTTGACATTCTTTACATTTTATTAAATGATGCAAATGCAACGATTTGCTATGAGATGATAATAAAAACATAGTGATTTTCTCGTCACATGTAAATGTATTTTAAAGTCTCCACTACCCGGCCCTCCTACAAAAATTATCCAAGTTCCGCCACTGGTAGTAAATGTAAGATCGTAGCTCAACGAGATCCTAATTTTTTCCCGATAACTTCTTTAAACGTAAAATTGAATGTATCGGGTTGAGTTGGATCAGGTCATTACAAACACCATTAAACAACATCATATCATTAATGCATAAATATCATATATATATATATATATATATATATATATATATATATATATATATATATATATATATATATATATATATATATATATATATATATATATATATATATATATATATATATATATATGTATATATATATATATGTATATATATATATATATATATATGTGTGTATATATATATATATATATATATATATATATATATATTCAATCTACTAAATACTAAATAAGTGGCGAAGCTAAGTGTAAACTTATGAGGTCAACTGACCCCACTCATACATTTCTTCTATTGGTCTAAACAATGTAACTATTCTAGTGTAAGTTTCATAAAATTGTGCTTGACTCCATTCACAATTCTTTTATTTAAGAATATGTTAGATACTTTAGGTCCAAAAACACTTTTACCCTTAACTAACATATAAATATATGTAATTTATGTTTGTTTCATAGCAATTTTTCCTAAAAAGTCCATTGAAGATATTTATATAGTGTACATTTTTTACTGAAACAATACTAGATGTACGTATTTAAAGTAATGAAAAATTAATTGTATCTATTCAAATTTTAAATTACTTATTATTTAATGGGGTTGTACTTTTAACTGCAAATTTTTAATAAATTTTACAAGACATATTTTTACTCTTCCAATACCAATCTTTTTATATAAACTACTTTCTTTACTCAAGTAAAACAAGAATATTAGACTTATATCGTAATCAAATAGAAAAATCCATTAAACTTCATTTGAAAACAATACATTGACAACTACGTAGTTATTTATTTCCAGAAAAAAAAGTAACACTCAAAGGTCGACGAATTATGACCCCAGTGATTTAAAATGCTGGCTTCACCACTGCACTAAATGCAACTTTTACTTTTGCATACGTGATTTCATACGATAAAATTTACCAACAATTGCATCATTGCATATCATCTAACAAAAATTTCTCAATATTGAAATTAAACAATCATTTATAAATTGATCTCTAACTAATTATGATCATCTAACAAAATTTGCTTGTTCTACTAATATATATCCATAAAAGGACTTTTGTCGTACGCTTCCCGACCTCCCCCCGCATCAACAATTTTGTCAAATATGTAAGTAAACTAAAAAAAATACTGATTAATAATTATCTACTCAACACATTCCAAAAGAATAAGTTACATATTGGAATTAAGAGTTGCAAAACTAATCTATATATATATGGACAATAAACCATACCATATATATGAATAACTAATTATAATTGTAGTTTCAATTTTGTCAAAAGTTGAAGAACAAAAGCGTAATTTGGCCTTGTTGTGTTGAACAAAAGTATAAAATGTGTGATTGTGCTACCGTGTACCGTGTATGAGAAAACAAAAACAGAAAGAGTTCATTTTTCTTTATATATTTATTATTAGTAGCTCATATTATAAAATTATGAATGAACTAATTTTTAAGAGACTTGTAATATTAATTTTAAACTTAAAAATATATATGGGGTCCTACAATTACATTGGTAAAAAACAAGGCAAAAGCTAGAAGGGTTTATTTCTATTAAGGCTACCCATAGCGCGAATAATTCGATCTCATACTCTGATAATGTGTAAATTATACTATAATTTTTATAGAAAGTGTATCTGATTGATTTTCCCTAAAATATAATCAATCAAGAAATTTTTATTGGGTATATATGGGTTTCTAACACACTTTGTGAGACGACTAGTTCCAGCGCAACTATTTACTTTGCTAGTAGCCCAGAGACGTAGGTGAACCCGCATGGCCACATAGAGGATTAATTTTTTTCTACTTTATCAACTTTGAAAGGATATGTCGTACATAATGTATAAGATGGATGTACATTGGTGATTCGAGGATTAAAATTCAATGAGGTCCCGAAATTTATTTTTTCCAGTAACAACTATATTTAAGTGTTATTATAGTGGTCGTTTATCATTAAGAAAACTACAAATTCGAATAATATATGTGGTCATAGTAGTTAAATATTGGGGTGTCCTATACAAGTTAAAGGAAAAAATTATAAATTTAAAAAATATACGGGTCATTTTGTTAAATATAGTGGTGTCTTATACAATTAAAAGAGTAATTTCTACATAAAAATTTTAAACTAGTGATGTGCTGTAAATCTACGGGCTGTAAGTTGTATGCGCATGTGTTCGTAATGCATGGTTGTTATAAACTAGTGGTGTCATGTAAACCCATAGATTGTAACTAGTGGCATCAATTATTGAGTTGATAAACGAAAGAAACTTTGAAAACATAATCTAGATATTGACTTTTTTCCTCCGATGGTCCCTGTATTATACCTCATATTACTAACAGCATCCCTCGGGGTTTTTTTTGTCTTTAGAATCCTTTGTTTTTCAAAAATCTTCAATCAGTATCCCCCCGTCAGCCCGCTGTTAAAAAATCCGTTAACCCTTGACATGTGCATTGCACGTGAGGGTAAATTCGGCGTTTTACTATTTTCTTCACTAAAAACGAGGGATCAACGGTGCAAAAATCTTATAATTTATATATTTTTAATTTATAAATTTATACAAATAAGAATCTATAAATATAATTATATTTTCTTTTGATTGAATACTAATTAAATTGAATACCGAGTAATTAAATACCAAATGATACAAATATACGGAGATATGCCATCATCAATCATACATTTACCACCATCATTATTGACAACCATCAAATTTTCATTATACACCATTACTGAGAGTGTTTAACTCTGGGTAAATAAATGACTTGTTTTTATTCTTGGATAGGGGAAGGATGTCTACATCTCACCTCCCTCATACACTACTCATGTGGTATTGGGTTTTGTTGTGGTTGTTATTGTTATTGTACTGATTAACAATGGTTATCCCCTCCGTACACCCATCTCCGCCCTCAACAAACCTGCAACTAAATTCACAAAACGTAGCCTCCGTTTCCGTTTCCAATTCTACTGAAATCCCAGAAAAAACCCTCCAACTTAACCAACTTGTTTCCGCCACCTTTGCAGAGGTGGTGACAAGGAACAGTCAGACGAGAAACAAATCAGACGGTGGTAACAATGATTCGGATTCAAACCATCAACGCTCGCGTAGGGCTAACAATTCTTCGGATTCATTCCGGCAACGGTCTAAGCAATATGCTAAAAAGATTACTGACTATCTTTTTGGTTAACATATACATTAAAACCACACTGAATGTTATGAGCAACTCTTTTAGTCGATTCGATTGGATTCAAAATATTGCGTGGAGGAATGGACGCAATTTTGCTTTCATCAAGTTCGAGAAGCCTGAACCATCGTTAGAAGCTATCAAAATTGTGAATGGTAGAGTGCTTTTGGGGAAAAGAAATATCGTGGGTCTTGCTAGTTATGATAAAGGACCGAATATTACCAAAAAACATAAGCCTAGGCATTATGGAAAGTGTGCTAACGAAGGGTTTCCAAAGAGTAATGAGAAAAAGGTCAAGAATGATAACATGATGGTGGTTCAACTTCAAGAGGTAGAAGACGTTGGTGATGGTATGGATAGAATTGGGTTGACCATTGATAAAGTGGAGTTTTTCATGGACAATTTGATAATTAAATAACCACTCATAATGCTCTGGTTGAAAAATCCCATTGTGGGGTAAATATGGAGCTATGGTAAGATGTGTTGGCAAGGATGACTTTCTAAATTTATGTCATGGGTTGTCAATTAGGGATGGTAATGCAGATTTCTTGAAAATCATTCCTATGAAAGATAGAAGAGGTTCATTCTCAAGGCCGAAATGGATTCTGGTTGACTATGGGTCGATTGATAATGTCACAAAGGCTGTTAATTCCCTTGAAGATATCCTCTATATTTCCAAAATCACTTATGATTTTTACCCAAGCTGCATCTTTATTGGTGTTTATAAAAGTGCCCGATCCTAATCTGATCAATACAGAGATAATGGTTGTCTTAAAATACAAATCAAAAGTGAAGCTATGGATCCATGAACCAGGATCTGATTTTGATCCAGGGATGCATTGTAATGCTTTCGATAATGCAGACTTAATTGACGAAATCAACGGGAAGTTTAGGAACAAACGAAGTGTTGCTAATGATAAAAGTAAAGATGATGATGCTAACAATCATGAATGAATTATTGACGATGAAGAACGGTTCGTTGTGACTCGCTGGAAAATTTAAGTACGCCTGAAAAACAGTCTTCACCGGAAAGAGCTTATCTGTCTTCGATCAGTAATAATGCTAATTCAAAATCTAAACTTATTGAATTCCAGAGAACACCCCTAGAATCAGTGGATAATAGCACACATCGCAATCTTAATCTTGGTGTATATGAGAAGTATAAAAGTATTGTGTTGAACAAAAAGCTACTGTAAAACAACATGTATGTAGTTCTGTACAAGTCAATTTAGAACACGCTATCTCTTTATCTAAAAAAGACGCCGTCCACTCATCTTCTGTTCCAGCTAATGTTACACCAAACAAGTTATTGGGTTGTTCCCCAAATACAGACAGGCCCATTTAGAATGTTACTTTTGACATGGAGTTACCTGCTGCTCCTGCTTTTGTTCACAAGGCACGCTTTGCACATGAAAATCAAGATTTACACAAGTGTCCCACCCTTGATTGTAGGTCTTCTTGTTCCTTGTAGAAGAAAAATTCTCAAAATACTTAAGCTCTAGCAAAGAAAGATTTAATTTCTTATCCTCATCGAAGTCTATCTAAAGGTCATAAAAGGAAGAAGGTAAAAGCTACAAAATTTTCAGAGCAACTTAAAGATCATTTGTTAGAGTTTTCGGATGATGATTTTGATGATGAAGTGCAACAACCACAAGAAGAAGGATTTGCTCGAAAGCCTATTAAAGTAAGTGCAAAAATCTTTAATTCAAAAAATTGTTCAAAAGATAAAGAGGCTTGTGGTAATATTCTTGAGGGCTTTTTCGGTAAACGAGTTTGGGTCGTTTCAATATCGAATATCAAATTCTTGGTTTTAGTGAATGGCTCTCCTTCTAAGGAAGGAATGATGAAAAGGGATTTAAGACAAGGTGATCCACTATCACCTTTTCTTTTTATTCTTGTAACCGAGGTTCTAAGATTGCTTCTTTCTAATGCATTACGATGTGGAAGATTAAAAGGTGTGTATATTGATCGTTATAATAGTATTAATCATTCATAATAAGCCGATAGTACTATTATTTTTGCGCATCCCTCAATGGAAGAAATGAGTTGCATTCATCAAATTCTTGATCGTTTCTTTCAAGTGTCTGGGCTTCAAATGAATTCGAGTAAAACAATGATTTATGGTGTAAATGTGTCGAAGGAAGTTTAGATATGTTTGTAGGTTTTCTAGTGCAAGGTTGGCGCGTTGCTATTTGATTACCTTGAGGTCTCGATTGGGGCGAAGATATCTAGAGAAATGACATGGAAGTCGATTATAAAAAAATTCAAGAAAAAACTCTCGGGGTGAAAAGTTAAATGACTCTCTTCTGGAGGAAGGTTAGTTATGGTGAATGGGGTTCTAGCTAGCCTTCCTACTTATTACATGTATATCTTTAAAGTTCGCAAAGGTGTGATTAAAAATTGGAAAGATTGAGACGCAATTTTTTTGTGGTGGGGATTTGTTGGTTAGAAAAATGGTCCTCGTGAAATGGAGTAAAGTTTGTTTGCCAAAGGAATGTGGAGGTCTTGGGATCGTACCTTTAAGGTTAATAAACTTGACTTTACTAGCTAAATGGTGGACAAGATTTAATCATAAACAAGGAAGCTACTTGGAAGGTTATTGTAGAAAAGTCATTTGAAAGAACATATTGTGGGAATTTGCTATCGGATGTGACGCAAATTAATAGAAATAAAGTTTTCTTTGTGTGACGGAAAATGTTGAAGCTTCAAAATACGGATGAGTTGTTTAATATTCTTAGTCCTCAAAGTTAGAGGTGGAAGATTGGAAATGGGTCTCACATTTTGTTTTGGAATGATCTATTGGTAGGAGTTTTTAAATTAAAAGATCAATTTCAGGTCCTATATCGTTTAATTTCTAAAAGGGATGGAAGAGTTGTGGATATGAAGGTGTTTGATGGTAATGGGCTAATAAATTAGGATTTGGTTTCACACACGAACTTAACGAACATGAGCTATTCAAGGAGGCATCCAAGTACATGAAGTTTTAAGTTATAGGCAATGTTTGAGTGTTGGGTCGGATGATAAATGTGGTTGGTGTTTGGAATTTATAGAATCTATAGATAACTTACTTCTTCATTGTTCTTGGACTCATAAAGTTTGGCCGGCTTTATTTTTTTGGTGGAATGTAGAATGGACTATGCCTTCCACTATTCTCGAATTCTCACATGATTGGTCTAATGAAATCGGTAACAAAGCGGGTAAATTTTGGTCTTTAATTGGGGCGGCCTCCATATGAGCTATTTGGTGTGTGAGGAACGATTTGATTTTCAATGGAGTGTACACATGTTGGGCCGCGACGGTGGAACGGGTCAAAGTGAAGGTGTTTCAATGGATAGTTAACGGGAAGTTTTGTGAGAGTCACCAATTTTATGTTTTGAGCTCTCAACCACGATTGCTTTTGTAGTATAATCCTTAAAGTATGTTTGTGGTTTTTCGATTTATAGCCACTGTTTATGCTTCTATTTTATTTCATTCAAAGTGTAAAAGTCAAATGGTTTGAGCATGTAACCATCTGACCTTTTTGTAACTCTGTTTTCCTCTTTTCACAAATTGTGAAATGGGTCGTTTATATATTTTCAAGTTTTTTGCACACACACAAAAAAAAAAAAATACAACCATCAATTATACAATTACGGAGTACAATTAAAAATATGCGAGTCGATTATTTGATTATCACCAATAATATCAAATCTGATATAATCTAATATGTCGTCGTCAACAACCAACCATCTTCGCCGTCAACAAACATCATCACCAACAACCATCATCGCCGCCAACAACCTTAACCGCCGCCAACAACCCGTCATCGTCGTCATCAACAAACCATCACCAACATTCATCTGATCTAATGTGTCGACTAAAAGAGGGTTTTGTTGTTGTAAACTTTTCAACTTGTTTCATGTAATATTTAGCGGGTCATGAACTTCGTTAGTCACAGGTGGTTTATATCAGTTTATATCAAAAATTGAAACATGCAAATAGTGTATACTAAAAGTGAAATATGCAAATATGATGAAATCTGCTAGTGGGATGAAGAAGAATCTTGTCTTTGTTGAAATATATGTTGATTGTGAAGAAGAATTATATTATTAGGGTTCATGATTGTGAAATATATGTTAACATGTTATTTTGATTTTTGGATTTATTTTAGAGTTCATGATGAAGAAGAAGATGAAGATGAAGATCTAAATGAGAATGAAGAGTGCATGTTTTTGTCATTTACTTTTAAAGTTTCAGAGTTTTCGATTTTGATATTGATGTTTGATTTATATTTTAGGTTGTGGGTCATGTTCAAGGTTTGATTTAGATTTCAAGGTTTGATTTAATTAGGTTGCTTTGTTCCAGAAATGTTTGTAGAGATGTGAGGGAGAAATGCTAGATATAAGGTATTGAAGGCTGAAAGTGTATTAAAAAGATGAAAATACCCATCACGTGTTACTCATATGATGACACTTAACGGATCATTTGGACGAAAAGTTGAGGGAGGGATGCAGATTGCAAAATTTTGATAACCAAAGGATTCTAAATGCAAAAAATTTACTTGAGGGACGCTGTTAGCAATATGAAGTATAATAGAGACCAACGGAGCAAAAAAGTTTCTAGATATTTGTACAACCATAATATGCTGAACATGAGAATGAAAAACAGATCGACATACTAAACACAAAAATAAGCGTAACTCACTCTTGCAGATAACATAGTATTAGTATGAGAAAATAAAACTTGGTCAATCATATATACTTGTGGAATTATAATTACTATGGAAAATATATCTTTCATACGGAGTATTATTTTTATATTTTTTGTTAAGAGTAATTACAAATTAATATGAACGGAGAAGGGGCTAAAGAAAGGGAGGTGATACTCACACACTCTTTTTTTATTCATGTACACTTTTTGGCATAATAGTAATAGTTACAATTATATCTCTAAATTTATCTAGAAAATTGAACCTGCATTATCATAAGTAAGAGTATATTAGTAAGTTAGTGTGTATAGATAAAAAAAAGTGTGTGAGTATCACCTCCTTTAAAGAAAACGAATTAACAAGTGTTATTCAATTCAATACTCCATCCGTCCATTATATTTTGAATTATCAGATTATAAATATAAATTTTATTATTATACGGAGTACCAATTAAAAGAGACTAATGTGTGTAAAAATGAAAGTTGAAGAATTTTACGAGTAACGCTGGAGTAACTAACTAGAATTCATGATTAATTAGTTTTAACTAATATAATATTACTTTATTTTAATTAGAAATATTTAATATTTATATTTATCATCTGATTTGCATTGTACTCCGTATTATATAGTAGGGTATGTTACTCTATATAAAATTAATAATATATACTCAATATTGTGTTGCCTGTTTATTGTTTATTATTTTCTTTAAGTTTATTAAGTACATATTAATAATTTCGACAAACGATATGTATATACAAGTTGGAAATCTTGCTTTCAATAAGATGTTAAAAAGGTCTAAAAGCCATCAAAAATACTAGTACTAAACAGAGACAAAAACCATCCAGATTTTCATTAGTATTGTACGGAGTAGCTAATATGCCAAACAATTGAGTAAAATAGCACTACCATAAAAATAAAAATAAAAACCATAAAAATACTTTAGTATATATATGTAGCTTCAAGATTTAACCAACTGCATCAAAAATAGTAATGGTAAATAAAATTAAATAGCCTCGGGTCTTAGTTGAACTAAGTAAAGTTCCTCATCTCTATTCCAACTCCTCTTAGCTTTTGGTCCTGTTGGTCCATCTTCACTAAACAATTCTTTTGGTAATCTTTTAATAATTTGCCCAATAACTATCCTTTGATACCATGGTAACATTTTTACTACAGAACCTAATGCATCTTCAACATTATAATCTATATGTGGACCCCACCTCCTCGTATAGTTCAACCACGGTGGCTCAACAACCACACCACCCAAATACTCGGCTGCCACAACCACCGTGCAAGCACTCGTGTCCATAACCTTATCGCTCGGGGCCAACTTGTCTAGCATGCCAGCAACTTTTGCACCTACCCATCCATAACGAACATCCCCTGATCTTGCATACAATCCATGGCTATGTAACGCCGAGTAAGCCACTATTCTATTATTCGCGTCGAATTCCAGCCCCGATGCACCGATCCATTCGCCCCAACTATGTCTCGCAAAGTATACACTATTCAACTCTCCATTAATATTGCTTATCCTTAATGTGATATGTTCCCAATCACCTACATGCTCACCCACCTTTCCTAATGGTATAGTAAAAGACAACACTTTTGCCGTTGATGGACCATTAAAAGGGTGAAACACCTAAATGGTAATATCAGTAAATAGTCCTCCACCAACCGGCTTAACATGAGCGTAAGAAGCAGCATTTTGTAGATTACCAATCTTAACTCTATCTTTACTCGAATCATCAACCGGAAGATCGAGCCAATAAGTTTCATCATCCGGACCAAATTGTGGAAGGTTCGTACCATTTTTCTCAATTGCTCCCGGGTAAGACTCTTCCCCTTGGCTACAGTAAAGCAATGCGCCACTATCGAAAAACCAATCAACCGATGAAGGCAGGTATTCTTCATCCGAATGGAAATAAATGATGGGAGAGTACTTGTTTATACACTCTTGAATTTGTGTCATATTCGGCATGTTTTCCAAGTCATCATTAGCCTTCAACTTCCCTAGACGTTCGTTTTTGATCTTGAAACCACCCATAGAACTATGAACTTGCAAACCGTTCATATCAATAACGTTCTTGTTCTCAAATAAAACCGTCATTTGATCATCATTTGGAATAATATTCGATTGCTTCATTGGAATGTGATCATGATCATCTGTAAAGTCGACATGAACGCAACTCACTTTATCAAGTGACGGCTTGTTAAATTCGCGAGTGATCACGTACCCAATAGCCTTGTAGCCGTACGGGGCGATTGGGAGCCACACGTAAGCTTCACCGTCTTTTTTCTTTCTATTTAACGAGTGGCTAGACCACTTAAGAACGTAATCAGTTGGTGATTTGAGACTTGGTTTAACGGGATTGTTTGACACATCTTTTGCCACAAGAAAATGTCCAAAAAGTGGGATGTTGTTTGGATGTGCATATGATCCTAAACTTGAAAAACCATGTGGGATTGAAACAGGATCATAAAATGTTGTCCCGGAGCCACCTTCATTCATTGACCATATTTTCTTGAATGATGTCACATGAGTCACAACTAAACCTCCCAAATCTATGCTTCCACTTGCAAACCCTCCACCTAAAATAGACAATCATCAAATTCAAATTAAATATCAAATATATAATTATATGAAAAATGACTAATAGTCCGTATATCAACAAGATCATTATAACCATCATCATTTGATGATTATGTTATACTGTATCATTTTATAACACGTGATATGGAAACTAAACTATCATTTTCTATGCAAATAATATATACGGAGTCTGTCTTTATACGGACTACTAAATAAAGAAAAAATTATTATTCAGAAAGAGAGTTAAATTGTAATAAACATATCTAGTAAAAGCGCACACTTACATGTGAGGTGAAGACAGATAAATAAAGAGGAACGTAGCTACATCCTTTTGTATTCATATTTTTTTAAAGTGTAACATTTCTTATCAAAAAAGTGCTTGTGTCTACAAATGTTTAATTAGAATGGTATATAGTGAAAGGTCGACACTTGTATGAATTCATACACATGTGTAAGAGTATGACATAATCAAACCGATGTATGTATCACCTTGAGCGTAACATTTTGTTTCAAAAAAGAACAAAACAGTTACTATTAAATATACTACATATTATTACTGGAAAAATAAATAATTATGAAAATGAAAGTGGGATTACCTTGATGATCAGGTTTCGATTTGGAAACAGAAGAAGGAAGTTGAAACAAGGTATGAATATTATCTTGTGAACTAATCGTTGTTGCCACATTGCAAGAGAAAAACAAAGAGAATAAGATCAGAGTGGCAACCGGAGAAGAATTCATCTTTTGAAATGAATTGAGAAACAGAAAACAGGTTAATTCATTTGTGAATCACTTATCATGCTTTTATAGTTGCTCATGCATGCATAATTTCTCATTAGATTTGGACGATCCAAATTAATTTCCTTGATAATATTATACAAAAATAGGTGCATGAGATATATATTTTGTGTTGACATTCTAGCTAAATAAACTGGTAACATAATTCTTTTATTTAAGGAATTGATTTATGTTGTCTTTTGTAATATCTAATTATCTGTAACTATACACTGTATATATGGTTGCAAAGGTTTTTTTTTTTTTTTTTTTTTTTTTTTTTTTTTTTTAATATGTTTCATCTACTATCTACTTCACCCATCTATTAATCACCGGAATCTTGCCTAAAGTTAGTAGTTACATAAGACACAAGTTAATACTATCATTTTATAAGTTATAATTTTTTTTCAATATAATAATGTAAATCATACTATATTGTAATTAACAAAGTTATACATTTAAAAACAATTATTTCAATAAAATTTAATTTTCGTTAAATTTGGAAAATATTAGTAAATTTCTATTTATAAATATGGATGAATAATTGGATATGGATATAAGCTAGGTAGTCAAATCCTTCTTTTTCTTTTTTTGTTGAAGAAAATAGTCAATATTTAAATATTTTTTATCTTTGTGTTGTTAGTCCAGTGTAATGGTCTATTGGTCTGGGTTTCCTCCAAGGCACTAATTCGGAGCAGTTTATGCAACTGCGTGAGACGATTGAGTGGGTGCTTTAGCCCCGCTGAGTGATCCCAAACTGTTATTCGAAAGAAAAAAAAAAGTATCCAAATACTTTTGTTTAATTATTTAGCATTTCAATGTAAATTAGAGACTGCATTGTTTGTATGAAAAATGTTTTATTCTGTAATTTCTCTTTGTTCACTACTTGAAATATCATTGTGTTTTCTAACAAACATTTAGAATGTAGCTTTGGGTTAAATAGAAATTTATATTTATATAAACAAATATATATGAATAAAGAAGTAGATAATGTACAAATGATAGTGCATCAAGTTCACATGATTGGTATGCAAGTTTTGGCCACTCGGATGTAAAAAATTTTGTACATAATTAGTCGAGTCTATATATATGATTTCTTTAACAAATATTTTTAAAGATTTCAAAGATAGGGTCCTACAATTATATTGGTCAAAAAAGCAAAAGATGGAAGGTTTTTTCTGTTAGGACTACCTAGAGCGCGAATAATTAGATCTCATACTCTGATATATGTTACCGAGCAAGATTACTCACTGGCTGTTTCCAACCCATTCATGACCACCACTAAATACATGAGACCTCTTGTAAGGAATTTTGAGTCTCAACCACTGAGCTATCTTGTTTATTGGTGTACTGTAAAATTTTTAATCATCGTTTGTAAAAAAAATAAAAATAAATAATTAACGATGTCCTGGAATTCACGGGCATATATGTAGGCTCGCTAATGTGGATGTATAGATATTGATGGATGTGGAGAGATATTGTAATGACCAGGACTTTTCCATGATTATATATATGAGATTAATATTTACATGCATAAATGTTTCCAACATGTTAAGCAATCAAACTTGTTAAGACATGAATGTTTAAAACGGATTTTACATAAACGATTGATCACCCAGTTTGTCCGACGATTCACGAACGTCATAACTTGTAAAAATGATGTAATGGAATATATATGGATATATATATATATATATATATATATATATATATATATATATATATATATATATATATATATATATATATATATATATATATATATATATATAACTTGATAAAATGATATTTAAGTATCTCATTAAGTATATTAACAATGGGATATAAACATAAAATGAAACTATTAACTTAAGGGTTTCGAAACAATATATACATGTAACGATTAACGACGAAATAACGGCTTAAATTAAAATGTATATATATGTATTGTAATAAGATGTATTTACACATTTGAAAGACTTAAATACATATATCAAAATACTTATACTTAACAAAGATAGTTATAATCGTATTCCCATTCGTTTTCATCAAAATTCTACTCGTATTCATACGGTATTTGTACCCGTATAATACCCAGCTTCTAGATGTATATATTATTGGTATATACACATAATAATTCAGCTCTTAGCAGCCCTAAATGATTTAGGAAACATGTGAGAACCATCATTTAACATCTAGCATCAAATAATTAAGCTAAATAACAAAACTAAAAACCTTTGTTGACTTGTTAAAAAAAAACGTGTATATGCATGGATATATACATCCATTTCATGCTAGATTACTACATCATTTTACTCTCAAAACACACACACTACCACCTCTTTTAACCTTCATCATATTCAGTAAGATTTGATCTCATAATCAGGCTTCGATCACCATAAAAAGAATCATTCAAGAACACATCAAGAACACTTCGAAAAATCCTTTCAAGTTTGCTAGATTACTATCAATCCTTCTAATCCATTTCAAGTAATCATCCAACATCAACAAATATTCATTTACTTACAGTAGTTTATCATTCTAAATCAACGTAATATTCATATTCAAGCTTTGATTCGATTTCTATAACTATAACTATCTTAAATCATGTAGTAATTTTACTCGAATTTGTTTTCAATTCATGATTCTACTTCAAGAGTTTCCAAGCTATCAAAGATCCTTTCAAGCTCAAGATTATTTCTTGTCATTTCCAGTAGGTTTACCTTCTAAATTTGAGGTAGTAACCTTGTTCATAACTATAATGACCCGGAAAATTTCGATTTATCTAAACCAATTCTCTATATGATTTAATATTTTTGTCATGATAAGCAATGCTGTCATAACCCGTCCTTAACCATAAGAACGTGTTAGATAACGTATGATTTCATTGCGAGGTATTGACCTCTATATGCGACATTTTTAAAAGAACAACTGCATATATTTTACATTACAAACCATAATTCTTATTTTGATACAAGCTTTAGACAAAATAAAGATGATTATCGTTTAGCGATAATCTTAGACTTACAAACTTTACATGTGATGATAACAATACGATTTCTAGCATATTTTACATTACAAATCCTCCGATATGCAGTTTTATTTTTGACACAAATATGCATACTCAAGATCTTGTTTAAATTCAACATGTTGCAGCGGAAGCTTTTAGAAATCACCTGAGAATAGACATGTTTTAAAAGGTCAACATAAAGTTGGTAAGATATAGGTTTAGTGCCGGCAGCGATATAAATATAGACCACAAGATTTCATATATAAACATTTTAATAAAAATATTCTAAGTGGTTGAGCACTTGGTAACCATACTTAACATTTAATCACGTCGCATATTCCCTTTATTATGAAATCTTACTACACCGTACCAAGTGTAGTCACAAAACGAAGTACTGTGCAACCGTTGAATACTGGTCGTCCAGTCCGGTTGGGGTTGTCAGGCCCGATAGATCTATCAACAGGATTCGCGTTTACAATACCGCTGTAAATAACAGTTACCAAGCTACAGGGAAGTATGCCAGTGGTACAACTCAACGTAGAATATATTTTTCAGTTACTTGTGTCCATAACGTAAAACATAAAATACATGTATTCTCATCCAGAAATACTTAGAGTTTAAAAGTGGGACTATATACTCACTTTTGTCTTGAAGATATGTAATTTCGACTTGGTCTCCGATTGATATCACGAACCTATCCATATATAGTTTATCAATATATTTCTATTTTAAACAATCGTCACATATATATACTTTTTATACTTTTAATAGTTTTAATAATTTCTTAGTCCGTAGTTAGCAGTCCGGTGTTAGTAATTCAATTTTAATGGTTCATTTTTAGGTGTTTAATAAACCCCCAATGAAATAAATAAAAACCCCCATCGTATATGTATTGGTCGAGATTAATCTTGACCCACGGTACCGGTGTTGTCAAATGACGTGTTGCGTACATAAAGTACCGGTGTTGTCAAATGACGTGTTGCGTACAATCATGGGATCTTATGATTAATCTTCTCGTATTGTTTACGGGTGATCCTGAACCATATAAAATTAAATTATGAGTACATATATATAAAATATCATGTTATTTTAAAAAGATGTGATTTATTTAATTTTCTCCAATTATTTTCGTAGCTAAACTAGTCTTAGATATCCGATCTCGTTTTGGTCATAGTTTCTTCGTTACAACTCCGTTTTCGTTGATTCAACTTGCCACTTCCTTGGATTGAGTCCCTCTTTAAGACTATGAACTGTAAATACCTTAGTTTGTATTCGAAATCACAGGTCATAGGTCAAACTTTAGTGAAACTTATGGAGTTGATCATTTTCCATCATATAAACAACCTTAAATGATTATTTTTCTAAAAATACTTATACTTTGAGTTAAATCATGAAATTTTTATGTGTTAACATATTCATAGTAAATATCAATTTTCCAGAAAATAAGCCTCCAATTCAAAGTTCAAAATAGTTTTTAATTATCCAACCCAAAACAGCCCCCGGTTACACTCCGACACCGTAGATTCAGTTTTAAGGTGTTCTTTGAAAAACCAAGTTATACCTTGTTAAATTAGCATATATTTAAGTTATATTATAGGTCTTGTAGTATTTTAAAAGTTAAGTTAGAAGGATCTATTTAGTTTGAAAACAAGTTTGAAAACATTCAAACTATGTTCTTGTTGTTAAAATTTTATACCATAAAATAAGATAGCTATATATATATGAATCGAATAAGGTTATGAACAAAGTTACTACCTCAAGTTACTTGGACAAGATTGCTGTAAAAGAGGAGTAAGAACCTAGAACCAAAAGAGTGATGGAATTGGATGAAAGATTGGAAGTAAACTTGTGTTCTTGAAAGGATTCTTGAAGTGTTCTTGTATGGTTTTTCTTATGATGATTAAGGGTTGTTTTTGAAGCTAAATGATGGGGAAAATTCTTGGAGATGATCAAGTATGAAGTTAAGAGTATTTTGAGAGAGAAATGGGAGTGTAAGTATGAGAAAATGGGGTGAAGAAATGGTGTGCATGCATAAAAACGTTTTTAGGTTATAAAGGAAAAAAAAGATACCTAACTTTGTTTTCTTGCTAAATAATTCATGCTACTTGACAAATGGTTGGTTCCACATGTTTCTTAATCATTTAAGGCTGCTAAGGAGCAGATTTTTATTGGTATATACCAATAGTAAATACATCTAGAAGCTGCGTATGATACGGGTACATATACCCTAGATATACGTGTAGAAATCTTTGAGAAAACGGAACGAGGATTCAAATATAGCTATCTTTTGTAAATATACTTATATTGTTTTATGTATGTAAGCCCTTTAAAAGTGATAAAATACATATCTATACGATGCATGTATAAGTATTATAGGTTATAAGTATTTATGTCGAAGAACGTTACGTATAGTTATCGTTTTGAAAACTTAAGTTAGTAGTTTCAAAATATACTTATAACTCATTGTTATTAGTACCCAATGAGATGTTAAACATCCTTAGATCATGTTAAATATATATAAATACATATATATACATAAACGTATAATTATCGTATGTTATATAGTTCGTGATATCATCGGTCAAATTGGACGGTCAAACGTTGTGTAAAACTCTTTTCAAAAACATAAATCTCAACAATTTAGATTGCTTATCATGTTGGTAAGGTTTAATTTATGTAAATATTAATCTTATAAGTATAAATTGATCGAAAAAGTCCGGGTCATTACAGTACCTACCCGTTAAATAAATTTCGTCCCGAAATTTTAAAATCGTACCTATTTTGCGTCATCGGGAAACAAATGCGGGTATTTTTGTTTCATTTGATCCTCTCGCTCCCAAGTAAACTCGGGACCTCTTCTTGCATTCCAACGAACTTTAACGATCGGTATGTTACTCTGCTTGAGCCGTTTAACTTCACGATCCATGATCTCGATTGGTTTTTCTATGAATTGTAGTTTCTCGTCAACTTGAATTTCTTCAAGAGGAATGGTGAGGTCTTCCTTTGCAAGACACTTCTTAAGGTTCGAGACGTGAAATGTATTATGTACTCCGGCGAGTTGTTGCGGTAACTCGAGTCGATAAGCTACCGGTCCAATGCGTTCGATGATCTTGAACGGGCCTACATACCTTGGGTTTAGTTTACCCCTTTTTCCAAAACGTATTACACCTTTCCATGGTGACACCTTTAACATAACCATGTCACCGATCTGAAACTCTAATGGTTTCCTTCGAACATCGGCGTAGCTCTTTTGGCAACTACGGGCTGTTTTCAATCTCTCCTTGATTTGTACTATCTTCTCAGTCGTTTCGTGTATGATCTCGGGACCAGTTAATTGTCGATCTCCTACTTCATTCCAACAAATAGGAGATCTACACTTCCTTCCGTACAATGCTTCGAATGGCGCAGCTTTAATGCTCGCATGATAACTATTATTATACGAGAATTCTGCTAATGGTAGATATTTATCCCATCCGTTTCCAAAATCGATCACACATGCCCTGAGCATGTCTTCAAGAGTCTGAATCGTTCTTTCACTCTGCCCGTCGGTTTGCGGATGATACGCGGTACTCATATCCAAACGAGTTCCTAGGGCCTCCTGTAGTGATTGCCAGAACTTTGATGTAAATCTACTATCACGATCGGATATAATGGAAATAGGTATTCCATGCCTTGAAACAACTTCCTTTATATACAATCGTAATAGTTTCTCCATTCTATCTGTTTCCTTTATAGGCAAGAAGTGTGCAGACTTGGTGAGAGATCAACAATCACCCAAATGGTGTCGTATCCCCAGGCAGTCTTTGGTAACTTCGTGATGAAATCCATGGTAATACCATCCCATTTCCATTCTTGGATTTCTGGTTGTTGAAGTAACCCTGACAGCTTCTGGTGTTCAGCTTTGACTTTGGAACAAGTTAAACATTCCCCAACATATGTTGCAACGTCTGTCTTTAAATTAGGCCACCAATAATGTGTCTTAAGATCTTGGTACATCTTTCCAACTCCAGGATGTATCGAGTATCTTGTCTTATGTGCCTCATTTAATATCAACTTCCTTAATCCACCCAACTTCGGTACCCAAATACGATTTGCAAAATATCGAATTCCATCTTCCCGCATAACGAGTTGCTTCTCATACTTCTTCATTATTTCATTTCCTATATTTTCTTTAGTAAGTGCTTCTCGTTGAACTTCTTTGATTTGTGAGTTGAGATTCATGCGAATTTTTATGTTCATCGCTCGTACTCGAATTGGTTCTCGTTCCTTTCTGCTTAAAGCATCGGCCACCACGTTCGCCTTCCCGGGATGATAACGAATTTCACAATCATAGTCGTTTATTAACTCGACCCACCTACGTTGTCTCATGTTCAGCTGTTTCTGATCAAAAATATGTTGAAGGCTTTTATGATCAGTAAACACAGTGCATTTAACCCCATACAAGTAGTGTCTCCATATCTTCAATGCAAACACGACTGCTCCCAGTTCTAGATCATGCGTCGTATAATTCCGCTCGTGAATCTTCAATTGTCGGGATGCGTATGCAATAACTTTCTTTCGTTGCATAAGAACGCAACCAAAACCTTGTCGCGAAGCGTCACAATATATTTCAAAATCATTAACTTCTTCTTTAGTAATTGAAATGCACTCTCCTGCTCAGAAGTCCATTCATATTTCTTCCCTTTTTGCGTTAACGCTGTCAACGGCTTAGCTATTCGGGAAAAATCTTGAATAAACCTTCTATAATAACCGGCTAAACCCAAAAATTGACGTATCTGCGTTGGTGTCTTAGGAGTCTCCCATTTTTCAATGGCTTCAATTTTTGCTGGATCAACCTGAATTCCTTTGCTACTAACAACGTGGCCAAGAAATTGCACTTCTTTCAACCAGAAAGCACATTTAGAAAATTTAGCATATAGCTGTTCTTTTCTCAACAACTCTAATATCAACCTTAAATGCTGCTCATGCTCTTGCTCACTCTTGGAATAGATAAGAATATCATCAATGAAAACGATAACAAACTTATCTAAATATGGACTACAAACTCGATTCATGAGGTCCATGAATACAGCTGGCGCATTTGTCAACCCAAACGGCATGACCAAAAATTCGTAATGACCATAACGTGTCCGAAAAGCAGTTTTCGGAATGTCCTCTTCTTTGACACGTAATTGATGATAGCCCGACCTTAAGTCAATTTTTGAGTACACACATGATCCTTGGAGTTGATCAAATAAGTCGTCAATTCTCGGTAGTGGATACCGATTTTTGATAGTTAACTTATTTAATTCACGATAATCTATACACATCCTAAAAGATCCATCTTTCTTTTTAACAAATAGAATCGGAGCTCCCCACGGTGAAGTACTTGGTCGTATGAATCCATGATCCAGTAATTCTTTTAACTGACTCTGAAGTTCTTTTAACTCGGACGGTGCAAGTCTATATGGAGCACGAGCCACTGGTGCGGCTCCTGGTACTAAATCTATTTGAAATTCTACAGATCTAAATGGAGGTAATCCCGGCAACTCTTCCGGAAAAACTTCAGGAAAATCTCTTGCCACAGGCACGTCGTTGATGCACTTCTCTTTTTCTTTCTTTTCGACTTTATTAACATGTGCTAAGATAGCATAGCACCCTTTCTTCAAGTACTTTTGAGCTTTCAAATAACTAATGAGTTTTAGCTTTGAGTTACCCTTCTCTCCATAAATCATCACCGGCATTCTATCCTTACAAGGAATGCGAATTGCCTTCTTGGCACACACAACTTCAGCTCCTACTTTGGACATCCAGTCCATGCCGACTATTACATCAAAACTTCCTAATTCTACGGGTATCAAGTCAATTTTAAACGTTTCTCCAGCTAAATTTATTTTACAATCACGGCAAATTTTATCGGCTTTAATTAGTTTACCATTAGCTAACTCAATCATGTACTTAGCATCTAGAGGTAATGATGAACAATTCAATTTAGCGTGAAAGTCTCTACACACGTAACTTCTATCAGCACCAGTATCAAATATAATAGATTCGGATAAGTTATTAATGGTAAACGTACCCGTAACAAGCTCCGGGTCTTCACATGCCTCTTTAGCATTAATAACAAATGCTCTTCCACGTGCAGGTCCGATATTCTTCTCTGGATTCGGGCACTGGCTCTTATAGTGACCTTGTTTTCCACACCCAAAACAAGTAATGGTAGCCAAAGCAGTTCTATTTGCATTGGTGGCAGGAGTCTTGGTACCATTTGTATTTGTAACGAGAGCCCTACAATCTTCAGCAAGATGACCCTTTCGATTACATTTGTTGCATACCACATTACAGTAACCAGAGTGATGTTTGTGGCATCGGTTGCATAAAGGATTTTGTCCTTTATAACCAAAGCTTAAACCACTACCCGTACCTTGCGTGTTTTCTTGTTTCTTAAAAGATTGTTGTTGGTTACCTCGATCATAATTTCCATTCCACTTTCTTTTGTTACCTGATACCTTCACATCAGTATTGGATACTTTCTTATCCATGATGACCTGATCCATTAGCTCGTTTGCCATGGTTATAGCTTCATGAATTGTCTTAGGTTTCGATGCTGTAACATTTGCCTTGACCTTTTTGGGCAAACCATCTTTGTACATTTCAATCTTCCGTTCTTCGGTTGGAACCAATTCAGGACATAGCAAAACTAATTCCATGAATCGCTGATTGTAGTTGGTGATTTCAGTACCAATAACCTTCAGACTTCGTAACTCATCTTCCAACTTCCTAACCTCGTTCCTTGGACAATATTCATTGATTAACATTGTTTTGAATTCTTCCCACGGAGTATCATAAGCTACATCTCCTCCTACAGCCTTCACATAATTTTTCCACCACGTGAGTGCACTATCTTGTAAAGTGCACGATGCATACTTGGTCATGTCCTTCTCAACACAACCACTGATTTTAAACACAGTCTCCATCTTTTCTATCCACCGGGTTAAACCGATCGGTCCTTCTGTTCCACTGAATGATGAGGGCTTGCAAGCTTGAAAAGTTTTGTAAGTGCACCCCACACTAGGATTTGGGTTAACTGCAGCACCTCTTGCAGCCTCGACCCATAACATTCTGTCGTTCACTCGCTGATTGATGAGTTCCTGGATTTCTTGTTCCGTCATTCGGTTCAATCGCGCCATATTCTTCTATAAGAATGAAAAGAAAATAATTATTCACATGGAATATTATAGATGTAGTGTATATTTACAGTACATTATAGCTTATTAATAATATGAACCAGGTATTATTATAAAAGCCTTTTCTTCTTATTAGCGTTTTATAATTATATCTAGGGTAGTACCTACCCGTTAATGTCCATACTTAATAGCTTAGTACAGAATCAATTACTACCATCTAAATAATACTTAACCATGAAAAATTATTGTATTTCACACTTCACTATTTTACATATGCTTATCTTACATCGAACATTAAGCAAACCACACTAATAATATTATACAAAACATTATATGATCCCATGGTTTAATACGGCAGCGCATCGTTTGGTCTATTTTCTAGGACGTTTAGGTTCAAAGAATCGCTTAACGCTTATCCTGGCTGTCTGCCTATATTTTGGCTGTGGGACTGAAGAACTGGATGCCGGGATAGAACGAATAGGAATAGCGGGAATAGGGGTGGTAGTGTCTAGTGGAGTTGGTGCCACATCATCCTTATTAAACTCAGGATTTGAATTTTCTAATTCATTAGCCTTTCGTTTCTTTCCTAGTTCGAACTCTTCTTTTGTAATTTCCTGTATTTCTTCCTCGGGTTCACTTTCCTCCTCGGGTTCACTTTCCTCCTCGGGTTCACTTTCCTCCTCGGGTTCACTTTCCGGGTTCTCTATAGTCGGTTCATCCGGAATTTGTGAGTCTTTCCCATAGATATTATTTTCGTCATCGGATAGGTTAATGACTGGAACACCATCTGAAGATTCTGGTTCGGAGTCGCTGAATGTGATAACAAGTTTTGAGCCCGACATCTATCAGACAACAACTAACCCATTAGTACTACATAATATTTACATATAAATTTTAATCAACAATGATAAGCAATGGTTTTTAAATCAGACCCGGTCAAAGTCCAGACTTACTAATGTATCCTAACGACTTATCAGTTAGACACACTAATGCAAACCTGGTTCGCTAAGACCACCGCTCTGATACCACATGTCATAACCCGTCCTTAACCATAAGAACGTGTTAGATAACGTATGATTTCATTGCGAGGTATTGACCTCTATATGCGACATTTTTAAAAGAACAACTGCATATATTTTACATTACAAACCATAATTCTTATTTTGATACAAGCTTTAGACAAAATAAAGATGATTATCGTTTAGCGATAATCTTAGACTTACAAACTTTACATGTGATGATAACACTTTCTAGCATATTTTACATTACAAATCCTCCGATATGCAGTTTTATTTTTGACACAAATATGCATACTCAAGATCTTGTTTAAATTCAACATGTTGCAGCGGAAGCTTTTAGAAATCACCTGAGAATAGACATGTTTTAAAAGGTCAACATAAAGTTGGTGAGATATAGGTTTAGTGCCGGCAGCGATATAAATATAGACCACAAGATTTCATATATAAACATTTTAATAAAAATATTCTAAGTGGTTGAGCACTTGGTAACCATACTTAACATTTAATCACGTCGCATATTCCCTTTATTATGAAATGTTACTACACCGTACCAAGTGTAGTCACAAAACGAAGTACTGTGCAACCGTTGAATACTGGTCGTCCAGTCCGGTTGGGGTTGTCAGGCCCGATAGATCTATCAACAGGATTCGCGTTTACAATACCGCTGTAAATAACAGTTACCAAGCTACAGGGAAGTATGCCAGTGGTACAACTCAACGTAGAATATATTTTTCAGTTACTTGTGTCCATAACGTAAAACATAAAATACATGTATTCTCATCCCGAAATACTTAGAGTTTAAAAGTGGGACTATATACTCACTTTTGTCTTGAAGATATGTAATTTCGACTTGGTCTCCGATTGATATCACGAACCTATCCATATATAGTTTATCAATATATTTCTATTTTAAACAATCGTCACATATATATACTTTTTATACTTTTAATAGTTTTAATAATTTCTTAGTCCGTAGTTAGCAGTCCGATGTTAGTAATTCAATTTTAATGGTTCATTTTTAGGTGTTTAATAAACCCCTAATGAAATAAATAAAAACCCCCATCGTATATGTATTGGTCGAGATTAATCTTGACCCACGGTACCGGTGTTGTCAAATGACGTGTTGCGTACATAAAGTACCGGTGTTGTCAAATGATGTGTTGCGTACAATCATGGGATCTTATGATTAATCTTCTCGTATTGTTTACGGGTGATCCTGAACCATATAAAATTAAATTATGAGTACATATATATAAAATATCATGTTATTTTAAAAAGATGTGATTTATTTAATTTTCTCCAATTATTTTCGTAGCTAAACTAGTCTTAGATATCCGATCTCGTTTTGGTCATAGTTTCTTCGTTACAACTCCGTTTTCGTTGATTCAACTTGCCACTTCCTTGGATTGAGTCCCTCTTTAAGACTATGAACTGTAAATACCTTAGTTTGTATTCGAAATCACAGGTCATAGGTCAAACTTTAGTGAAACTTATGGAGTTGATCATTTTCCATCATGTAAACAACCTTAAATGATTATTTTTCTAAAAATACTTATACTTTGAGTTAAATCATGAAATTTTTATGTGTTAACATATTCATAGTAAATATCAATTTTCCAGAAAATAAGCCTCCAATTCAAAGTTCAAAATAGTTTTTAATTATCCAACCCAAAACAGCCCCCGGTTACACTCCGACACCGTAGATTCAGTTTTAAGGTGTTCTTTGAAAAACCAAGTTATACCTTGTTAAATTAGCATATATTTAAGTTATATTATAGGTCTTGAAGTATTTTAAAAGTTAAGTTAGAAGGATCTATTTAGTTTTCAAACAAGTTTGAAAACATTCAAACTATGTTCTTGTTGTTAAAATTTTATACCATAAAATAAGATAGCTATATATATATGAATCGAATAAGGTTATGAACAAAGTTACTACCTCAAGTTACTTGGACAAGATTGCTGTAAAAGAGGAGTAAGAACCTAGAACCAAAATAGTGATGGAATTGGATGAAAGATTGGAAGTAAACTTGTGTTCTTGAAAGGATTCTTGAAGTGTTCTTGTATGGTTTTTCTTATGATGATTAAGGGTTGTTTTTGAAGCTAAATGATGGGGAAAATGCTTGGAGATGATCAAGTATGAAGTTAAGAGTATTTTGAGAGAGAAATGGGAGTGTAAGTATGAGAAAATGGGGTGAAGAAATGGTGTGCATGCATAAAAACGTTTTTAGGTTATAAAGGAAAAAAAAGATACCTAACTTTGTTTTCTTGCTAAATAATTCATGCTACTTGACAAATGGTTGGTTCCACATGTTTCTTAATCATTTAAGGCTGCTAAGGAGCAGATTTTTATTGGTATATACCAATAGTAAATACATCTAGAAGCTGCGTATGATACGGGTACATATACCCTAGATATACGTGTAGAAATCTTTGAGAAAACGGAACGAGGATTCAAATATAGCTATCTTTTGTAAATATACTTATATTGTTTTATGTATGTAAGCCCTTTAAAAGTGATAAAATACATATCTATACGATGCATGTATAAGTATTATAGGTTATAAGTATTTATGTCGAAGAACGTTACGTATAGTTATCGTTTTGAAAACTTAAGTTAGTAGTTTCAAAATATACTTATAACTCATTGTTATTAGTACCCAATGAGATGTTAAACATCCTTAGATCATGTTAAATATATATAAATACATATATATACATAAACGTATAATTATCGTATGTTATATAGTTCGTGATATCATCGGTCAAATTGGACGGTCAAACGTTGTGTAAAACTCTTTTCAAAAACATAAATCTCAACAATTTAGATTGCTTATCATGTTGGTAAGGTTTAATTTATGTAAATATTAATCTTATAAGTATAAATTGATCGAAAAAGTCCGGGTCATTACAAATGCATTTTGACAAGTTTTAAAACTTTTGTAAATGAGTTTTATATAACGGTTGACCACCTTGTTTGTCCGACGATTCACGAAAAACGGTTTATAAATAGATATGTATATATATATATATATATATATATATATATATATATATATATATATATATATATATATATATATATATATATATATATATATATATATATATAATAAGTTGAAAGACGTTGATAAAATATTATGCGATTTAATTGTTACAACTAAATATGTGAACTTTTGTTTCTATACGATTCTTAAATGATATGTTATTACAACCCTCAAAATTCTTAATCCATATTTGATAATTATGGTAATTTTGACATGTTAAGTATCATTCACGAAAAAGTAGTCATTTTATTTCAAAAATCACACAAATGGTAACATATATTGTTAGTAGGGTAATAATTTTAAAGAATAATATTAATAATATAAACAACACATACACGTGAAGTTTATAAAAGTGATGTTACTATAACTCTTTTGAATTCAATATCACAGACGGAAGTTTAATTATTGATGGAACAAATTATCACGTTATGCTATATAATAGTATGGTCCCATGACTTTGTTAAAAATAAAAAAGAAAAAAAAAACTACAAGTTTAAAAGCGAAAGATACAAGCAAGCAAAGCTTGGTGTAAGAACATATATATTAAGCATAAAGTGTAGTACTACTCTTAAAAATAATGTGGGATATATACCTTTTAAGTTAGTAATATGGGATGGGACACCATTTGCTTTTGTTTGTGTGTTTTGATTGAAACTGAAGTTTTTATTTCTATAGAATTATAAAACACGTTTTGTATTTATATTTAATTATTATATTATTCATTATTATTATAGAGTATATATATATATATATATATATATATATATATATGTGTGTGTGTGTGTGTGTGTGTGTGTGTGTGTGTATAATTATATACAAGTGACAACTAATAATATAATTTTTGTTACACACGTTTTGCACATATTATATCAACTTGATATGTTATACCATGCATATATATATATTTGTCTACTTGCAACAAGAACCAACACCCATTTGTTTGGTAATAATTATGCTTTCTTTTACTCGAAAAAGACAAAAACACTTTCCATTTTTTTCTTTCGATACACTATAAACATGTATGTAATTATGCAAGTAGTGTGGGGGTTGCACTAAATAAATAAACATAAAGTTTATCCATTGGTTCCTTTTTGGTGTGTGGTGTCCATAAACACTAATTCATTGAATATTGAGATTAGCCCAAAAGTCCAAGTGTATTATTCAATCAGTGAATGTAAATATCCCGTGACAAAATGATTACTATTGATTTATTATATAGAGTACTAGATATAGATATGGACAGGGGTATTATATAAATAAGTAATATATTTCTGTTCTAGTTAACTAACATGCCATCACCTCCCCATATTCATCACTCTTTTTCTTTATCAATAACCATCGACAACCAGTGCATACCAAAACCCATTTATTGTTATTATTATTATTCTAAGATCGAACGAGAAAAATAATACATCGAGTGTATACATGGGTGTTCTAATTACGGGTTTTCAAACGAATTATAGCTAAGAAAATATTGGGTATTGTTCGTGAATCCAAGACCAACCATACAATCATCCACTATCGTTACGTCTACCTACAATATTGAATCTCAATATTGAACTGTGAGTTTATAGATCCCTTTTTAATTGCTTTTGAAATCTATATTTTTGGGCTGAGAATACGTGCACTTTATTTTAAACGCAATGGATACAAGTACATACTAAATTCTACACCAAGTTTGAACCGAAAATCCCTTAGATTTGGTAACTAGTAACTGCCGGTTATAAGAACTGGTGGGCGCGAGTAGTTATATATGGATCCATAGGGCTTGACATCCCCGTCTGTTCCAGGTATAGAAACCCTAGCCTGAACTATAAAACAGACGTATGCTATTTGAGGTTAGTACACGTTGGTTTGCGTGTATTATACATGTTGGTTGCATGTATGTTAAAACAGGGGTACTTATTTTATATACGTTAAAGTTTAGTTACCAGGGTGCTCAATCTTGTAGAATATTTTGTTAAACGTTTCTGGATGAAACAACTGAAATCTTATGATCCACCTTTATATACAGATGATGTGCAATATTAAAACTATAAACTCACTAACCTTTGTGTTGACATTTTAAGCATGTTTACTCTCAGGTTCCTAGAAGTCTTCCGTTGTTTACTTATACGTTATACAAGCTATATGCATGGAGTCATCATGCTTTATTCGAGAAAACTTTGCATTCACAAAATCTTCACCATGTATCTTATTTTGACTGCATTGTCAATGGATGTATTATTGTAAACTATTATTTACGGTGATTGTCTATATGTAGTAATTATCAGATGTCAAAAACCTTGGAATAGATATTCATTCATGCTGTGCCTTTTCAAAAGAATGCAATGTTTACGAAACGTATCATGTAGAGGTCAAAACCTCACTATGAAATCAATGAATAACGTACCGCGTCAATAGCGATTTTGACGGGTCGTTACAATAACCTTGTTCGATTCATACTTATATAACTATCTTATTCGAAAAATATAACTTGTAATCACTAGAACATAGTTTAGTTAATTCTAAACTTGTTCGCAAACAAAGTTCATCATTCTAACTTGACTTTTAAAAACAACCCCACACATGTATTATATCTATATGATATCTATATGATGTAGACGATAGAGAATAGAAAATGACTTTTCCAGTATGTTACTCCCGTAGTTTTATTTTGATAACAATACTTTTCCAGTATGCTTCTAGCTCATCGATCATCTTGCTAAACTTAGCATAGAATTCATTAAAACATCACATGATATTTTACTTTCATCCCAAAAAACCCATCTTTTTACAGTTTTAGCCCATCTTTTATTCATCTTTCTTTAATTAGTTAAAGATTACGTGGATAGTTCATGTGAATAGTTTGACGAACTCAGTTAACTTTCGTTAAAGTAAGGGATGAAATTGGGAGTTTAAAATGCTTTTAAGGATGAAAAATGCAAAAATAAAATACAGGGATGAAACGGGCAAAAAGTGGAAAATACAGGGACGAAATGATCATTTTTGTCTTTTTTTTCAAACTATATCATGTTCATTCTTACTCTCCATCAACATTTATGGGTGATTCAATCTACTCATATGTGAAAATCTTTGTAAATTAAAAGTTTTCTCAATTTTCGTCATTTTTGTGGTTCTCGTTTGAACTTTTTACTAATATATATATATATATATAATATATATATATATATATATATATATATATATATATATATATATATATATATATATATATATATATATATATATATATATATATATATATATATATATATATATATATATAGATGTGTGTTTTCTACATCTATTTTTCTTGAACTAAACTAAATCAAATTAACACACAAATGCAAACAACTATTCCTAATTATTGCAGTAAAATATTTAATAAGTACAATTTCGTTCCACAGAGAGTAATTAATTAAGATCTTAAAATCAATAATTATCCTAAGTTTAAAAATGGATTTTTGTTTTGATGCTAAACTAAATTAAAAGCAAAGTAAATAAACGAATAACCAGATAAGGAGAAACAAGTGACATCAGAGCTTAGGCTCACGTGTTCGAAGTAACAATGGCGAATAAGAGTGATGTGAAGATTGATCGTTTTGATGAGACTAATTTTAGCTTTTGGAAGATGCAAATTGAAGACCTTTTTATCAAAAGAAGCATTAGCAACCGTTAACGGGTGTTAAACCGGAAGAGATGGGGTAAGACGAGTGTGATTGAATTGATAAGCAATCCCTAGGGGTTGTTGGACTTTCTCTGGCCAAGAACGTTGCTTAAAACATTGTGGGTGAAACCACAACCGCGATATTGATTCCGGCGTTATCCAACATGTATGAAAAGTCGTCCGCTTTGTACAAAATTTTCTTGATTTGGCAATTGGTGAATGCCAGGAAGATGGAGGGTTCCTAGATGGCGAATCATGTTAGCGATTTTAATTCGATTTTAACTCGATTGAAATCGGTTAGTATTAAACCTATATATATATATATATATATATATATATATATATATATATATATATATATATATATATATACATATATACATATATACATACATACATACGTACGTACTTACATACATACGTACGTACATACATACGTACGTACATACATATGTACGTACATACATACGTACGTACGTACATACATACGTGCATACATACATACATACATACATGCATACAAATCTGAAATGCCCCGTTCATATCGATTATAAACGTTTCATATAATTGATTTCATTGCGAGGTTTTGACCTCTATATGAGACGTTTTTCAAAGCTTGCATTCGTTTTACAAACAAACCATAACCTTTATTTTATCGACAAAGGTTTAAAGACATAATGTAGATTATCAAGTAATGATAATCTAAAGTACAACGTTTACACACGACCAATTACATAATGGTCAATAATAATTTGTTACAACAAGACGTTTTCCGAATGCAGTTTTTAAACATTATCATACAAGCATGCTGACTCCAAATCTTGTCTTTAAAAAGTATGCAACAGCGGAAGTCTTTAATAGTCACCTGAGAATAAACATGCTTAAAACGTTAACAAAAATGTTGGTGAGTCATAGGTTTAACCTATATAATAATTCGTAATAATAGACCACAAGATTTCATTTCCATAACAAGGTGCAGGTCTACTCACTGCCAAAAATCATTTATATGATGAACACCTGGTAACCGACATTAACAAAATACATCTAAAATATCTCCAGAACAGAACCACTCGTCTGTAGAGAAAATCGAAGTACTAAAGCAGTTCAAATTCTTTGACTGAGACGTGTCAAAGCCCATAGATCTAACTTTAGGATTTGCGTCAATTAGTGGCAATTATAATAAACACTAATTCTTAGGTTACCAAGCTCAAAGGGGCGATATCCGGTATAGTAATCCAACATAGAATGTAGTTTCAAGTACTTGTGTCAATTTTATAAAACATTTATAAAGCTGCATGTATTCTCATCCCAAAAATATTAGATAGTAAAAATTGAACTATAACTCACTTTCACAGATTTTTAATTCGTCGAAAATCAGACTTGACCACGGATCGATTCACGAACCTATAACAAATATATATATATATATATATATATATATATATATATATATATATATATATATATATATATATATATATATATATATATATATATACATATATATATATATATATACATATATATATATATATACATATATATATATATATATATATATATATATATATTTGTTATAGGTTCGTGAATCGATCCGTGGTCAAGTCTGATTTTCGACGAATTAAAAATCTGTGAAAGTGAGTTATAGTTCAATTTTTACTATCTAATATTTTTGGGATGAGAATACATGCAGCTTTATAAATGTTTTATAAAATTGACACAAGTACTTGAAACTACATTCTATGTTGGATTACTATACCGGATATCGCCCCTTTGAGCTTGGTAACCTAAGAATTAGTGTTTATTATAATTGCCACTAATTGACGCAAATCCTAAAGTTAGATCTATGGGCTTTGACACGTCTCAGTCAAAGAATTTGAACTGCTTTAGTACTTCGATTTTCTCTACAGACGAGTGGTTCTGTTCTGGAGATATTTTAGATGTATTTTGTTAATGTCGGTTACCAGGTGTTCATCATATAAATGATTTTTGGCAGTGAGTAGACCTGCACCTTGTTATGGAAATGAAATCTTGTGGTCTATTATTACGAATTATTATATAGGTTAAACCTATGACTCACCAACATTTTTGTTAACGTTTTAAGCATGTTTATTCTCAGGTGACTATTAAAGACTTCCGCTGTTGCATACTTTTTAAAGACAAGATTTGGAGTCAGCATGCTTGTATGATAATGTTTAAAAACTGCATTCGGAAAACGTCTTGTTGTAACAAATTATTATTGACCATTATGTAATTGGTCGTGTGTAAACGTTGTACTTTAGATTATCATTACTTGATAATCTACATTATGTCTTTAAACCTTTGTCGATAAAATAAAGGTTATGGTTTGTTTGTAAAACGAATGCAAGCTTTGAAAAACGTCTCATATAGAGGTCAAAATCTCGCAATGAAATCAATTATATGAAATGTTTATAATCGATATGAACGGGGCATTTCAGATTTGTATGCATGTATGTATGTATGTATGTATGTATGCACGTATGTATGTAGGTACGTACGTATGTATGTACGTACGTATGTATGTACGTACGTATGTATGTACGTACGTATGTATGTAAGTACGTACGTATGTATGTATGTATATATGTATATATGTATATATGTATATATGTATGTATATATATATATATATATATATATATATATATATATATATATATATATATATATATATATATATATATATATATATATATATATATATATAGGTTTAATACTAACCGATTTCAATCGAGTTAAAATCGAATTAAAATCGCTAACATGATTCGCCATCTAGGAACCCTCCATCTTCCTGGCATTCACCAATTGCCAAATCAAGAAAATTTTGTACAAAGCGGACGACTTTTCATACATGTTGGATAACGCCGGAATCAATATCGCGGTTGTGGTTTCACCCACAATGTTTTAAGCAACGTTCTTGGCCAGAGAAAGTCCAACAACCCCTAGGGATTGCTTATCAATTCAATCACACTCGTCTTACCCCATCTCTTCCGGTTTAACACCCGTTAACGGTTGCTAATGCTTCTTTTGATAAAAAGGTCTTCAATTTGCATCTTCCAAAAGCTAAAATTAGTCTCATCAAAACGATCAATCTTCACATCACTCTTATTCGCCATTGTTACTTCGAACACGTGAGCCTAAGCTCTGATGTCACTTGTTTCTCCTTATCTGGTTATTCGTTTATTTACTTTGCTTTTAATTTAGTTTAGCATCAAAACAAAAATCCATTTTTAAACTTAGGATAATTATTGATTTTAAGATCTTAATTAATTACTCTCTGTGGAACGAAATTGTACTTATTAAATATTTTACTGCAATAATTAGGAATAGTTGTTTGCATTTGTGTGTTAATTTGATTTAGTTTAGTTCAAGAAAAATAGATGTAGAAAACACACACACACATATATATATATATATATATATATATATATATATATATATATATTAGTCAAAAGTTCAAACGAGAACCACAAAAATGACGAAAATTGAGAAAACTTTTAATTTACAAAGATTTTCACATGTGAGTAGATTGAATCACCCATAAATGTTGATGGAGAGTAAGAATGAACATGATATAGTTTGAAAAAAAAGACAAAAATGATCATTTCGTCCCTGTATTTTTCACTTTTTGCCCGTTTCATCCCTGTATTTTATTTTTGCATTTTTCATCCTTAAAAGCATTTTAAACTCCCAATTTCATCCCTTACTTTAACGAAAGTTAACTGAGTTCGTCAAACTATTCACATGAACTATCCACGTAATCTTTAACTAATTAAAGAAAGATGAATAAAAGATGGGCTAAAACTGTAAAAAGATGGGTTTTTTGGGATGAAAGTAAAATATCATGTGATGTTTTAATGAATTCTATGCTAAGTTTAGCAAGATGATCGATGAGCTAGAAGCATACTGGAAAAGTATTGTTATCAAAATAAAACTACGGGAGTAACATACTGGAAAAGTCATTTTCTATTCTCTATCGTCTACATCAACGCAACGGATCGGTGGTGTTTTCGTGGGAATGGACACGGGCGGCTACGGGACGTACAAAAAATGAATTTGAGAATCTTAAAACGTTACTATCCACTTTGGTAATGGACTCAGAAAAGGAGGACTCATTCTCTTGGAAGCTATGCGAGTCAGGGGTATTCACTACAAAAAAGTTAACAAAGCATATTATGTCAAAAGTATATCCTTCAAGAAATATATCTTTAGCGACCATGAGAAATAACTTTGTTCCAAAAAAAGTTGAAGTTTTTGTATGGAGAGCAAAGCGAGAACGATTGTCCGTTTTATGTGAACTCGACAAACGGGGAATTGATCTTCATTCCATTCTTTGCCCTCTTTGTGATGGTGATATTGAATCGGTAAGACAATCACTTTTTTCGTGTACAAATGTTCGAGAGATTTGGAAAAAGGTCCGAGATTGGTGGGGTTTTGATTCGGTTGGTCTATCTTTTGATAATCTTCTTTGTGGTTTTGTCCCCTTAAGTTACTCGGAATTGGGTAGCAATTTATGGCTAGCGGTTGAGTGGATTTGCGTCTATCTTATTTGGAAAAATAGGAATCAAAAAGTTTTCAAGAAGACTTCATGGACCATTCCAAATGCGCTTAGTTAGATACAAGCAAAAAGTTATGATTGGGTTGCGAAGGGTTGTAAAAAGAAAAGGATCGAATGACATGATTGGCTACACAATCCCCGCTCTTTACTTGTATAATTGTCTTTGACATTTTGTGGTGCGCATCCCTCATGTAATTATTTAGGCGTAGGATTCTAACTCAGCATCTCTACGTTGTGCGTTGTAATTAATTGTTGTACATGCGGTTTCTCGAGTAATAAATTTTTTTTTTCTGCTGTTCAAATTTTTTTTTTCTATTCTCTATCTTTAATTTCTCTATTAAATTAAAATGTTTACTAATAAATGCATAAACATCATTATTCCTATAGGTCTTTGCAGCTAAGAAGAAAACCCACCATATCTATAAACAACTGCTATGATCGTATTCTGTTTCATCCATTATCACATTCATTTTATTATTATAGTTACCTGCATACCATCTCTAATTAAATACGCATCCGTTCATCCATTATCACATTAATTAGAATATTAAAGTTTAGTTTTACGATGAATAAATTCATACTTATAACAAAGGAAATAAAAGGGGATGCATCTAATTTGTGATAAGAAGAACGTGTCTACATATATATTTAAGTAAATATGTATATTTATATGAATATATGTATTTCGGGTGGTAAATGGATATATCCATGGATGAGAAATTTTCATCTATACCCGATCCACTACTATTTTACATCATTCATATTTATATCCACTTATTATCCATTTAGATTATCCATATTCATTTAAATGTATCGGATCGGATGGATATCCGATGGATCGGATATCCATTGCCATCTCTATGTAGCATAGAATTCATTAAAACATCACATGATATCTTACTTTCATCAAAAAAAAAAAAAAAAACCCCATCTTTTTACGGTTTTAGCCCATCTTTTATTCATCTTTCTTTAATTAGTTAAAAATTACGTGGATAGTCCTTATTTATAGTTTTAACGAACTCAGTTAACCTTCGTTAGGGTGAGGGATGAAATTGTGACTTTAAAATGTTTTTAAGGATGAAAAATGCAGAAAATAAAATGCAGGGATAAAACGGGCAAAAAGTGAAAAACACATGGACGAAATGGGCAATTTTGTCTTCAAAAAAACTTATATTTTACCTATGTAATCAAATATATAGTTTCTCGTTCACATTTGCATATTTGTTTGTGAACATGTGAATAATTCATATAATTAACAATTTAACATGTAATTTGTGGTAATTAACATATATTTATTAATGATATTGGCATTAGTTAACATTTTCATGTAATTTGCTGAATTTAAATGCTAAAAAACTATGAAATTAAGAAGTTCTCACATGGTGAACGAGAATTGCGAGAACTTTTAATTTACAAAGATTTTGACATGTGTGTAGATTGAATCACCCATAAATATTGACGGAGCGTAAGAATAAACATAGTATAGTTTGAAAAAAAACTTATATTTTACATATATAATCAAATATATAATTCCTCTTTCACATGTACATATTTGTTTCTGAACATTTGATCATTTTCTATAATTAACAATTTAACATGTAGTTTGTGGTAATGTATATTTTTTAGTTAATGATATGAGTATTAATTAACATTTGCATGTAATTTGTTGCATTTAAATGTATAAAAAACTATGAAATTAAAAAGTTCTCGCAGTTCTCGCTCTTTTGTACTTATAAATGATATAAAAAAGTAGGGAATACGGGTCGGTGGTGGAGTGGAGTGACATTTCATGGTCTTTGTTGTTTCCAGTCTCGACTCGACTAGAGTGATGCACAGTCAGAGCTCACTTCGATCTTATTTTCAACTATACTTCAAACATAACACTTTTCCACTTCAACAATTTTACTTTTAACCTTTTAATCTTCAACTTTAATATTAACTAGTTGGGCGACCTGACTTTGCGCCGGTTCTTCACCCTTACATAGTTAATTATTGAGAAGGTAATTATTTATCATATTTTTTTGTTTTATTTTTCATTTTGTCGAGGAAGTACCCAAAATAGTTATGTGATTGATTTGTAATAAGCGTAAAAGTAATTATTCATCATTTTTTGTTTTAGTTTTCGTCTTGTTGAGCGAAAAGAACAAAATGCTCAACCAATAAAATGAGAGGTACATCAACGATTGATATAAATTATTTAATAAAATAGGAAAAAATATTTATAATATATATATATATATATATATATATATATATATATATATATATATATATATATATATATATATATATATATATATATATATATATATATATATATATATATATATATATATATAAACAGTTATTAAAAAATGAGTTACGTGGTTAATTTGTAATGAAAGAAAAAAGTTAAATAATAATAAAGTGAAAAACTATGTGATTGATTTGCTAATAATAAAATTAATAATAGTGAGTAGTTATTGGATAGTGAAAATTGTATAGACGATTTATAATGAATGAGAAGTTTGATGGTTAGATTATAAAATGTGAAAAGTTTGTGTTATGTTTATAAAAACTATGAGGGTAACTATTTTAAAGGGTGGGGTTGAATTGTAAAAAATAAAAAGTTTGATGTAAGTTTGTAAAACTTCTAAAGTCCACTATTCATTTGGACTATATCTTTTAGATATAAGGTATAATATATTGTTGTCTAATTAATATTTTTAGGAGACAAAAATTGTTAGAGCTACGTTTAATTTTAAACTATATATAACTTAATTTCTTATGTATACTATATATAACTTAACTAGTTCAGTTCAGCCCGCTCGATGCGGCGGGGTCTTTCGGTCCGTGTATTCATATTTAACGCAGTTTTATTGACAGAAGAAAAAACGGCACGTGTGTTATGCGTTATTGTTGGTGTCGTCGTCTTTAGTGTTTTTAAAATATGTTCGGTTCAAACATAGTTAGTTTATTTTTGTTGATAAAATTATTTCGAGCCTGACGGTGCTGGCGAAAAAATTTAACTCCTGGCGAGCAAGAAAATACGGGTTGTCGTTGTGTTTAGCGTTTTTTAAAAAGTTTCTGTTTCGAACGTAGTCAGTATCGTTTTGTTCATAAAATTATTTCGAGTCTACCGCTGCTGTCGGAAAAATTTAAGCCGCGGCGAGCGGGAAGATACGGGCTGTCGTTGTATTTAGTGTTTTTTAAAAAGTGTCCGTTTCGAACGTAGTTAGTCTCGTGTTGTTCGCAAGAATATTTCGAGTTTAACGGAGTGCTCGGTGAAATTTGAATCGGAGCGAGGAGGAAGATACGGGCTGTCGAAGGCGTTGAGGGAAGTTTTTATTTTAAGTTTCAGAATTGACAGTTTACTCCCCTGAAGTACAGGTTTTTTTTTATAAACTTGTAAAAGTTGAGGGGGGTGTTTTAACTTTTTTGGGATTGGGTTTGAAAAAATATCGTTTCATGTGGTGGGGTGGCCAAAACGACCACAAACCCCACCATTTTTAGTGTGAATGTAGGGAAGTTTTTATTTTAAGTTTCAGAATTGACAGTTTACTCCCCTGAAGTACAGGTTTTTTTTTATAAACTTGTAAAAGTTGAGGGGGGTGTTTTAACTTTTTGGGATTGGGTTTGAAAAAATATCGTTTCATGTGGTGGGGTGGCCAAAACGACCACAAACCCCACCATTTTTAGTGTGAATGTATTAATGTATTAATGTATTAATGTATTAATATTAATATTAATGTATTAATGTATTAATATTAATATTAATGTATTAATGTATTAATGTATTAATGTTAATGTATTAATGTATTAATGTATTAATATTAATGTATTAATGTATTAATATTAATATTAAAATATTAATGTATTAATATTAATGTATTAATAATATATTAATGTATTAATATTAATGTATTAATATTAACGTATTAATGTATTAATATTAATATTAATGTATTAATATTAATTAATGTATTAATGTATTAATGTATTAATATTAATGAACTAATATTAATATATTAATATTAATTTCTTATGTATACTCTTTATTTATTTTTTTATTTTTTTATTTTTTTTTTATAGCTAATCATTTTATTAAAACTCCAACAGTAAAAAGCCAAATTTCTTATTTATTGATAATGCTAAAAACGAACATATATTTCATAGCATTATTCCTCAAGAAAGACAAGCTTTTAGTTGCAATTGTTCTATTTACAAGTGATAATCGTTTAAATAATAAAAGGTGAAGACAAAAGACAGATTCGACGAATTGAAGACGCAAACGACCAAAAAGCTCAAAAGTACAAAAGACAATCAAAGAGGTTCCAATTATTGATAAGAAACGTCTCGAAATTACAAGAGTACAAGATTCAAAACGCAAAATACAAAATATAAAATTGTACGCAAGGACGTTCGAAAATCCGGAACCGGGACCAGAGTCAACTCTCAACGCTCGACGCAACGGACTAAAAATTACAAGTCTACTATGCACAAGAATATAATATAATATATAAATAATTATATTAATTATTTATATTTTATATTTATATATAAAATCCGTCGGCAAGAAAGACTCCAAAAGATGTGAGCTGTAATTTCAATCTCCGCGACTCGCGGAGTTTGAAGGCCAAAAAGGCCGCGAGTCGCGGAGCCCCAATTTCAGAAACTTCCTATAAAAGCAAACGAATTCTGATCGAAAAAACCACCAAATATATCCATCTCTCTATCTATATCGTATATATTTATATTTATATTTTAATTTTAATTTTAATTTTAATTATAATTCTAATAATAAGGGTATGTTAGCGAATGTTGTAAGGGTGTAAGTCGAAATTCTGTCCGTGTAACGCTACGCTATTTTTAATCATTGTAAGTTATGTTCAACCTTTTTATATTAATGTCTCGTAGCTAAGTTACTATTATGCTTATTTAAAACGAAGTAATCATGATGTTGGGCTAATTACTAAAATTGGGTAATTGGGCTTTGTACCATAATTGGGGTTTGGACAAAAGAACGACACTTGTGGAAATTAGACTATGGGCTATTAATGGGCTTTATATTTGTTTAACTAAATGAAAGTTTGTTAATGTTAATATAAAGATTTACAATTGGGCGTCCCTATAAATTACCATATACACTCGATCGGACACGATGGGCGGGGTATTTATATGTACGAATAATCGTTCATTTAACCGGACACGGGAATGAATTAATAGCCACTAGAATAATTAAAACAGGGGTGAAATTACATTCAAGGGTAATTGGTGTAATTGTTAACAAAGTAGTAAAACCTTGGTTTACACGCAGTCGATAACCTGGTGTATTCATTAAACAAAGTATTAAAACCTTGTTACAATTCGAATCCCCAATTAGTTGGAATATTTAACTTCGGGTATAATAATAATTTGACGAGGACACTCGCACTTTATATTTATGACTGATGGACTGTTATGGACAAAAACCAGACGGACATATTAAATAATCCAGGACAAAGGACAATTAACCCATGGGCATAAAACTAAAATCAACACGTCAAACATCATGATTACGGAAGTTTAAATAAGCATAATTCTTTTATTTCATATTTAATTTCCTTTATTTTATATTTAATTGCACTTCTAATTATCGCACTTTTATTTATTGTTATTTAATCGCACTTTTAATTATCGTACTTTTTAATTATCGCAATTTTATTTTATCGCACTTTTATTATTCGCAATTTCATTATCGTTATTTACTTTACGCTTTAAATTAAGTCTTTTATTTATTTAATATTTTACATTAGGTTTTAACTGCGACTAAAGTCTTAAAATCGACAAACCGGTCATTAAACGGTAAAAACCCCCCTTTATAATAATAATATTACTTATATATATATTTGTATTTTTATAAAAGTAAACTAATATAGCGTTGAGCTTTGTTTAAAGATTTCCCTGTGGAACGAACCGGACTTACTAAAAACTACACTACTGTACGATTAGGTACACTGCCTATAAGTGTTGTAGCAAGGTTTAAGTATATCCATTCTATAAATAAATAAATATCTTGTGTAAAATTGTATCGTATTTAATAGTTTTTCCTAGTAAAATATAAACTATTTTATATACACCTCGCATAACATCAAGTATTTTTGGCGCCGCTGCCGGGGACTTATCTTAAAAGCCGGAAGCGCAACGCTAATATAAAAAAAAAGATTTTTTTTTGTTTACTTTTATTAAAAGTCGTTTTTGTAAAAATACGTTTTAAATATTCGAAAATATAAAAAGAAAAACAAAAATATAAGTATTTTTAAGATTTTGTTAAATATTTAAGTTTTATAAGTTTCTTTATTTTTATTTTAGTTTATAAAAATATAAGTTTTATTTTAATATCTTTTATTTATTTAAAAACAGAAAACAGAAAATAAAAAAAAAATAAAGAAAAAACGCGTCGAATTTAAAGCTGTCATCTGAATTTTTGAACCCCGCGAGTCGCGGGGTTTGAAGCATTATATACCGCAAGTCGCGGAGCTTCTCTGACACGCGAACAGGAAGCCCTAATTCAGCATTAATTACGGTTTATTATTAATTATAATTATTATTTAACCCTAATTATTATTATTATTATTATTAGTTTTATTTTTACTTTTACTTTTTATTTAATTTATGTATTTAGTATTAATCAGTTTTATTAAATTGTAAAATTAGTAGTTTTATTAAATAAATAATATAAAAATAATATTTTTATAAAAATTGTACTTTTTACAACTTTTTGTATATTTTTATATTTTGTCCCTTTTTAATCATTGTAGCGTAATATTTGTATTTTTAGCTCATATTTAATTTTAAACTTAGTTTTTGCTATAGTTATTTTTACTCCTAGATTTTTAGGCTTTGCCGTAGAATTCCTTAAGTGCTTTTTCTTTAGACTAAGATTTAGGTACTTTAAAATTTTGCGACGCCTTTTTAAGTTTTAGTTTCTTTTTAAGTTATTTCCATTTGGGATTTAGTTTTTCCTGTAAGCTTTAATATTTTTAGACACTTTTACTATGTACCAATTGTCATTCCAATTAGTAATTTCAATTTGCGATTATAATTTTAAGTTAGTTGTAGTAATAAGGTTAGGTTAGTTAAGTATTTTTAAGTTTTTATAAGTTTCTTTTATTTTTCCGTCACCTTTTATTTTTCAACCATTTTTTCTTTTTCGACCTTTTTCGACGAACTCTTTTTCTCTCTTATTTCTCGCCATTCTAGTTTTTAGGACTTAGAATTTTTTCTACTTCTTATCTAAATTTCTTAAAATTACGAAAATTTATTTTAAGTGGTTAAATTGATAGACATCAAAATTTTCTGGTTCGTAGTAATAGTTGGATTTGTACGTGGACCGGGTTATTGGAGCCAAACAGTCCTCAATTATATTGAGACCAAACGAATCCTGCCCCTCTGCTGCATCTTTTGGCTATTCGAAACGTGAGCAAAATCAGAAAAGTCTATTAATTGGATAACTTATTATAATTTTTCTTTCCTTTTAAAAACTAATAGGATATTCAGTGAATGCACCGAGCAAGACGTTCATCACCTTTTGTACGTTCACCACCTGTAACTAGATCAAGACATTTAGCAAATATAACCGCCGTTGATTTTTCTTTAGAATCGTCATCCAGTCGACCAAATACTTCAGTTCAAATTTCCGATAATCCATTTTTTGAACCCGACCTCACAATTGAGAATCCGGAGAATATTCAGGAACGGTTCATAGATCCTGAACCATTAAACTTTCCTCCGGAGCCACCAATCATTCAAACAGAGATTGTTGAGGAACGAACCATTAAATCAGAATCATCTAGTGATACCGATTCAACAAATTTAATTATGGAGAATCTGGAACCTTTAAGTATGGAAGACCGAATGAGAGCTAAACGCACTGGCCAAGGTCACGCAATTACTCATCCAGACATTAATGCGCCAGATTATGAAATCAAAGGACAAATTCTACACATGGTGACTAATCAATGCCAATTTAGTGGTGCGCCGAAGGAAGATCCAAATGAACATCTACGTACCTTTAATAGGATCTGCACACTATTTAAAATCCGAGAAGTGGAGGATGAACAGATATATCTCATGTTATTTCCCTGGACTTTAAAGGGAGAAGCCAAAGATTGGTTGGAATCGTTACCTGAAGGGGCGATCGATACATGGGATGTTTTAGTTGACAAATTTCTTAAACAATTCTTTCCTGCATCTAAAGCCGTAAGACTTCAAGCAGAAATTGTTACGTTTACACAGAAACCAAATGAAACTCTATATGAGGCGTGGACTAGATATGGAAAGTTATTAAGAGGATGTCCGCAACATGGTTTAGACACCTGTCAAATAGTACAAATATTCTACCAAGGATGCGACATCACTACAAGAAAAGACATAGATATAGCAGCTGGTGGTTCTATTATGAAGAAAACCGAAACTGATGCTTACAAAATTATTGATAATACTGCTTCCCACTCACATGAGTGGCACCAAGAAAAAGACATCATTAGATCATCTAAAGCAGCTAGAGCCGATTCTAGCCATGACTTAGATTCCATTTCCGCAAAGATAGATGCTGTGGAGAGACGAATGGAAAAGATGACTAAGGATATTCACTCAATACGAATTAGTTGTGAGCAGTGTGGAGGACCACATTTGACAAAAGATTGTCTCAGTATTGAATTAACGATGGAACAAAGAGAGAATATTTCATACATAAACCAAAGGCCTGGAAATAATTATCAGAATAATTATCAACCGCCAAGACCGATTTACAATCAAAACCAGAATTATAACCGAAATATTCCATACAACAACCAACAAGGTCCTAGCAATCAACAAGTATCCAATAATACTTACAATCAGCAAAGACCTAATTTTCAAAACAAACCACCACAACAAACCGATGATAAAAAGCCGAATTTAGAAGATATGATGACAAAGCTAGTTGAAACTCAAACACAGTTTTTCACATCTCAAAAACAAACAAATGAACAAAATGCTCAAGCATTTAGAAATCAACAAGCTTCTATTCAAAATCTGGAACAAGAAGTAAGTAACCTAGCAAGGTTAATAGGTGAAAGAAAACCGGGAAGTTTACCTAGTGATACAAATGCTAACCCCAGGAATGAAACAGCTAAAGCCATTACCACAAGAAGTGGTACAACACTTAAACCACCTGAAATACCTGTAACTTCTGATGAAACTATTCCTACTCCACAAGAACCACAACCTGATCAAGATAAGGAAAAAGAACCGGTAGTTGAAAAAGTTAATGAAAATAACACAGTTAAGGATAAACCTTATGTTAAACCATACCAACCACCACTTCCTTATCCGAGTAAAATGAAGAAAGAGAAACTTGAAGCCGAGCAATCCAAATTTTTGGATATGTTTAAACAGATAAATGTAAATCTTCCTTTCATTGATGTGATTTCAGGAATGCCAAGATATGCTAAATTCTTGAAAGATCTAATCTCAAATAGAAAGAAAATGGAAGAACTCTCGGCTGTTACTATGAATGCTAATTGTTCAGCAGTGCTGTTGAATAAGATACCAGAAAAATTATCTGATCCAGGAAGTTTCACAATTCCATGTTTTCTGGGTAGTCTTAGTTCAATAGAAGCATTGGCAGACTTAGGTGCTAGTATAAATCTAATGCCGTATTCACTATACACTAAACTAGACCTTGGAGAATTAAAACCAACCAGAATAAGCATACAACTAGCCGATAGATCAATAAAATATCCTAGAGGGATAATGGAGAACATGCTAGTTAAAGTTGGTACTTTAGTATTTCCAGTAGATTTTGTTGTTTTGGACATGGAAGAAGATTCTCAAGTTCCTCTCATATTAGGAAGACCATTCTTAAACACGGCTAAAGCAATGATAGACGTGTTCGGTAAGAAACTGACCCTAAGTATAGAGGATGAGAGTGTTACCTTTTCAGTTGATAGAGCAATGCAACAACCACAATCTGCAGATGATACATGTTATTATATTCAAACTATAGATGCACATGCAGAATTATTAGAAGAATTTCCAGAATTACAAGAAACAGGAGAACGTTCTTTAGGAGAAGGTAATGAACCAATTGATGAAGCTGAAATGTTAGCTACACTAATAGCTAATGGATATGAACCAACAACAGAAGAAATTCAAATGCTAAAAGAAGAAGACAAATATCGATATAAATCATCGATAGAAGAACCTCCGAAATTAGAGTTAAAGCCACTTCCAAACCATTTGGAATACGCTTATTTACATGGTGAATCTGAATTACCTGTAATAATATCGTCTTCTCTTACTAAAAATGAGAAATCACAACTCATTTCTGTGTTGAAAGCTCATAAACCAGCCATTGCATGGAAGATTCATGATATTAAAGGAATAAGTCCTTCGTATTGCACACATAAAATCCTTATGGAAGAAGGTCATAAAACGTATGTGCAACGCCAACGAAGACTAAATCCTAATATGCAAGATGTAGTTAAGAAAGAGATTATTAAACTGCTAGATGCAGGTTTGATATATCCAATTTCTGATAGTCCATGGGTAAGCCCAGTTCAATGCGTACCTAAGAAGGGTGGCATGACTGTCATTACAAATGAGAAAAATGAGCTTATTCCTACTAGGACTGTAACAGGATGGCGTGTATGTATTGATTATAGAAAATTAAATGACGCCACCAGAAAAGATCACTTTCCCTTACCTTTCATAGATCAAATGTTGGAAAGATTAGCCGGAAATAGTTACTATTGTTTTCTAGATGGATTTTCCGGATATTTTCAAATTCCAATAGCACCCGAGGATCAAGAGAAAACAACATTCACGTGCCCTTATGGTACTTTTGCTTACAAACGCATGCCATTTGGACTTTGTAACGCCCCTGCAACCTTTCAAAGGTGTATGATGGCGATTTTTCACGACATGATAGAAGAATGCATGGAAGTATTCATGGATGACTTTTCAGTCTTCGGTGATACATTTAAATCATGTCTAGTTAATCTGGAACGAATGCTAATTAGATGCGAACAATCAAATCTAGTACTTAATTGGGAGAAATGCCATTTCATGGTTAAAGAAGGCATCGTTCTTGGACATAAAATTTCAAAAGAAGGAATTGAAGTGGATAGAGCTAAAGTAGATGTAATTGCTAAACTTCCACATCCCACCAATGTTAGAGGAGTTAGGAGTTTTCTAGGGCATGCCGGTTTTTACCGACGTTTCATAAAAGATTTTTCTAAAATTGCCACTCCTATGAATAAACTCCTAGAAAAGGATGCTCCATTCATCTTTTCAGATGAGTGTATCAAATCTTTTAATATTCTTAAAGAGAAACTCACTAATGCACCAATCATGATAACACCAAATTGGAATCTACCATTTGAACTAATGTGCGATGCAAGTGATTTTGCAATGGGAGCCGTTTTAGGACAAAGGATTGAAAAACGATTTCAACCTATATATTATGCTAGTAAGACATTACAAGGAGCACAAACGAACTATACAACTACTGAAAAAGAACTCCTTGCTATTGTCTTTGCTTTTGACAAATTTCGATCATATCTCGTTCTAGCAAAAACGGTGGTCTATACCGACCATTCTGCTCTTAGATACCTATTTTCAAAACAAGATGCTAAACCAAGATTAATCCGTTGGATCTTACTCTTACAAGAGTTTGATATTGAAATCCGAGATAAAAGAGGAGCAGAAAATCTCGCCGCTGATCATCTTTCTCGTCTTGAAAATCCTGAGTTAGAAGTTCTAAATGAATCGGCCATACAAGACAACTTTCCTGATGAATATCTATTGAAGATAGATTATAAAGAAATCCCATGGTTTGCAGACTATGCAAACTACTTAGTTTGTGGATTCCTTGAAAAAGGATTATCGTACCAAAGACGAAAGAAATTCTTCAGTGATATAAAACACTATTTCTGGGAAGATCCACATTTGTTTAAAAGTTGTCCCGATGGAATAATACGCCGATGTGTATTTGGAGATGAAGCTAGTAAAATTTTAAACCATTGTCACACAGGACCAACAGGAGGGCATTATGGGCCTCAACTAACAGCAAGAAAAGTTTATGATGCTGGATTCTATTGGCCTACAATTTACAAAGACGCACACCTTCTTTGCAAATCCTGTGATGCATGTCAAAGGGCCGAAAAAATAAGTCAACGTGATGAAATGCCACAAAATGTCATCCAAGTATGTGAAGTATTTGACATTTGGGGTATTGACTTTATGGGTCCATTTCCAAAATCTCATAATAATCTATATATACTCGTAGCCATTGATTATGTATCTAAATGGGCGGAAGCACAAGCTCTCCCAACTAACGATGCACGAGTTGTAGTCAACTTTTTAAAACGTCTTTTTGCAAGGTTTGGAACACCGAAAGCTTTAATAAGTGATCGGGGTACTCATTTCTGTAATAATCAACTTGAGAAAGTTCTTAAAAGATATGGAGTAACTCATAAAATCTCCACCGCATATCATCCACAAACAAGTGGACAAGTTGAAAATACAAACCGAGCTTTAAAACGTATTCTAGAGAAAACCGTAGGATCAAATCCGAAGGAATGGTCCATTAAATTGGAGGATGCACTCTGGGCTTTTAGAACAGCCTACAAAACTCCAATTGGAACCACACCTTTTAGACTTGTTTATGGAAAAGCATGTCATCTTCCAGTAGAAATTGAACACAAAGCATTTTGGGCTTTGAAGACATGTAATCTTGATTTACATGAAGCCGGACGTCTACGATTAAGTCAACTAAATGAATTAGAAGAATTAAGACATGAAGCATACGAAAATTCGTTAATCTATAAAGAAAGAACGAAGAAATGGCATGATAAAAGAATCAGAAGTTCAAAAGAATTTAAAGAAGGAGACAGAGTTCTTCTTTTCAATTCACGATTCAAGCTATTTCCTGGAAAATTGAAATCAAGATGGTCTGGACCATTCATAGTAAAAAGAGTTTTCCCATACGGAACGATAGAATTAATAAATTCAAATGGGATTGAATTTAAAGTTAATGGTCACAGAGTTAAACATTACATACATGGTCCAATGGAAGTCGACAACGAAGTTAATCACAATTTCGACACCACAGCTAACTAAGTGTGGGGAGAATCAAGTCTTTAAAGGATAATATGTATTTCTGTTAGAGTTAGATTGTCTGTTTTCGTGTAGTTCTCGAAAATGGAACCCGAATGGTCTTTCCCTAGCAGACCCTAAAGAACTAGTCTTCTCCCCCCATTCTGAATTTTTATTTTTTTTTAGGTTTTTACGAAATGAAGACTGCCTGTGAACTAAACCATGGTCTAATGCTACACGCTTTGATCACTAAACGTAATAATGACATACTCCCGAGTGAAATAGTATCAGTAATCAGAGAAAGAATGGACGGAGTTAGAAAAGAATCCAGATGCGAAGATAATAAGTTACAATTTGGTAAAGAAAAATCAAAATCCGCAGCGAAAAGAAGAGCACGACACCTAGAACGATGTCACAAATGCGGAAAATGGTCACATGGAGGTAAATGTTCAAATAATCAAACCTATTCAAATACCGAATTTGTTACTTTATGCAGAGACGGACCGTTCATATGTTTAGAAGAAAAGACACTGAATGCTCGAGGTTACGCCTATGTAGCCATGGAAAATCAATTAAACCGACTATCTTATGAATGGGATAGATCATATAACTAAGAAATCTATTTCACAGGTATGTCTGTACAGTTTTTATTTTTATTTTTATTTTTAACCTTTTGATAATAAATGCTAATTTGTTCGCTAAAAAGTATTAAATTGGTATTGAATAAAATTAGGTTTGGCGACCGAAATTATTGATATCATTCAAAAATTTATTACATCACTGCGAAATTTAACGTTTATTCTTAAGGTATAAATATCTTTAATCAATCAACCCAAAATATTTCAAAAATTCGTCATGAGTTAAATTAGGTCTTGGAACCGAAATTACTTTACCGAAAAGAGGGGCGCATATTTTTGATAATATTTGATTAATTAAAGTGGGATAAAAAGACAAAAAGATTTTTAAATTTGTTTTTACCATGTTTTTAAAATTAATATTTAAATCTTAAATTAATATTGTAAACTTTGTAAAAACAATATTTTTAAAATTATAATTATTTGATTTTTTAAATTAAGTTTGGTGTGAACTTTTAATTTTTAAAATATAAATTTTTAATTTTATGCATTTCAAATTTTAAGTTTGGTGTGAATTTTTAATATTAATTTTGAATTTTATATTTAAGTTATGTGAATTTAAAAACAAAAATTTACTTTATCTCATTAAGTTAAGAATATGATTTTTAAAATTCGTCGTAAGTTGAAGACTAGGTCTTTGAACCGAAATTGCTTTACCCGAGGGAGGGACGAGAACTTTTATTATCATTATTTTTAATCTTATTGAATTAAAGTATGCCAAAAACATTGAAAAACCCCAAAAATCTTAGCTTTTAAAACAATCGCTACAAAAAGACAAATTTTAAAATTTTGTCGAGGGACGGACTAGGACATCGATCCGAAACGACCTCGTCCTAAATAACAAGGGAAACAAAATTTTAAAATTAATTACTTAATTGTTTTAATAAGTTAATGATTATAAAAAAAAAAATATATATATATATATATACCAAACTCCGCGACTCGCGGAGTTTGGAGGGTAAATCCCCGCGACTCGCGGAGGGACCGAAAATCAGAAAAAAAAATAAAATAGCTGAACGATCAGTTTATGGACACACAACTCCACAACTCAAAAACACAGCAGCGAAAAAACCCCGAAAAAACCCGAAAAATACACCCCAAAATCACAATTTTTAACCGTTAATCACCAAATCTTTTGCTAAAATCATGTTGAGAAGGATGCTATCTAAGAATTACTCAAGAAAAACGGTAAATTTCTACACCTAAACACCATTTAATCCGAAATTTGGTGTTCTTGAGCAAATTTTTCCCCAATTTGATTTTGATGCTTTTTAGTGTAATTAAGCTTAAATTGTTTATGTATTATGCTTGTATAACCTAGATTGATGCTGTTTAACATGATTAGAAGCCTTAAACTTCAAATTTTTAGTAATCTAGGGTTTGTGTTCTTGAGCAATTTGGGGCTTTTTGATATAAACAGGTTATGGCCGATTTTTGTCATGAATTGTTGCTAAATTGAGTAGTGTAACATGTCTAGGTAGTTAAATGATCCAAACTTTGAGCCTAAACATGATTTTGAGAATTAAAGTGGACTTTTTCAAGTCTAAAATTCATGAACTTGATTTTTGAAAGATAATGCCATTTGAGACTTGTTTGATTGCTAGTAATGATTATTTTGACATGTTATTTGAGTTGAATGTTTATGAACTTGGCGAACATTTTCGTATATGCTTATTTGAAAAAGTGTAGATTTGATAAAAATGTGAAAATGAGCTTAAGTTTGATATAAATTGATAATGTCATTGTAATTATTTTGATTGATGATTTTGCTGACACTAATGCATATTTGGATGCACAAAAATTGTGTTTGATGTGTTTTGCAGAATGAAAGGGGTGAATCTTCATCCCAAGCCCGCAATGCTCCTGCTGAGAATTTGGAACAACAGGAGGTGGATAACTACTACAAGAAGGATATACCTCATCCAGTCATGACCTTTTCCGATATGCACTTGGAAGAGTTGCACCCGAACCTGAGATTTGACAGACTTTGGATAGATTATCCAAAATATCAAAGGGGTTTGCATACTCTTCATTCTAAGGTTGTTGAGGTACCAAGGGTCATAGAATGGGGACCCTTAGAAGCTGTAGAATTGGCCGGGCCAATTAGGGAATTACTTGTACAGAGGTATGGTAATTCTTCTTTTAATGACTGGGTATGTTTATTCACCATACGTAGACCTGTATATAAAGTATGGTGTGAAGAATTGTTATGTAGTATAGAGTTGAATGATCGGGTAGCTAGTTTAACCGATCGTTCTTTTATTAGATTTTTGTTAGGCGGTTCGATGCGCCACATGTCTTTACTGGACATGGCTCAGGCTTTACGTATATATACGCCTGAGGAGTTAGCGTCTGCCGATTGTAGAGGATTGATACTAAACGGTAGAAAGATAGATGAGAATTTTGATACACACGGTGTGTGGAGTCAAATGACAAGCCATCACCGTTTCAAATGGGGAAATTACTCTTATTTGGATATAGATAGAGCCGAATTAAGAGTGATACATAGGTTTTTAGCTAATTCGATTACACAAAGGGGTAAGAACAAAGAAAAAGTAAATGAACAGGATTTGTTTTACCATATGTGTATTCGAGACCCACAAAGCGCTGTAAGTATACCATATTGTGTGGGTTATTATTTATCAGCTATGGTTCGGGGGATGCGACCACATAGCATAATAGGAGGTGGTATTTTTATTACTTTGATTGGTGAATATCTCGGTGTGGATATAAGTCGGGGGGATTATTAGTAGAAGAACCAGAACCCCGCGATACTATAGGTTTAAATGTATACCATGGTGCGAAAGTTTTGAAGAGGCGAAATAACGCCGCAGTACGATACCATGGTAGACATCCACAGGTGGAGAGAAACCAACAACAAGGTAATGTAGGAGGGGGGAATGAGATGCAAGAAATGCATAGGTTTATAGCTTCTCAGGAATACGAAAATGCTAGACAGAGAGCATTTGAAGATTGGCAAGTTCATCAGAACCAGATCACAGCTCATTGCCAACATATAGGTAGAAACTATATTCCTACACCGAAACCCATCTTCCCTCCTTGGTCTATAGAGATGCAGCCACCATATCCTACGTATGACCCTGCCGAAGCATTCTATAGCACCTATGGTTATGCCTGGAACCCCTATTGGTACCAATATCATCCTTAGTTTACTTATTATTTTTTTTTTATTTTGTAATTTGTAATTATTGATACGTTTAATACTTTTGTTAATATTGTAATCATTTTTATAATTATCTAACTTTTATTCTTAGATTTTAATAATTTTTGAATGTGGGGTAATATACCAAACTTCAAAAATATGTATACATGTTTGCAGTTTATCTTATGTACACAACAGGGTAAAACAACGCATTTTCAAAGACTGGCATTAAGTTCAGCAAAAGCAACTAATTTTGACGACAAGATGCAAAATATATGTAAAATAACAACAAGACGGAATGAACAAATGATGTGCACCATTTATCATTCAGCAAACAAACGCCAATATATTTGGAAACTTTGGTAAAAATTTAATCATTTTCACACAAATCACCTTCAATAATTTAAATTGTTACTGATTTCTTGCAAATGAGGGCATTGCAAGATCTTAAGTGTGGGAAGGGGTTAAATTCTTTCGGATTTTAAAATTTTTATCTTAAACACTTGGTTACCATTAAAAATACTAGTAAAGCAGTAGTTGTATTAGAATCTAGTGCTCTCTGATAAAAAAGAACAGCCCTAGTCTTATATACTGACTACCCAATTCTAGTAAAATTTTTCAAAATTTTCAATTAAATGAATTCAAATTATGTTTATACATATTTATGAACGATAAAACTAGGTTTTAACACCGAAATTATTGTTACCTCGGAAAGGACATAAATTGAGAAACAAACTAAAATGTTAAAATTCATTTAAAATGGAATAGAGGACGATAAAAAGGAAAATAAAAGCCAAGTGTGGGAAAATTTACCAAGTTATTTTAAACATATGTCACATATATCTGTAACAAATAACTGAAAATACTTTTGCTTTGGACTAAACTAAACTGTTTTACCCGATGAAAGAAAAGAAGAGATGGATCTACACGATGAATCAATTCCATCATTAAAAGGAAGTAAAGTCTTCCGAAAAAGACACGCGCTTCTTGATTTAGGTCAAGAAGTTGTCGTCCAGACCAGCTGTAGGTTGACGAAAAGTCTAGAAAAGTCATCACTAAAATCAGCAGGAAATCCACGGACCTCAGCATTAAACAGGGTCGCCAAGTGGTCAGATTTATCCTAACCATGAGAAGGATTTATCTCGTACAATGGGGGGGCACCATGCAAATTAGCTGGATAAGACTAATGAATCAGATCCCCAGAAAGGATAATCTCCTTAAAGATTAAAAATCAGCTTTTAAGACTGATATTACTCAATCCTAGAGATTGACCCTAAAGATTGAGAATTCAAACTCATGGAATTCAATTATTAAAAGTGTTGTAAATATATTTTACAAACTGATTTGTTTTCTGAAAACCCTATTTTCAATGCGTTCATTACCATTGAACGTAAAATCCTAGGAATTCACCTGGAATTCATTAGGTCACCTGAACTAAATCGGGTGTCAACCGTAAGAACGGTGGTTGCATAGTGGTCAAAGACAGGACCTTGTGCCAGACCGAAAAATTATAAGGGTGAGCTTTACTATTGCTCCTACCAAGGATAGTAATTGCATCCGACACGTTATAGACCATAATTAAAAGCATGTCACGGGACATTGCCTTAACAGTTGCTTGTTCAACGCTTTCCTTTACAACCGGACGGTAGTTTACCGAAAGGTAATATACGGGACAAGTAAACTGGACGTGTTGCTTTCCAAATACAAGGTTAGCAAGTGGGTGACACAAAACAGCAAGTTTTGAGCTAAAATTTTCAAATCTGAAACCCACCAAACCCACAAAAATATTTTGCAAACACCGGTAAAGGGTTATCCCGGAAAACTTATCTAGGGTAAAAACTAGATTTAATTTTCAAAAGATCAAATGTTTTCATAAAGATCCAATTTCCTTAATGGATCTAAATTTTTATAGTCATGTGGGACTGTAAACCATATCGTTACTACCATTGTTTATACCGCCGTATAGAAATCACTGATGTACAAAGTGTGAAGAATAAAGAAGTGATTCTAGTATTTCAAGACAATATTGCTTGAGGACAAGCAACGCTCAAGTGTGGGAATATTTGATAATGCTAAAAACGAACATATATTTCATAGCATTATTCCTCAAGAAAGACAAGCTTTTAGTTGCAATTGTTCTATTTACAAGTGATAATCGTTTAAATAATAAAAGGTCAAGACAAAAGACAGATTCGACGAATTGAAGACGCAAACGACCAAAAAGCTCAAAAGTACAAAAGACAATCAAAGAGGTTCCAATTATTGATAAGAAACGTCTCGAAATTACAAGAGTACAAGATTCAAAACGCAAAATACAAAATATAAAATTGTACGCAAGGACGTTCGAAAATCCGGAACCGGGACCAGAGTCAACTCTCAACGCTCGACGCAACGGACTAAAAATTACAAGTCTACTATGCACAAGAATATAATATAATATATAAATAATTATATTAATTATTTATATTTTATATTTATATATAAAATCCGTCGGCAAGATAGACTCCAAAAGATGTGAGCTGTAATTTCAATCTCCGCGACTCGCGGAGTTTGAAGGCCAAAAAGGCCGCGAGTCGCGGAGCCCCAATTTCAGAAACTTCCTATAAAAGCAAACGAATTCTGATCGAAAAAACCACCAAATATATCCATCTCTCTATCTATATCGTATATATTTATATTTATATTTTAATTTTAATTTTAATTTTAATTATAATTCTAATAATAAGGGTATGTTAGCGAATGTTGTAAGGGTGTAAGTCGAAATTCTGTCCGTGTAACGCTACGCTATTTTTAATCATTGTAAGTTATGTTCAACCTTTTTATATTAATGTCTCGTAGCTAAGTTATTATTATGCTTATTTAAAACGAAGTAATCATGATGTTGGGCTAATTACTAAAATTGGGTAATTGGGCTTTGTACCATAATTGGGGTTTGGACAAAAGAACGACACTTGTGGAAATTAGACTATGGGCTATTAATGGGCTTTATATTTGTTTAACTAAATGAAAGTTTGTTAATGTTAATATAAAGATTTACAATTGGGCGTCCCTATAAATTACCATATACACTCGATCGGACACGATGGGCGGGGTATTTATATGTACGAATAATCGTTCATTTAACCGGACACGGGAATGAATTAATAGCCACTAGAATAATTAAAACAGGGGTGAAATTACATTCAAGGGTAATTGGTGTAATTGTTAACAAAGTAGTAAAACCTTGGTTTACACGCAGTCGATAACATGGTGTATTCATTAAACAAAGTATTAAAACCTTGTTACAATTCGAATCCCCAATTAGTTGGAATATTTAACTTCAGGTATAATAATAATTTGACGAGGACACTCGCACTTTATATTTATGACTGATGGACTGTTATGGACAAAAACCAGATGGACATATTAAATAATCCAGGACAAAGGACAATTAACCCATGGGCATAAAACTAAAATCAACACGTTAAACATCATGATTACGGAAGTTTAAATAAGCATAATTCTTTTATTTCATATTTAATTTCCTTTATTTTATATTTAATTGCACTTCTAATTATCGCACTTTTATTTATTGTTATTTAATCGCACTTTTAATTATCGTACTTTTTAATTATCGCAATTTTATTTTATCGCACTTTTATTATTCGCAATTTCATTATCGTTATTTACTTTACGCTTTAAATTAAGTCTTTTATTTATTTAATATTTTACATTAGGTTTTAACTGCGACTAAAGTTTTAAAATCGACAAACCGGTCATTAAACGGTAAAAACCCCCCTTTATAATAATAATATTACTTATATATATATTTGTATTTTTATAAAAGTAAACTAATATAGCGTTGAGCTTTGTTTAAAGATTTCCCTGTGGAACGAACCGGACTTACTAAAAACTACACTACTGTACGATTAGGTACACTGCCTATAAGTGTTGTAGCAAGGTTTAAGTATATCCATTCTATAAATAAATAAATATCTTGTGTAAAATTGTATCGTATTTAATAGTTTTTCCTAGTAAAATATAAACTATTTTATATACACCTCGCATAACATCATTTATACAAGTAGTTATCATAAATAAATATTGCTATTAAATTTAAATAATGAAAGACAATTAAGATTGAAGTTATGTACCTTACAGTTAATTCAACTTTAGCATTCTCCATATTTTAATGAAGTTTAAATATACACTTTGTAGTTTGTAATTGCAAATATAAACGTGATAATATTAATAAACTGATATATATATATATATATATATATATATATATATATATATATATATATATATATATATATATATATAAATTTTTAGACAGACCTAAAATATTAATTAAATTATTGAGTTTTGAGAAAAAAAAAATTGAACGACGATATTGACATCGAATACCTTCATTTGTCACCCACACACGCGTTAGGAGGAAACTCAATTTGCGTCGATGTTGGCAGTACCATTAAAGGTTGGGAAAACCCCCTCAAAGACCTTCTCAAATCGCATTGATGTTGTCAGTATCATCAAAGGTTGGAAACTCACTGCTTGAAGTGAAAATCGAACATGTGTTGCCAGTACCCCAAGTTGCATCACACCCACATACCAATCAAGCCAAGCGTCGATGGTAATTGAGTTTTGAGAATTGGTTTGTGAAATAATTTAAAACCACACACGTGTGTGTGTGTGTGTGTGTGTGTATGGTTTGTGTTGTAGTTCATGTGGTAGTGGCATGCCTTAGCGAGAGGTCGGGAGTTCGACTCTCGTAGGGTGCAACATTTCTCACAAGGTTGCCCCTTTTACCCTTAAATTCCATCCAAGGGTGCCTTTCGCACATCACGTTGCGGAGGCAGTGGGGAAGGGGGTTTTACCGCCAATGTCTTCGAATTAGGTTGGGTTTCCTCCTGGGTAGCAGTTGAGGGCGGGTTATGCAAGTGCAGGGAGATGAACGCGTGAGTGGTTAAGGTTGCCTCTTTACCTTGAATTTCACCCAAAGATGTCTTTCGCACATAGCGTTGCGGGGGCAGTGGGGAGGGGGACTTTTACCGTCCATGCCCTCGGATTGGATCGGGTTTCCTCCTGGACAGCAGCTGAGGCGGGTTATGCAATTGCAGGAAAATGAACTCGTGAGTGGTTAAGTCGTCTCTAGGTGTCCCGTACTACTATTAAAAAAAAAAGTGGATGGATATAATTAATGTACAAATATTTTATACGTTCTAAACTTGTTAAAGATAGTTGTTACAGTAATAAATCCTGTTATAGTTAGATTAGTTTCATACATTAAGTCTCACATATAAAACAGGCAAACTACTATGTATTAAAAACATAATTTTATATCTTAATATTTAATTTAATATTAACAAAATTACTATATTTTAATTAATAATAAAAATATATAAAGTACAAAAAGCATGAGAAGGCAACAAACTCTTGTTTCATGATAAGGCGTAGTGTTTGCAACAAAGGATTAAAATGAGTGAGTCTTTTACTTTATGATCTCCTTTTTGTGATTTTGAACCTTGCGTTTAACACAGTCTTTGTTCATCCACATACTCTTTCTATTTAAACATATGTTTATTATTATCGACTTCATTCAAAAGACTAGCTATAGCTAGAAGATCAGGACAATATCGAGTGTACGTTCATTATTCGATAGATCGAATAATACAACAAGAGTAATCGATCAACAATGGAATGGAAGAAGTGTTATCTCGATGTAGCACTTGTGCCATTATCATTCATGATCACTATCGGATACCACCTTTGGTTATGGTACACGGTTCGAACTCAACCATTCTCTACCGTTATCGGCACAAACAACCACGGGCGTCGTTTATGGGTATCCGCCATTATGGAGGTGCGTGTATAATGTGTTCAAATCTACCTAAACTTGATCTCTAGATATTAAGAAACTTTAATATAATCGTTTAATATATAAGTATAGTTATAGTTATATAAACTTTTATATAGTTTTTTTATATTAATTAAATAAATAAAATCTCTAACATTTTTAAATGTATACGATACAAATATAATATAGTTTGATATACAATTAGTCTAAATTTCGATATAGAATTATCTAATATTATTAATAATATAAATTCTTTACATTAGAGATATGATAGTTTGATATACAATATCCACCATTAATATATAAAAAATATAATAATATAATATAATACTAGTGAAATGACCCGTAGAATCACTGGTTTGTTTAAACGAAACAGTTTTAATGATATGTTTTAGGTATTAAATGAACGTAAATGCTAAAGTTATTTAGTTTAACAACCCGTGGAATCACAAAGTCCGACTAAGAAACTCGTCAGCTGAACATTTCATCAAACACCTAAAATGCATATTAAACAATCCACATCCAATCATAAGAGATACTATTGGTTGTCATTTTATATTAAAAATGAAAATTAAAATATAAATTTAGAAATGGTTTCCTTCTGCCTAGCTTTTATACCTTTTCGTACTCAATTTAAAATAATTAATTAAAATTATTCAAAATTATTTAATTTCAATAATTAAAATAATTATTAATAAGATTTAATAACAATAATTAATTAATATAATTTATTTTTAATTTAAAATTATTTAGATTAATGACATCACTACCATGCTTAGATTTTTTTCTTTTTCTTTTTAATTTTTTCTTAACAAAGAATTTAGCCTAATAATGATATCATCATTATAGCATATTAATATTAACTATAGATAAATAAACAAAAATTTACTTCATTTGTCTCAAAATAAAATAATAAATGTTAATTACCATTTATACCTTTCAACTTACAAAAAAAAATAATACAAAATTATCATAAAGCTATATACTCTAGAGCTTATTAATTACTTTCAAACATTTATATCTAATATAAATTTAGTTAAACTTACCTTGAATATAGGACAAAAATATTTATCATACATATATTAAAATACAATGAATACTTCTAAGAAACAATTATTTTTGAACAAAGGGGGTATAGTTTACGTAATCTATATATATATATATATATATATATATATATATATATATATATATATATATATATATATATATATATATATATATATATATATAATCATAAATCTACTTGTTTTTTAACATTTAAGTGAATTATGAGTGATTAATTAATATTGAAAAGTAAATACTAGTTAATATAAATATTATTCGAAAAAAACTACCTCGTATAAATTTTAGAATAAATACTTATCAGTTTATAACCCGTAATGACACAGGACTAGAACATAATAATTTAATAATATGTTGAATATATATATATATATATATATATATATATATATATATATATATATATATATATATATATATATATATATATACTAAAAATTTTATATGAATAAAATCACAAATAATGATATTATACAGCTATTTAATTGAATGTTATTAAAAATGACACCTAATAAATCATCAAAAAAAATTAATTTTTATCTAAAAAGATAAAACACACACATGTTATTGGATAAGATTACCGAATACTATTAAATACGTCATAAGTCTATTAAAGTAGTCTCTCATGACGACTTTGATGATCGTGATTTATATAAACGTGTAAGTTATAAACACCAACTATATATCGCCCATAACAATTTTTTATTTATCCGTCATGCCCTGTGTACGGTGTACCCATGATTGTGATCCATATCAAGTGTGTAATCAGATACGAAACTATTTGGGGGCAGGGTGGGGCGCCCGCCCCAGTGAATTTTCAATTTTCAGTGTAAAAACTTTGGGTTTTTTCGACTTTGCACCCGGTGAATTTTTTTGTCCTAAAACCTACATATTTTGCCCCAAAACCTTCGAATTTTACCCAAAATTCTTCAACTTGTGCCCCAAAACCTTCAAATTTTGCTCAAAAATCTTCAAATTTTACCTAAAACCTCCATAATTTGCCTAAAAACCTCAATTTTTTACCCTAAAACCTTCATATTTTGTCCAAAAAAATTGCTACGGTTTTTTTTTTTTTTTTGGCCCCGGTGAAAAAATCCTAGTTCCGCCACAGTGTGTAATTATAAGAATCAATTATATGTTGTTGTGCACAATAACTTTTTATTACCTGTGTATTCTTTTCGCACATACATGTAAATCGCAGATACACTCACATATTATAATAGATATGTACAATGTAACCAATAAAAAAAGCTAACACAACAACAAAGTCTAAGAAATATATGCAAATGCTTCAAAACAATAAGTGTGATAAAAAAAAATAATGGTTAATTAAATAAAAGTTGTGGGTTAACATGTATACTGAAGAATTGGGTCCAAACAAGTTCACAAATTAATGAATCGAATTATATCCGCAACAAGTATGATATATCCATGATTCGCCCATGACCGTTAACGGATAAATTTATTTCCAAAACTTGTACCATGAATAAAGTTTTTTTTTTTTTTTTTTATCATGGACATTAATTATTTAATTTAGTTAAATAATAATAATAATATTTTAATTGATTAATAACATTAATAATATGAAAATGAATTTTAGTTGGTTTGTGACATATTAAAAGCTCAATTCAATTCGATTATTTATCTTATCTTGTCTTATATTTATATTACTATTATTTTTATTCTGGGAAAATTAATTTTTAAGGAATTCAGTCAGGCACAAATTTCAAATTGGATGGTATTAAGGGAATAAAAAGACTAGAGATTTAGATATTAGCCAATAAAGAATTTTAAGGCAAATGGGTGCTTAGCTGAAGGGAAAGTCTTTGTAATTTGTTAATCTTAGGTTTTAAACAAACCAAACCCGACGAACCACAAAATGAACCCAACAAATCAATATAAACCGATCAACCGAAGCCAACAAACCAAACCTGACGAACCACAAAATGAACCCAACAAATCAAAACAAACCGACCAATCGAAGCCGGATTACCCGACTGCTGATTTACCTTTACAAGATTTTGAGCCGGAGTAGAAACCAAACCAACTACCTTATTGGTCGTACCCGAATTGAAGGAGTATCTCAACGTGTTTGACGACCCGTCTCCCACTACGGTACCCGATGAAGGTGGAATCAAACCCTGCCGAGCTAGTCCTTCGAAAAAACCGATTCTACCTACTTCACCAAACAAATTTTTTACCGATTCACCATATTATACATCGTCGTCAGTATCCTGCAAACTGAACGAAACATCCATAACAATCTTAGCCCTTGGTTTAAAAACACCCATACCTTTCTTAGTTATTATATTATTATTGGAAAATTAAAACTTAAAATTTTACAATTATTACGTTTTACAACGTGTAACCCGGACTCCCTAGAATACATTTGCATGTTATTGTGCTCCTTCCATCTCTACGTTATTGTGCTTCTTTCATCTCCACTTGTATATTTTAATTTTAGACTTTTTTGCTCAGTTGGTCCCTCTATTATACCCCAAATCGCTGGTTTGGTCCCTCAGTTTTTAATTTGGCAATCAGAGTCCCTTTATTATTTTAATTTTGCAATTGGAGTCTTCCGTCTAACGGACATCCAAATCGAACGTTAACTCCCATCACGTGAGTTACACGTGATGGGTAATATCGGAATTAATTTTAATTCTTGGTACTGAATAAACCCAAACGGGTATGGTCCCCCACTATTATCCACCGATTTTCACACTCATCCCTCCAAATAGTGTTAACCACGAAGTAAAACCTAAAAGCAAAATTGATTATCAATGGATGATTCAATGGATGATTCATGGACTATTCGTACATCAGAAACTGATCAAAAGGCTATCGACCAATTATACGGTATGTTTTATGCACCCAAAGCTCATAATTCTGTGGAACCCTAAATATTATTAGGTAATTGTTTTGTTAACTTTAATTTTTTACACATTTTTCAGATGTATACCCTGATTTGTTCACGATTGTGTTACATCATGGTGGATATTTTAGAATGGGTAGTGAAGTTGTGTACACAGAAGGTAAAATTGATTACATTGATTGTTTTGACATTGAAAAGTTTTGTTTAGGACAACTGGATTCAGTCATGCAAGAATTAGGTTATGATCCCACCAGGTCTGTGGTATATCGTTTTCTTAAACCCAATACAAACATGGATACTGGGTTAAATCTTTTAAATGATAATGAACATAGGGACTATTTGCTTAGTTGTCTAGAAGATGGTGATGTGATTTATAGGCAAATTGATGTGTATGCTGAACATGAGGATATGAAAGGGAAGAGGTTATGGTCAGAACAAATTAATAATGATAACTTAGTAGTTGGTGGTGTTCACAGTGATGGGAGCTTAGTAGAGGGTGATAACAGTGAAGGTAGTGACTCTGAGGATAGTGATTACATTGTTGATGATGAAAATGAGATTTTGGATGTTCATGTAGAGATGAAAGATTTTAATTTTAACATTGATAAGAATGTAGAGTTTATGGGAAATGGCTGTAACTCATTTGAAGATGATGAGGTCAATATTGAGGGTACAGAATTGGAAGTGTTGAACAATGATGGTTTTGAAAGCTATGATTCTCAAAGTGATGAAGAAGGGGTAAGGAAGAAGAGAATTCGTAATCATAAAAAGGAGGTTGAAGGTAGTGTTCAAGTGGGAAAAACTATCTTCTATCTTGGACAAAAGTTTGAAAGTAAATCAGAGGTTAGGCAAGCTGTGAGAATGCATGCTATTGAAACTAGGAGAAAGCTAGTTATTGTTAAGAATGACAAAAGAAGAATTAGGGTTAAATGTGAAGGGTTGTGTATAAATTCAAAAGGTGGTGAGATAGTTAGTCAAAGTGATTTGTCAAAGAAGACAAAATGTGATGTGGGGCCCAGTAAATTAAGAGTTAAAGGTGGTGTAGTTGGGAAGAGTAAAGAGAAAGTGACTAGTCAAATTAAAAAAGCAGGGGAATCTTGTAGTGGGAAGACTAACAAATGGGCAAAAAGGGAATTACACATTGTTTGTGAGTGGGTGTTGTTGGTATCCAAAGAAAAAGATAGTGAAGAATGGGAGGTTAGAACCTACAGACACCAACATGAATGTCAACCTGCAAGAATACTAAAATTCTGCACTTACCAATTTTTATCAAATCGGTTGGTACCTCAAATTCAAAAGAATCCAAAGATACCAATTAAAGCTGTCAGATCATATTTGGAAACAGAAACTGAATTAATCATCAGTGAGCATAAAGCATATCGTGCTGTGAGAAAGGCAACAAAGATGATTCAAGGGGATTATAAATCTCAGTATGCTGAGCTCAGAGATTATGTTTGTGAATTAAAGAGAGGTAATGTTGATACTACTGTTAAGTTTGAGGTTGAGCCAGGAACCCTAAAGTCTGAAACTAGGGTTTTCAAGAGAATTTACATTTGTTTGGGACCATTGAAGAAGGGTTTTAAAGCAATAGGTAGAGATCTACTTGGGTTGGATGGTGCTTTTATGAAACAACCTGCAACTGGTTGTATTTTGAGTGCTGTAGGGGTTGATTCAAACAATGGCATATATCCTGTAGCATATGCCATTGTTGAACAAGAGTGTGGTTCATCCTGGACTTGGTTCTTAGAGTGCTTGGGTCAAGATCTTGACTTGTCTACCAATTCTAACTTTACTTTTATCAGTGACAGGCAAAAGGTAAAAATTACTTGTTTAATTCATATTTAATTTAATTACATTACATTTGTTAATGGTTAGTTACTTTAACTTTTATTGTTTTATGCTGTTAGGGTTTAATACAAGCTGTTACAAATGTGTTTCCTTGTGCTGAGCATAGACATTGCCTTAGACATATTCATGGGAATATGAAAGGGGATTTCAGGGGTGTTGCTTATAAGAATCACTTGTGGAGATGTGCTAGTGTAACAACAGTTCCTGAGTTTGAGCAGGCTATGCAACAATTGAAGGAGTTTGATAATGAAGCTTTTGTTTGGTTAGCTAAAATTCCTGCCCATCAGTGGGCAAGGAGTCATTTTACAGGAAGGGCTGTATCAGATGTGTTGCTCAGTAACATGTGTGAGTGTTTCAACAGATGGTTAGTTGATGCACGTGACAAACCCATAGTTACAGCTTTAGAATACATCCGAGAGTATTGCATGAAGAGAATTGTTAATGTAAAGAAAAACATTTCCAAGACTAATGGCCCTTTAACACCTGCAGCCACCAAATTGTTTGACAAAATCAAATCTGAGGCTCACCAGTGTACTGTCTTATGGGGTGGAGATCAAAGGTACCAAGTGAGTGGAAAAGTTAATCAATATGTTGTGGATATGGAGACTAGATCATGTGCTTGTAGAAAGTGGGAACTAACAGGGATACCTTGTAAGCATGCAATTGCAGTGTTTTATAACATGAGTGAAAATGGTTTGGAAACTGGTGAACCAGAAACATGGGTTCATCCAGTGTATTTGTTAGATACATGGATCAAAACTTACCAATACACCATTGAGCCATTGAATGGGAGAAGCTTATGGCCAAAGGCAGAAGGCATGTTCACTCTGGTATCACCAAAGACTATTTCCACACCTGGTCGTCCAAAAAAGAAAAGAAGGTTGTCCAAAAATGAAGTTGATGTCATTGGTGATAGTGGTAAACTTAGCTCAAAAGGTATGCTCATTTTATTTATTAATTACATCTAGTACCATTTCAATTAATATGGTATTTATTTTGTTAATATTTATAGGCAAGCTAAAGAAGTGTGGCACATGTGGTACTTATGGACACAATAAGAGTACTTGTACAGGTGAGAAGAAAAGAAGTGGGAATGTGGATAACAAGTGGACAAAAAAGACAGTGAAAGTTAAGCTATCTTCAAAGAAGACAATGGTAGTTGGAAAAGGGAAGAAGAAGAAGTGAATGTTGGTGGTGGTTTGTGTTTTAATCATGTGTTTTATGTCTACTTAAAACTTGTTATGTGACTTGGTACAATGTTTGTATTTTATTAAGGTGTGTTGTTGTCTTTTGGTAAGTTTAAGCACATTTGGTAACTGGTACTACGTACTTATGTTGACTTTTGGAATCTATGACATTTGGTAATGCTTGTATGTTTGTCATTTCACTTTAGTTACAATGTATTGTCTGTATGTTTGTCATTTCACTTTAGTTACAATGTATTGTCTTGTGTTTTTGGTTACACTGTATGACTTTGGTTACAATTTATTGTCTACACTTGGAGTCATTGTCTTGTGTTGTAAGGTTACTGATACACATATAAAACAGATGCAAAATTTAACAAAACAACCTTCATTCCATTACCATTACCATTTTACAAAGTACATCATACATACACCACAATTTCAATGACTAAAAAAATAAATACCAAACACAATCCAGCTAAATATACACATCATCTTCCAATTCGTCCCTCTTTTTTCTGCATCTTTGAGCTTTTCATCCACTTCCATTTTGGCATTCATAAGTGTAGCTAGGGCATTGATTGTATTTGGAGGATCATACCAAGCAAAGAAGTCGCACCTAGTGATCTGAGCAACAACATAAACAGGAAATGCTAACATCTTGTTAATTATTTCATAAAATTCGAAACAACATAAACAATCTTACCTTTTTTTCACATGTATAGAATCGACGTCCAGGGTTAGATTCAGTGCCAGATATTCGAATTACACAAGGTCGACCACACCAGCATTCCATTGTTATCGATTTGTAGCTCCAATTTCTGATTAATACGTTATGTAAATGAATTAGGGTTTCAAGTGAGAAGAGAGTGAAAAGCGGAGGATGAAAGTGGAGACCTTACCCGTTGGCGTTATTAAATACCAAAAAAAAAAAATTTAATTCCGATAATACCCATCACGTGTAACTCACATGATGATAGTTAACGTTCGATTTGGATGTCCAGTTGACGGAGGGACTCCAATTGCAAAATTAAAATAATAAAGGGACTCTGATTGCCAAATTAAAAACTGAGGGACCAAACCAGCGATTTGGGGTATAATAGAGGGACCAACTGAGCAAAAAAGTCTTAATTTTATTGTTCATTTCATAACTAGACACAGATATTGATGTATTTTTTTATATATATTTTTAATGTATGACAAAAATATTAAAATAAGTAAAAAGTATAATCTAAAATCATACTAATCATATTGTTTTTATTAGACTGTGTATGTGTATTTTAATTAATCAATTGAATATTGTGTTAGCTACCTTATTAATTACTCCCTCTGTCTCACATTAAATGTCCACATTTGACTTTCAAAGTTTTTTTTACCAACTTTGACCGTAAATATTTTTAGTTGTGTTATATATTATTTGATGAAAATTATATGAATAACATTGCGTTTAAAAACTCAATCCATTCATATAAATATTATCAAATATGATATGATACAAATAAAGATATTTACGGTTAAAGTTGACAATAAAAGACTTTGAAAATCAAATGTGGACATTTGATGTGAGACGGAGGAAGTAGATAGAAAAGTAGAAATATATATATATATATATATATATATATATATATATATATATATATATAAGTAGGAAATAATTTAACTCGCCATTACAAAACAAACATTTATCTGATTATTCATTATTAAAACATTTGCCAAATAAATTGATTTTACGTTTTGCTAGAGAAAAAACTCATTTTTGAGAAAGCAATTAAGTTGAGACATGCTTTTCCAAAACAGGTTTTTGAAAAGGCCAAATCTATTTTAAACACACAAATTCCGTTATTCCGTTATATACTTCATAACATTAGCTTCAACCTAATACGAGTTGCGTAACAAATTTGTAATCGCTAATTAGATAGAGTACGTATTTTTTTTTTTTTTTTTATTGTGACAGGATAATGAAAGGAAGAATATTTTAGCAGTCCAAACACTTCGAAACACGATAATGGGAGCAACTCTTATGGCAACTACATCGATACTTTTATGTTCAGGTCTCGCAGCAGTTATAAGTAGCACATATAGCGTTAAAAAACCAATAGACGACGTCCTTTATGGCGCTCATGGTGAATTCATGGTAGCACTGAAATACGTAACTCTTTTGCTCGTATTCCTTGCGTCCTTCATGTGTCACTCGCTATCGATAAGGTTTATAAACCAAGTTAACTTCCTAATTAACTGCCCACCAGATTCGACCTTAGTGACAAGTGAGTATGTTTCAGAGCTTTTAGAGAAAGGGTTCACACTTAATGCGGTTGGGAATCGACTCTTTTATTCAGCACTTCCGCTCATGCTTTGGATCTTTGGTCCCGTGCTTGTGTTTGTGAGTTCGATTACTATGGTACCGATGCTTTATAATCTCGATTTCATGTTTGGGAACTCGAAAAAGAATATGAAGTGTGAAATGGAAAATGGGGTGTAAGTTATGCCTAGAAACAGTGTGATTTGTGTGAATTGTGATGGACAATTATAATTGGACTTGTGTTGTTTTACTCATTTCTATAAAAAAAAAATGAGAGACTGGTGTATTGTCTAAAGTATCTTATGACATCTATACAGTTCAGTTATATCACGTATTTTAAGATGTCTGCATATATCTATTTGCATAGTACTACTATCGCAGACTTAATTTTTTATATTAATATGTATGCGGTCAGATAAAATGAAGCAAACATACTGGTAATAAAAAAATATAGGAGGAAAGAAGAAAATGGTCTATAACATACTGGTAACTCTCTTACCGACCCGTATTCAGGACCCATGTCCGACCGCCTGCCTTCGGGATGGTATAAGGTTCGGATCCCTGTAATGCGGTTCGGGTTTCCTGCCCGAAAGCGCGTGTGTACGTGACAAATGAGAGTATTCGATGCCAACAACTTGCCTTTAAAAAAAATAACAGTTCTGCAATAAATTTTGCTCATGTGTGAATCACGAACCATTATATTCTTCAATAAACGTCCCCTAATGTGAGATTATTGTTTATTTAATTAATTAACATTGCTGATCCGGTAAGAGTGTAAACGGAAAACATCGCTTCATGTTACGCGGAGAGGACAAATTTTTTTACTCGGATATACACGGTCTCAACAGACTTATCTATGTAATTGTTAGGTGCAAACCATTAACCAAACTACCACATCGAAAATCCAAATAAATTAATGTATACATATGTGCATTTAAGAACCTCCTACTATCATCAATTTTAGAGTACTAAAAAATTCTGAGGATTTATATGTTGACATGTTGTTGGGCTAAGGTGATTCTACAAATTATATCAGAGCTACAATTAAAGCCAAGATGTGATTGTTGATTATCGAGCTTAAAACTTTGAGACTTCGTGACATTTCCCTTGTATACTATTAGCCACCTGACTTTTGGTCGTTTCTCCCCAAATGAAATTTTATTTTCTCTATTTAAAAAAACTCAAATACTGAATAATTGTCGCCCTTTCCTCTCCGCTCTTCTATGTGTGATTCTTCTTCAAACCTAGGGTTTCAATTCCCTTGCTAACATTGCCAATTAACCCTGCAATTTTTGTATTTCCTGGGAGAAGCATCGTTTTGATGGTTTACTTTTTGGGTGCCGGCGGTTTCGATTTAACCCTAGGGTCTCGAAGTTTTTGGCTTTTTGTCTATGCGATTATCATCTAATCTTATTTTTACCATTAGTCCACATTTGTGATGCTTTAACGACTGTATGACCATATATGTGCTTTTTATTAGTTTTCTTGTAAAATATTTCAAGAGTTTTTTCTGAATAAATTTACATATTAACTAATAGACAAAAGTTATGAACAGTCTCAGGGGCATTTTCGACTTTTCACCTTTTTTTTAACTAAATTTCATTTTACCAACAAAGGCCCCCACACTTTTTTTAAAAATTCAAATCGACCTCCCAAACAGGGGGGTAAAGTGTCAAATAACCATTTTCATAAAAAATCTTAAATAAACTCCACCCAAATATTCAACGGGTCATATCTTCTCGCTCGCAACGAGTTAAATTTTTCCGACACCATCGTTAAACTCGAAATAATTTTAGAAACACAATGTCACTAGCTATACGCAAAACAGACGCTTTTTAAAAAACGCTAAATATTTGGGGTACTTTTCATACACGTTGATTTTGCGTTAAATTTTTAAAAGTCGACAATTCCATAGCGAAACTCGGAGATGCACATATATTGTTAATTTAAAATAACATTTAAATCTCTCACGGGTTATACCTTTTAGTTCGACTCGAGTTGCGCTTCAACGACATCATCGTTAGCCACAAAATAATTTTACTAAACGCAATAAAATACATTAAAGATTGAACTCCCAGCGTGAAGCGAGGGTTGAATAACTAGTTACAATCATTGGACATGTTTTGTCAACCACTTTACCAATGCTAAAGCAATCATAAATCTATGTATCATCCATTGTCCCAACTAACTTTTTCCATCAAATCAACCACATCTGATTCCAACACTTAAATGGTACCACTTTCGCATCCCTACGTGTTATTATATTAACTTTGGTCGTATTAGTACTAGACCTTGAGTATCAACATCACTTTTGTTCGCTTTCATTAGCCCTGTCATGTTACAGTATCATGTGTTAACAACACCTAAAGACCATTTATCTTTATTTAACGTCTATTTTTCAATCAATTGACGTAAAGAAGAAGTTGTGGTGTGGTACAGCGGTTGGTGGCCTGCCTCCTTTAGGGGAGGTCAGGAGTTCGACCACGTTGGCTATATATTAAAAACACAATTTCATCCATGCCATGAAGTATCCACCCATGGCAACTCTCTCATATCGTTTGGGGGGTAAAGGGAGGGGGGTTAACTTGGTCATGCCCTTGGATCGGTTTCAAGGTTTCCTCCCCGTCAGCGATGGGGGCGGGGTTATTATCGTTGCATCAGCATAGTCGAAACGAGAGATGATCGCAACAGGTGGTTTAGTCCCCTCGGGTAAAAAAAAATTAAAAATTTGACGCAAAGAAGCTTCGTGACCCTTCTTCACCCTTCTTTAGTTACTTTTTTCATTGAGATTGGATTATTTAAATAGGTAAACAAAGAAAGTTTTCCATGCTATGTTTAAACTACTTGAGAAGGGCAGGTACGCGGTCTAACCAAATTATCCGCTCACGATTGATATCAGTTGAATAGTTAAGTAAGATGTTTATTCAAAAAGATAAATTTGAATTTCAGTTGCTTCTTTTCTGGAACTAAATTGCTCGAGAATAATAATATTACAAGGATGTTTACTAAAAAGAGCACTTCATGAGTCCTTTAGATGAAAAAGGTTACACATTTGAAAGAAATAGACATCCATGATCTAAATTATACTCTTAACAAAAAACCTACTAATGGAGCCATCAAGAAAAATGGAGTGAACTTTATATTCAAAAAAAGAAAGAAAAAGAAATGGTTGTCCAAAGTTCTCTTTAATATCAGCTTTAGAGATTTTTATGTAATTTTCTAGACCTGATAATCTTGACCCAAACTAAGAGAAACACGTCACTCTAGGAAAGTATTTCTAACCACATGAGTTAATCTGGATGGTGACAACTGAGAACTTTGGGTTTAATGAGTGAGCTAAACTCTTCGAAAAGATTTGGAACGTGTCAAGTCATCAATAGGTGCTATAAATCCACTCGGTATCAGAAGAGTTAAGCAAGTGGAAAACTAAAGAATCAAACTGATGGCAATTTTGAAAATGATCCATTTGACCGCACTTTGACCCAAAACCGATCAGACTTGTTACACAACCCTGAAATACCCATGATTATAACAGGCTTGGTTTGTAAATCAAGAAACCATTTCTTCTCTCAATTGGTTGGTCAAGCAGGATTCTGGTTTGTAAACTGGGTTGCAAAACACCTGAAACACCCATGATTATAACATGGCCTAGGTAGTCATCAAGAACCCCAATAAACCCATCCCTAAGCTTTATTTATGTGCAGTTGTTAAATCATTATTATGACATTTCCAGTAATTATGACATTGGATTGATAATGCCCAACCCTAATCAGCTCAGTTTTTTAAGTATACGGACCGCAATTGCCTGCCATCTCAATAATATGGAGTACTTGATGCAATCATGAGTATAAAAATACGTAAATGGCATGAGAAACAGAGCAAAACATCAAAATCAGGCAACAGGTACAAAATATTCAAACGACATCAACAAAAAGTGACTTTGTTGTCTAATGTGTACATATTCATATAGCAGATGTAGTCATTTCTTAATCAAAACGGACGAAAACAATTCTCCAAGGATTAATAAGAAAGCAAGGGTTGGTAGTACCTAAAGATCATAAAGATTGTAAAATTAATGTGTAACATTCTTTGGAAGGTTTCGGATGACATTGCTTTTCATGCCCATCTTGGAACGCATAGCCTCTACCCCTGATCGGTTCATCTGCTTCATCACCTTCATCCTAACCATGTTCTCCTTCGACTGCACAGTTGACAAACCCATGCTCCTATACCTGAATTGTTTCAATTTCTTCAAAAATTAGTGAACATGCATTTGATTAACTTTAATTACTTTAAAATAACTTTATGATTTGAGATAAAATATAACCTGATTGGACATATTCAGTATAAACAAAAACAGAGTAATAGGTTTACCTTGCAGCCAAAACAGCAGTCATGGGAACATCATTTGCAGATGGGCGTGGTTTCTGACGATAGTAACGAAGATATTCCCGGGAACCAATTGCTTTGGTTGATATTGTATCGTCGGTTACGGAAGTTATAATGAGCTCGGACCCACCACTCCCGAGTTCTATACCAGTACTTGTATCATCGGCTGAAACAACCTTGTTCCCATTTGCATCCAGATAACTAACAAAAAAAGAAACATAATAGATCATTATTAGCCAATAGTGTAAAACATCATTTTGTATAGTTATCATTTTGTAAGTATGATTTTGTGTGTGCAGAAGAATAAATAAAAAAGTAACTGGATGAACTAAATCATAGAGAATAAAACAGAAATCTAATATAAACCTGCTGGTGTAATCATAAAACTCTTCTAGTTCAGCTTCTTCTTCATCATCATCATCACCATAGTGTACTTTGCAATGACTTTTTGCCTCCATATGTTTCCTAACTGCTTCCAAACTATTGAAAGGCTGGCAGTTACTGTTGCAATACAAGCATATGAAATCACGCTTAACCTGTAAAAAGACAATATAGCTATAAATAAGTAACATGCTTCAAACTTCTAACAGGAAACAGCCATGAATACCACTAACCAAAAGAGTAACTCGGTCCGAAAACATAACCAGATAGACAGAATTCTCAACTGATGTACATGAATTGTTAGAGCTTACAAAATTACTAAAAATTATTAATAATTGATTCTAACAGGTCAAATGGGCAACGTTATAAATATCATAAGGATGTAAAAAAACAGATCAAATAGTTCTAACTGGTCACTAAAATGAAAAACAGAAAACTGCATTGTCATTTTTGATAACTATTGTAATCCCATTTAATTTTTACTTCAATAATATACAAAACAGGGAAAAGATAATATTGGTTTACAGGCTAGTCATCCGGTTCAACACAGTAAAAATACTTGTTATGAACCGAACCTACTTTGCCACCTCCAGTAATTATCATCAAGAGAAACAAACAACATGTCCTTGATAGAAAGGTAAAGTACAAAGGTATATGAAGTTTTAAAAAAAGGGTGTCGCATGTCATACCTTAAGTCCAAGATAAGTAAAAAGGCCAGTAGGATCTTTCAGATACTCAATGTCTGGAACAAAAAAGCCATGATGTTTGTGCATGTGAACCATACAGCTTTCAATACTTTCATGCTCTAGATCACACATAAAGCAACATGTTGGATCCACTTCCTCATCATCATCCATATCATCATCATCATTCACTTCCATATGAGTAGAAGATGATGCCAGTTCACCAAGCACATCATCATTTTCAGTGACCTCCTCCCATTCATCACTTTCATAGTCAAATTCCTCCTCCTGTTGAGGGGCCTTCTTGGTAATCTGAGTTGAAAGAGGCTTTATTACTGCATTGTTCTCATCTTCATGACCTGCATCTTGTGAGGCCCGCATAGTGTGAGTACGAGATTTTAGATGCTGAGCATGAGCCTTTGCACTTCTATAACCTTTGCCACATAGGCGACAGATGTACATCATCGCGGGACCATTCAGCTTACTCTTCTCTTCATCAAGTGTGGTTTGTCTGGCTAAAAAGAGAGCTTCTGTCACTCCAGGAACCCCCGCAATCTGTATTTTTCAAATAAAATATATAAATTCAAATTTCTAAGCATAATTGAATGCATCAACAACTGCATGTCTCAGAAAAAAAAATTAGGTTGGTTGCAACACATTCTGACTATTGGTAAATGCATTTAGAGTGTCACGTGCGCAGATGATTCAAACAGATTTACAAATATCCTAATTCCAAGTATATCTAACGCAGATCACAAAATATATAACAGATCAACTAATATCCAGAGTTTCGGCAGATGATGGATGATCTATCATAGTTTTAAAAGGTTTTCTTGGTCACAAAATATATAGTTCCAAACTAGGTGAAGTGTGCAGAAAAGCTTCAATAACCATCTTTTCGTGTTGGTTCAAAGGTTAAAAGTCAACGAGCCACATGCTTAGTCCCGTATGAAGCAATGGTTACCTTTTCTAGAAGTATGTTTTAGTTGCAGATACTACATCACTAGTACTCAGAGCAATTTTAAGCCATATAAATCTCCTGGTTCGTATCGTACGTCCAAAACCATAGAAAATTCATTGCATACACCAACAGTATTGGATATATGTATGAAGTCAATACAATATTTAATCAAATTTGCTTCTTCTATTGTTACCTTCTACATAATATAGAGTATGTAATATGACTATGAATAATATCCGTTTAATTTCATACTTGCACTAAACTAATAATCACAAACAACTGACGTTAAAATCGAATATATCTTTCAATTAGAATTAATGAAAACAAAAAAGAAATTGCAAACTGTTTTTGATAATCAGTGTCAGTATTATATCATTAATTTAACACAATAACTAAAAAACACAATCGTAACTAAAAATACACAATCCAGTAACTTAACCTCACAATATGATCAACCAATTTTTATCTAACTTCATGAACTTTAGCATGAATCAACAAGTGTAATATCACTTGAATTAGGTTAATCAAAAGAGGACATAAACAAATCAAAACAAAAAACCCGATATAAACACGCATACACGTACAAATATAGAATTAAAGAGTATTAAAGATATCAATTACAATTAACCTTGCGTTTGAGATTGTATCGGTGCCATTCGGACTTGTAGTGAAGCTTTTGATCATTTTCATCTTCAAATTCTTTGTTGCAAGCGTTGCATGTCAGGCCGCTTGTCATCATCATCTTATTGTTTGAAAATACAGAGAGAGAAAAAAATTGTTTATGCAATTGTCGGCTATTGAATATTGGAATTGAATTGTTAGTTTAATTTAGGGCTAGGGCTAATAAAGAAAAGAGGTGAAAAAACCCCACCGTGACTCGTTTTCTTGGCTTGCAAGGCGGTCCGGCCCACAAGTTGATGCAACCCCTGCCCAAATAAGTTTTGGTCAAAGAATTTATATATTTATTTATTTATATTATATGTAAAAAATTATTGTAAAATTTTACACTGCCCGAATAAGTTTTGGTTAAAGAAATTATAGTGAAAAACTAGTTGTGAAGCTCTCGCTTCGCGCTGGGAGCTCCGTTTTGAATGCGAGTTAAAAAAAAAAAAAAATCTTGATCTATTTTGTAAAAAAGAATTTTTTGACATCTAACATTGAAGGGTTGTTCCTTTTGTGAAAGTTGCTTCTTTTAGCGTTCGGGTTTTTTTAAAAAGTTAGTTGATCTATTTTGTAAAAACGAATGTTTTCGACATCTTTTGGTAGCATTGAATTTCTTCTTTTATCGTTGGAGACAAAAAAAGGAAAACAAATTAGCACAGTAGTGGCCTATGTGGGTCCTACTGTTTGAGCGCAGTGTACAAGTCGGTAAAGCGTGGTGAGTGTTATTGTTCAGTATTTTTGGTGTTAGCTAGGGGATAAATAATAATTTACTAATATAACTAATAGACAAAATATATGTAGAAAGTGAGAGGTTCAATTTGTATTTTAATGAAAGTTAGGGGTTAGATTTGTGTAAAGTGAAAAAATAAATAGTAATATTCATAACTAATAAGACAAATTTTGTCTATTAGTTATATTAGTAATAGTAATAACTAGCTTTAAGTAGTTATACACCAATCATGCTCAATTTCATTTTATACTTTTTGTTTTTATTTTTCTACAAATTTTGTATTTTGCTTTTAACTAGTTATTGAACCCTCGCTTTGCGCCAGGGGTTCGATTTTTAATGTATTTTGTTGCGTTTAGTAAAATTATTTTGTGGCTAACGATGATGTCGTTGAAGCGCAACTCGAGTCGAACTAAAAGATATAACCCGTGAGAGATTTAAATGTTATTTTAAATTAACAATATATGTGCATCTCCGCATTTCGCTATGGAATTGTCGACTTTTAAAAATTTAACGCAAAATCAACGTGTATGAAAAGTACCCCAAATATTTAGCGTTTTTTAAAAAGCGTCCGTTTTGCGTATAGCTAGTGACATTGTGTTTCTTAAATTATTTCGAGTTTAACGATGGTGTCGGAAAAATTTAACTCGTTGCGAGCGAGAAGATATGACCCGTTGAATATTTGGGTGGAGTTTATTTAAGATTTTTTATGAAAATGGTTATTTGACACTTTACCCTCCTGTTTGGGGGGTCGATTTGAATTTTTCAAAAAAATGTGGGGGCCTTTGTTGGTAAAATGAAATTTAGTTAAAATTAAAATAAAAAAAGGTGAAAAGTCGAAAATGCCCCTGACACTATTCATAGCTTTTGTCTATTAGTTAAAATATTTAGCGTTTTTTAAAAAGCGCCCGTTTTGCGTATAGCTAGTGACATTGTGTTTCTTAAATTATTTCGAGTTTAACGATGGTGTCGGAAAAATTTAACTCGTTGCGAACGAGGAGATATGACCCGTTGAATATTTGGGTGGAGTTTATTTAAGATTTTTTATGAAAATGGTTATTTGACACTTTACCCCCTGTTTGGGGGGTCGATTTGAATTTTTTTTAAAAATGTGGGGGCCTTTGTTGGTAAAATGAAATTTAGTTAAAATTAAAATAAAAAAAGGTGAAAAGTCGAAAATGCCCCTGACACTATTCATAACTTTTGTCTATTAGTTAATATGTAAATAATAGTAATTATTGCACTTTTTATTTTACTTAAAAAATAGACATTAGCCGGATAAAATATAGGCCATATTTGCCAACAAGCTTTTTCGAGCTTTTAGGAATTTTTATCTTTTAGCGTTTATAAAAAAGCTTATATCATATAAAAAACTCTGTTTGGTTGCAAGAGCCTAAAGTTTTTTGAGGGTTGAAAAAACTAAAAACTACTAGAACTAGCATTAAGCTTTTAGCTTTTAGCTTTTGTCATTTTAATCTTTATTTTATCAATTTCAGTTACTCTGTCAAACAACTAAATACATATAAAAAGCTAACAGCTGTCAGCTACAAGCTATCAGCTAACAGCTAAAAGTTACTAGCTAACAGCAAAAAGCTACCGGTTACTAACTAGTTTTACCAAACATACCTATAGTTTACACTAATTTCTGAACATATCTCTAAACTCTTTAGTCCTTCGAATTGTAATTTTTTTAATCCCTCGGTAAAGGTCGTTTGATTTATTTGTTGAGTCCACATGTGTGAGGTATTTTCAATATATCACCACTACCATTGTTACCTTCAACAAAACCCGAACCTAGGAATCTTGCCACTAAACTTGCAAATAAAAATAATTCCTTTAAAAAACAAACTAAACTAAAAACATAATCAAATCAAAAATATAGTTACTCCAACAATTAAAATCTTATATCGTCTATTACAAATGTTTTATAGACCCTAGAAAAATTATTGTGGTGGGCTTAGAGTTACTATTGGAGACAAGTTTTATTGAAGCATATCGAAATGAGGCCCGTACTTCCCATTTTGTTCCTCCAATGTATCATTTGGAAATTAGTAACACATTAAGGGTATAGGATGTTAATGATATTTTAAAGAAAAAAAATTATTGCATTGAATATTTGTTCTCACTATGAATGGCTATCAACTTTACACAACTGGTTAGTGGTCACTACTAAGTAATGTAATGTCTGTCAAAATATTAGATTTTATGTACTTGGACCAGATTTCTTAATCAATTTATTCGGGTTATGTGTGGACATCCAAGAACTAGTATTATTGTCGGGAAGGATAGGATGTAAAGTTTGGAAGGGTTTTTTCTATTTGGATTTACCTATAGACACTAAAATGAACAAAGTCGGTGATTAATCTCCCATCATAGAAAGGATATAATCTAGACTATCCGATTGGAGATCAAAGTCGTCGTCATTATGTGGTCGTTTAACCCTCCTCGAGTTGGTTCTAAGCAGCTTGCCTTTGTATTACTTCTCACTTTTTTGAGCTCCCCCATTTTGAACAACTTGGATTTAATTTCTTTTGGGGTAGGGAGGGTGAATAAAAAAATTATTGGGTAAAGTGGGATCATTTGCATGGTTCTATGAATCAGGTTATATTCGGGTTACTTATGGGGGGAAACCAGGTTCTTTTGAGAAAATGGTGGTAGCCATTTAAAGTGAAAAATAATGTGTTTCGGGTATAAATGATGTGATATGGCAGTTGCGCGTTGTTGCGTTTATAACATGGTTGGTGTATTTTGTTTTATTATTATGTGTTTTGTGGTAGCTTGTGCGTTGCCGCGAAAATATATATACAAACACATATATCAACGAATGGTATGAAATTTAACATTGCCATTATTTAATTTTTTATATGATTTAAAATGCAACTTAATATAAAGAAAAAAGTAAAAGAAAGAAAATAGAAGAAAAAAAGAAAGATAACTTTTTTATAATTTGTTACTTTATTTGATTTTGCAATTAGAATACGTAATATATTGAAAATAAATATTAAAAGAAATACAGTAAAATAGTAAGTAATTTGAACTGAGAAGGGACATCAGAGGGAGAACTAAAGCTTGGAGAATTTGGTACTTGATCTAGCTGCATTTCGGCATCTCAACAGGAAGCATGATAGCTTGGGAATTTAATTGACAATTTGAATTTAGAGAATGCTAGACATGGAGAGAAAACTATGTGCAAAACTTTGCTGCCTCAAAAATTTGAAATCTTTGTTGGAGGGCAAAACGCAGAAGATTACATGTTCGCATTGAGTTAGACAAAAGGAGTCGTTTAACCCTCCTCGAGTTTGTCATGACCCGAAAATTTTTGACTAATTTTGAACAAAACTCACGATACGATTTCATAATTCTGACATGATAAGCAAAGTTCGTTAGGTCGAGTCCAAAAATTTTGAACTGTTTTCATATATTCAATTGACCTTCGATCATTCCCGACGATTCACGAACAACTATTTGTAAATAGTTATATACATATTTAAATATATATGTAGATATATATAAAAATAGATATATAAATATTACTTGTATATATATAAAAATGTATTAATCTATTTGTTTAAAAATATATAATATATTTATGTAGTAAAACTTGCTATTAAAAACTGTTTATATATATATAGAGAGAAAGTATATTAAATATAAATAATTTCGAGCTTAATTTGTCAAAGTTTGTATTACTTGGTTGACATTTCATTAGCGTTAATATAGATTTAACATGAGTTTATGAAAGATTAAAATTAAAGTTGGAGTGTAAATCGATTACGAAGATTTTAGATTTGTTAAAAATATTTTTATATTTTTAAGTTTAAATATTAGTACTCCGTACATATAAATTGGAACAGAAAATAAACAATTATCTAACATTTTTGATCAGGTTATAAACAGTTAATGAGTGAAATAATTAAATATATTTAATCTAAAAATTTGGGATTTTTAGGAGCACTTTTATACGTTAACTGTTTAGCAATGGACCACGATATGGTACCCAATTGAGAGTGTCGGCAGATTAGTATTCTAAAAGGGCTGCTAGTATTATAGTCACATGTTTTTTTATATATATATTATAATTAATAATTAATATTTTATTATAATCAATATGTAAGCATATATGCCTACATATTCTGTGAGATACAATTTAGGAGATGTAAGAAGACCCACTTGTACAATTCATCCGTAAATTTAGTTCATTAAAAGGTTACTGTGTTATGATTGGAGTTATAATTAACTAATGTTTCTATTACTAATCTATCTAAGTCTATATATATAACTTACATATAGATAGATTAAGAGATATGTTGAACACCCTTTAAAACTGCCCATATCTTATCTCAAGCTACAACCATATCTCCATCTCTTCCTCTCATCTAAGACCCTCCACCGTCGCCACCATAAACCACCGTGACCACCATCGAGCTTCCACCATCACCCACAACCACCGTCACGTCTCCACTACCTCAAACTGTCAACACCACCTTTTTCTTGTTTTTCTTTTCGTGAAACCCACTTCCACCAAGAACCATCGTCAACTACCTTCAACCTCCATACTCACCATAATTATCGTTATTTCCTTTCGTTTCTGTATCGTGAACATCACCAACCGAAGTCATTAAAGGATTTCAACTTCCATTGTTGTTGTTGTTTTTACTCTGAACTATTATACTACCACACTCGACCATCCATCACCACTTTCTAATCACCATGATGACCCACCCATCGTCAACCACCCAACCACCTCATCATTCGAACCACTATCGATCACCCTAGTCGAAACTATCATCATCAAACATTACTTGCTTCTGTTTCTGTCCAACAAACACACCCACCGCCCAATCCCTACACCGTCGCCATACTCGCTATCTCTCCTCCCTCTCTCTCCTATTATTTTTTTCTCTGTCCCAAACCATCGTGAAACCAACACCTTCGAACACCCTTTTAACTGTTTCATATTTCTGTTTCTTTATCTCGTCGAAGACAGCCACCAGATCACTCTCTCCTCTCCCTATTCTCTTTCTAATTATTTCCTGTTGAAACACCATGAACCATAATCAATTGCTGTTACTATTCCGATCGACTACTGTTATCTGTTTCTTTCTTGACTGATCGACATCATCAAAACCAACCCATCCGTTTGTTGAGTTATTGTTTCGTTCATCCTTTTTATTGATTCGATCAGCTACAGTCGTGAATAACTCCTGCTTGTTCTATTCGGGGTTTAAAAAAAAGAATATATAAACAAAACCCTTAATTTTACTAACTGGCTGCTAACTGTGTTGTGATCTATTGGTTATTGGACTTGGGAACTATGATTGGGCCGTAGCTATGTTCTTGGGCTGTTTAAATGAAGGCCAAACCCAATAAACTGAATAATGGACTGAGTCCAAACAGATGAAGGTTAATTAAATTAAATTTATGAATTAAATCAGAAAGTAACAAACAGAGGAATGGTTAGTAGCATGTTAGGGGAACCAGAGGTTGAGGGTTCGAGCTTGGGCAATGGCATTTTATTTTTAAAGCTTGTTTCTTCAAAGGTTGTTCCCTTTAATTATTATTATTATTATTATTATTATTATTATTATTATTATTATTATTATTATTATTATTATTATCATCATTATTATTATTATTATTATTATTATTGATATTATTATTATCATTATCATTATTATTAGTATTATTAAAATAAACATTATTATTATCATTATCATTAACATGATTTTTTTTTATATTTTAATTAACATTATTATTATCATTAGTATTATTGTTTATATCACTATTACTAATATTATTGCTATTATTAATATTATTATTAATAAAACTATTTTCATTATCTAAGTATTATTAAAAGTATTATTTTATCAAACAAATGATATTTATAAATATATTTTTTTACATATAACATAACTATGTTGATATTTTTTTTTTAATAAATACTAATTATTTATCTAAAGTATATAAAATAAATACAGTTAATTAAGTTATTAATGAAACATATAATTTACTAATATAACAATTAATAATAATATAAATTGTTCGATTACAATTATATGTATTAATATATATACCTGATATTGGTTCGTGAATCCGAGGCCAACCCTATACTTGTTCAATGTTGTCATATGTATTTTTGCTACAAAATACAGTATGGTGAGTTTCATTTGCTCCCTTTTTAATTGCTTTTGCAATATATATTTTTGGGCTGAGAATACATGCGCTACTTTTATAAATGCTTTACGAAATAGAGACAAGTGATTAAAAATTATATTCTGCGGATTGATGTGCTAGGTAATTTAGTTACATGTTATAAGATCATGTAAGCGCGAATCCTAAAGATAGATCTATCGGGCTTAACACCCCCATCATGTAGGCTGCACTAGACATAAGAGCTAGTGGGCGGATGTTTAGTACTTCGAGAATTATTTATACACTTGCGAGTGTACATATCCATCTTTGCGAAGATGACTTATTATATTATTGTTAAGGTTGGTTACTGAGGCCTCAACATAAGCAGAACGGTTTATACACTTGCGAGTGTACATATATTTATAAACTGAAATCTTGGGGTCTATTAATATATTGAAATGATTGCTATGATAAACTTATGAACTCACCAACCTTTTGGTTGACACTTGAAAGCATGTTTATTCTCAGGTATGAAAGAAATCTTCCGCTGTACATTTGCTCATATTACATGGAGTCGTTCATGGCATATAGAGGTCAGTTCATTGCAATGGGACCAACTGTTGAAGATTTCGTCCAGATGGATTAGGTCGGGTCACTACAGGGTTCTAAGCAGCTTGCATTTGTATTACTTCTCACTTTTTTGAGCTCCCCCATTTTGAACAACTTGGATTTAATTTCTTTTGGGGTAGGGAGGGTGAATGAAAAAATTATTGGGTAAAGTGGGATCATTTGCATGGTTCTATGAATCAGGTTATATTCGGGTTACTTATGGGGGGAAACCAGGTTCTTTTGAGAAAATGGTGGTAGCCATTTAAAGTGAAAAATAATGTGTTTCGGGTATAAATGATGTGATATGGCAGTTGCGCGTTGCTGCATTTATAACATGGTTGGTGTATTTTGTTTTATTATTATGTGTTTTGTGGTAGCTTGTGCGTTGCCGCGAAAATATATATACAAACACATATATCAACGAATGGTATGAAATTTAACATTGCCATTATTTAATTTTTTATATGATTTAAAATGCAACTTAATATAAAGAAAAAAGTAAAAGAAAGAAAATAGAAGAAAAAAAGAAAGATAACTTTTTTATAAGTTGTTACTTTATTTGATTTTGCAATTAGAATACGTAATATATTGAAAATAAATATTAAAAGAAATACAGTAAAATAGTAAGTAATTTGAACTGAGAAGGGACATCAGAGGGAGAACTAAAGCTTGGAGGATTTGGTAGTTGATCTAGCTGCATTTTGGCATCTCAACAGGAAGCCTGATAGCTTGTGAATTTAATTGACAATTTGAATTTAGAGAATGCTAGACATGGAGAGAAAACTATGTGCAAAACTTTGCTGCCTCAAAAATTTGAAATCTTTGTTGGAGGGCAAAACGCAGAAGATTACATGTTCGCATTGAGTTAGACAAAAGGAGTCGTTTAACCCTCCTCGAGTTGGTTCTAAGCAGCTTGCATTTGTATTACTTCTCACTTTTTTGAGCTCCCCCATTTTGAACAACTTGGATTTAATTTCTTTTGGGGTAGGGAGGGTGAATAAAAAAATTATTGGGTAAAGTGGGATCATTTGCATGGTTCTATGAATCAGGTTATATTCGGGTTACTTATGGGGGGAAACCAGGTTCTTTTGAGAAAATGGTGGTAGCCATTTAAAGTGAAAAATAATGTGTTTCGGGTATAAATGATGTGATATGGCAGTTGCGCGTTGCTGCGTTTATAACATGGTTGGTGTATTTTGTTTTATTATTATGTGTTTTGTGGTAGCTTGTGCGTTGACGCGAAAATATATATACAAACACATATATCAACGAATGGTATGAAATTTAACATTGCCATTATTTAATTTTTTATATGATTTAAAATGCAACTTAATATAAAGAAAAAAGTAAAAGAAAGAAAATAGAAGAAAAAAAGAAAGATAACTTTTTTATAAGTTGTTACTTTATTTGATTTTGCAATTAGAATACGTAATATATTAAAAATAAATATTAAAAGAAATACAGTAAAATAGTAAGTAATTTGAACTGAGAAGGGACATCAGAGGGAGAACTAAAGCTTGGAGGATTTGGTACTTGATCTAGCTGCATTTCGGCATCTCAACAGGAAGCATGATAGCTTGGGAATTTAATTGACAATTTGAATTTAGAGAATGCTAGACATGGAGAGAAAACTATGTGCAAAACTTTGCTGCCTCAAAAATTTGAAATCTTTGTTGGAGGGCAAAACGCAGAAGATTACATGTTCGCATTGAGTTAGACAAAAGGAGTCGTTTAACCCTCCTCGAGTTGGTTCTAAGTAGCTTGCATTTGTATTACTTCTCACTTTTTTGAGCTCCCCCATTTTGAACAACTTGGATTTAATTTCTTTTGGGGTAGGGAGGGTGAATAAAAAAATTATTGGGTAAAGTGGGATCATTTGCATGGTTCTATGAATCAGGTTATATTCGGGTTACTTATGGGGGGAAACCAGGTTCTTTTGAGAAAATGGTGGTAGCCATTTAAAGTGAAAAATAATGTGTTTCGGGTATAAATGATGTGATATGGCAGTTGCGCGTTGCTGCGTTTATAACATGGTTGGTGTATTTTGTTTTATTATTATGTGTTTTGTGGTAGCTTGTGCGTTGCCGCGAAAATATATATACAAACACATATATCAACGAATGGTATGAAATTTAACATTGCCATTATTTAATTTTTTATATGATTTAAAATGCAACTTAATATAAAGAAAAAAGTAAAAGAAAGAAAATAGAAGAAAAAAAGAAAGATAACTTTTTTATAAGTTGTTACTTTATTTGATTTTTGCAATTAGAATACGTAATATATTGAAAATAAATATTAAAAGAAATACAGTAAAATAGTAAGTAATTTGAACTGAGAAGGGACATCAGAGGGAGAACTAAAGCTTGGAGGATTTGGTACTTGATCTAGCTGCATTTCGGCATCCCAACAGGAAGCATGATAGCTTGGGAATTTAATTGACAATTTGAATTTAGAGAATGCTAGACATGGAGAGAAAACTATGTGCAAAACTTTGCTGCCTCAAAAATTTGAAATCTTTGTTGGAGGGCAAAACGCAGAAGATTACATGTTCGCATTGAGTTAGACAAAAGGAGTCGTTTAACCCTCCTCGAGTTGGTTCTAAGCAGCTTGCATTTGTATTACTTCTCACTTTTTTGAGCTCCCCCATTTTGAACAACTTGGATTTAATTTCTTTTGGGGTAGGGAGGGTGAATAAAAAAAATATTGGGTAAAGTGGGATCATTTGCATGGTTCTATGAATCAGGTTATATTCGGGTTACTTATGGGGGGAAACCAGGTTCTTTTGAGAAAATGGTGGTAGTCATTTAAAGTGAAAAATAATGTGTTTCGGGTATAAATGATGTGATATGGCAGTTGCGCGTTGCTGCGTTTATAACATGGTTGGTGTATTTTGTTTTATTATTATGCGTTTTTTGGTAGCTTGTGCGTTGCCGCGAAAATATATATACAAACACATATATCAACGAATGGTATGAAATTTAACATTGCCATTATTTAATTTTTTATATGATTTAAAATGCAACTTAATATAAAGAAAAATGTAAAAGAAAGAAAATAGAAGAAAAAAAGAAAGATAACTTTTTTATAAGTTGTTACTTTATTTGATTTTGAAATTAGAATGCGTAATATATTAAAAATAAATATTAAAAGAAATACAGTAAAATAGTAAGTAACTAGTTGTGGAGCCCTCGCTTCGCGCCGGGGGCTCCGTTTTGAATGCGAGTTTAAAAAAAAGTCTTGATCTATTTTGTAAAAAAGAATTTTTTTCGACATCTAACATTGAAGAGTTGTTCCTTTTGTGAAAGTTGTTTCTTTTAGCGTTCGTTTTTTTTTTAAAGTTAGTTGATATATTTTGTAAAAAAGAATGTTTTTCGACATCTTTTGGTAGCATTGAAGGGTTGTTCCTTTTATGAAAGTTGCATCTTTTATGGTTGAGGAAGTAAAGAAGGAAAAAAAAAAGTTAGTTGCTTTTTTTGTATAAAAGAATTTGTTTCGACATCTTTTGGTAACATTGACGGGTTGGTTCTTTTACGAAAGTTGCTTCTTTTATCGTTGGAGACCCAAAAAAAAGGTGAAATAACGAAAAT